>NW_011948415.1:3156006-3241006 GCF_000503995.2 Ceratosolen solmsi marchali
TGGGTGAGATTGGGGAGGGGGAGAGTGGTGGCGGTGGGGGGGGGGTGACGGAGGAAATAAGCGAGGGATAGGGGAAGTTAGAGAGCGAGAAAGGGAGAAAAGAAAAGGCCCTTGGCTTCACTTTAAAATCGATTTCTACCCTCTTTCTCTTTAACAAGCCGCAACTCGTTCCCTCGACGGAAAGGTAATATAAGGTTCGTAAGCGAGAAGAAACTACGAGCGAATCCCGGAAAGGGAGGACGGGACCGGAAGATCCTGTCGACTCGACTGATACCTGAATTACATCGCATATCTAGATGGCTGTGCGCCATTGCCATCACATTTCCGACTAATTGCATAGTCGGATGTACCTAATGATCTCCGAAGGGTCGTAAGAGTACAATCGCTAGCGAGCGATGGAAGCCGTATTATTGCTTTTGGTAGAAAACGAATCGATCGTGCGTTATTGAAATATCGCTGAGATTGAATTCCAATCTTGAAGAAGTAGGTGCATTGGATAAAAAATTTGAGCATTAGTATGAAAATATTATTGGTATTTAGTTTTGAAATGGAGGTCAAATTTTCAAGAAGTTTCGGAAAGAAGTTTCACAAAGTTTCGGTTAATTATGACGAAATGACATTAACGGGCTCAGCGGAATTTCAAATTGAATTAGATTAAGATAAAAATTGAGATTCTCCATAGGGGCTAAGATGAAAGGATTTCTATTACGATAAACAGGAAAATAAGATTTTTAAGATAATTAAGTAGGAATGATTTTAACGAATTATATACAATTGTGAATGTTTCATTATTCTAAAAACAAACTAGATGCAAAATTCTATAAAAAAAAATATACATTTAGAAAATGAAAATTGAATTTATGCCTCATATCTATGGAATTACTTTCAATATTTATATAAATTCACATATTTTCAATTTTTTTTTTTTTTTGCTTTCTTAAAGCCTATCTCCCCTTTTCGTCTTTCTTCACACTTATGAATTCAAAATAATTGTAACGGTCGGAAAATAATTAATTTATTAAACAATCGAAAAGCCATGATTACTTACTTTTATATTTTTCTTTATTCGTTGTTATATTGTAAAATAAATCTCTCATGTCAAAAATAAGTGCAACAATACATTTTGAAAACTTTGATATTTCTTAAATGTTTTTTTTTTTTAAATTAGCTTTGTAAAGATGAATACAATTTGCGAAGACAAAAGAAAATATATACAAAGTTTTATTTTTATTAAAATATGGAGCAGAGACGTACGATAAATAATCGATAATCATATCGTTGTACTCATCGGTACTACGTTAACATTCTAATAAACATAGCATTAGCCAATCAATTATCTCTTCCTTCTATCAAAAGTTCGTACGAATGTTTACTTGTATCTCTTGATGTTTTTTCTTCCTCATATTATTATGCAATGAATTGTACTTGTTGGTGTAGATGAAATATAATGATGAAAGCCTCTTCAGTAGGCATTTATACCCTTGAGACTCAATACCTATAATTCGCGTCTCTTACCTTTTTATCCAACCCGAATGAATTTACGTAAACAAAATAATAATAATAAAATAACTTCAATTGTATCGACGCGATAAAATATATGTTTTTAAAGTAATTCTCTTGTATGATTTCCCGCAATCTGGAATCGTAATTAAATTTCGAAGATAAGTGATCTTATTTGCAAAACTTTTACATTTTTCCAAATAGAAAAGATAGATAGATTTATCGTGTAATACTGTTTTTATCGCAAAAGTTCGTGAAATTCTAAAATTTATTTCACAAAATTTTTATTATTCTTCATTGACAGATTATTCGTTATTTCTCAGCATAAAATTATTACTAATTCCGAAGTTCACAAGTTTCTTTCACAAGTTCTCTTCGCATTTTAATAGAAATTGGAAATTCTATTAAAATCACATTGATCCTAAAGATTATTTTATAATCTTTATTTATTAACTATTTCAATATTAAATATTCTTTAATTACTTAGTTACTTCTGCAGAGCTTGTATTTTTATTTTTTAATTTAGTAATAACAAAGAAAAATCATTGATTTTAAAAATTTGTATTTCATTAATTTCATTCCAATACATGCATTCGAACATTTTTTGTTAAACGCATGTTCTTTGATTTTTAGAAAAGTACATTAACACTTGTATATCCTGGATGGATTATAATGAATGGTAAATGTATAATTAAACGTGGATTATAATTTTATGAAACAGCTGAAAATATAGAATGCTAGTCTGTATTTAATATAAACTATTATAATGTACAATTTTTATATCAACCACGTTTTTTAATAAATTCTTCAAAAATTTAAAGTATTCTTAATTATAGTATTTCTACTCATTGATCAATCTAATCACTAATTAGTTCAATTGATTATAATATAAACCGATTTTCATTATTACTTGGATATTACAGTATATTACATCTATTTATATGTTTAAAATGTTTTATTAATTTGAATTAGTTATTTTGAAATTACTATAAGATTTTCTTTTATCCAAATTAAGGCATAACTCAATTTTTGTATTTTTATAATTTTTTCAACTTTATTTCGTACTTCATATATTTAACTAATCTACTTCTATTTATTATCATGTCCTTCTATATAATAAATAATAAAATATTAAAATCAGCATTCACAAAACTATTAGTAACGTAAAAATGGTCAAATTGATTCAAAAATTCAAATTGATTAAAACCTGTGCTTATCAGAACGATACAAGTTTGGTAGTAATTTATCGATAATCTTGCAAGTAAGATTCTAATATTTAACATATATGAAATACAAGATACCAATAGTTTCTTAAGTACTACACAAGAATAAAATAATAACAATATATTAAACATTCTCCAGAACTTCATTGAATTCATTGAATTCGTAGATGTTGTAACGTTATGATGCATCCTTCGTTACATGGACGATCTCCGATTTCGCCACCTTGACACATTCCGTGAATATTTGTTCCATTGGTATCCGATGAATTCGCATTCAAAATAGGATCGCTGCTCCAGTCAAGCCTTTGTGTATTTTGATACTCGTAACAAATGTAATATTACACTAGATTGTATTGAATATTCTGGAAATTTTTATATCACTTTTCTTTTCGATTTACACAAATCTCTTAGGCCTCGATCCTATATATTTTGAAAATATAAAAACTAATATGATTTATTAATACGGAATTTTTCAATCTTTTGATCGTAACGAAATAAACTAAAATATTTTTCTCTACAATGCATTCTCAAATTGTCAATAGGATAAAAAATTCATGGTCCGCTAAATTTTTATTAAACAAATACATTTACATTAACCAATTGCGTCAGTGAAATATTAAAATTTAAAATCATAATAGGAACGGTAAAAAGAATATAAATATAAATTTTAAACAAAACACAATCCATCGCCATATTTCAAGGTATAATAAAAAATTGTTTTTTAAAGTCTCAAAATTAAATATGATTTTCAAAAATTCAACTTATGATAAATGTTTATATAGAGTAACTAGTTAGCATCGTTAAGCTTAAGTTTATCTCCGTGTAATCTTACAGTCAAAATTAAACTCCTAAACTATGACTAATATAGCTTGACTTAATGATGATTATGAACAAACATTAAGTAATATTTATGAATGTTTATAGATTTGATATTGCACGAAACGACTATTTCCAGAATTCTGTATCAGCCAATCAGCCAACCAAGTACCTTAAATATCTAAAATATTTACATTAATATAATTGGAGGATAAACTCATTATAAGTTTAAGCAGGTTCTAAAGCCCAATTATTTTAAACATATTTGATGATAATGTAATGTAGCTAAAAAATTTTAAGCATATAATGTATACAAATGTAAAGTAAAGCATATCAATGAATTTGTGCAAAATAAATAAAAGCTAAAAATATAAAAACCGGTATATTATTTAATTTGATAATTGATAAATAAAATGCGTATAGCATCAAATGTGGCTGAGTGAATATTTGTGTAAAATTTAATGGAATTTATAGTGAAAATAATATGAAAAATATATGTTTAATTAACGGTAATATATGAGCGATACATAAAGAAAACTTAATCAATATTTGTATGACAAATAAATAAATATATATTGATAATAATATATCAGGGTTTGTGAAAATTTCTTTCAGCGAATGATATTAATGCTTCTTATATTGAAAAATCTTGAGTAACATTGAAAATCGATAAAATCTATTTCAATTTCTAATATTAGCATTTCCATCATTAACAACTGAGCTCTTGAATCGCTCAAAAACTCAACTTTATTATATCGATAATTGTCGTTAAAAACATTGAGAAATAATAAAGAGCGCAAATATATCAAAAGTGAAGGTAATAAGGACTTTTATCCGAAGAATATTACGGTATTAAGATGTTAAGCAGTTGCCTCCAAGCAAGCGAATAGCATAAAAAAAACAATGGAATCACGTGTTCTTCTATGAATCTTAGTAGCTTCCATAGATGTTAATAGACAATAGTGAACAAACGAGTTCACTCGTTACACCATGAATGTATAATACCTCGCAAATGCCTCTTTAACCAAACGCGCGCACTGGATTGCGATGAGTTACACTACTACTTCGACGAAGACAACTCATTGTAGCTATGAAGCACTTAGTACTTTACCTACTTTCATTAGCATGCGCTCGTTATCTCTATCTCGTATTATAAGAATACTTGGTAAATGAAAAATTTGCTTATTTGTCGAGAAAAACGTTTGTCTATTTGCTATTAATGAAAAATTGACGCTGCCGGTCCATTTATAGAGTATTTGCACCAATGGAATTGCGTTAGAAAAATTGCTTTGCCATAATTAATATTCTAAAATATAGATAGATAATGACGATATTTAAAATAAATAATCATCAACCACCATGGGAGAGATAAATGTTTATATTAATAAATAATTAGATAAACGATTAGCTTCGATTATCTGTAAAATACTCTAAAATATAAAATAAATTTCACAAATTGATAAATACAAAGTAAAATTTACTGTTTTAAAAATAAGTCGATAAAATATTTAAGGCGCGTTCCTAAAATAATATAAATAGCATCTTCAATCTCAAGATAAAACGATCCCAAGTTTACACAGTAATGGGTCGGACTTTACACAATCGACATATATTGGCTATTTTACGTTATCCTTGCAGCTTCAATTTTATTTCTCAGACATTTTCAAGTATTTACTTTTATGGCAATATGATATATAAATATTTTTCATTATTGTATAAAAAAAATATGGTAGAGTTTTAATACAATATAAGTTTTTGATTAGCTACATATAATTTTATTTGATACGTATAAAAATATAATAATAATAATAATGATAATAATAATAATAATAATAATACTACTACTACTAATAATAATAATAATAATAATAATAATAATAATAATAATAATAATAATAATAATAATAATAATAATAATAAGAAGAAGAAGAAGAAGAAGAAGAAGAAGAAGAATAGAAGAGTGTAACATAATGGATATGTAACTTATCATTTGAAACAATTTTCGAAAATACATTCGCAGATTTTGGAAAATTTATGAATATCATCAATACTTCATACATCTATATTTTCCGTAGATTTACACGAATTTTTTTATTATTATAAATTAAAAGCAACAACATTAAATTGCCATACTATTTGTTCGTTAATATATTAAAATAAGTTTCTTAATATTGTCCCTTCATTAATATGAAGTTTATAAAAAGAATGTTTAATATGAAAATTATTTACATTAAAATTATGAGGAAAAAAATTGCTCAACTCATTTCGTAATTCCACCTCCACTTAAACATAATCGAACGTAAATTCAAATCTTATATTTTTTATCTTCAACATTATTTAGTATAATTCTCTATTGTTCATTCATAAATAATATTATACGTATATTAACCTTTTCATGATAATCCGACTGTTATTTTCCTAAATAATGTTGATATAATAAATAGTAATTTCATATGATGTCGATGATATTTCATGTCATGCTATCGCGAAAATCGTGATCCTTGCGCAATGCTCATTCCCTGCATTCACCTGCGAATTTTGTTTCTTGTCTTTCGACATTTTCACACCTCAACAGAGCAAGCGTTTCCAAAGATTTAGTGAATACCACCTGGGAACAATTCAACGAAAGTGATAAGCTAACCAGTGCTAATGGAATGTAATGCATCGCACTCGCGATAAGTGCATTAAGAAGCCATGGTTGTGTATACTAGAGAAAGCGTAACACGTACTGGGCGCTCTTGCTTAAAATTCAAGTAGGGTCGTAAGAGAGAGGAGATATTATCTGAAGATAATTAAATTAACCGTCTATTGAAATTGAATTATTTTCAACTACAATAGAGCCGAGACATAGGTTGCATACAAAGTGGCGCCTCCTACCTGCTGAAGCCACCATGACTCCGCACATGTGCACACATACTTGACCTTCGTTACACATCGTTATACCTCATGTATATGTAACATTCACAATCGCGTTAATTAGATAGCCGTAACAGCATTGGCGATAATTATACATCGGCTTTTCCCGCATATGTATAATTAAATACGAAACTCGTATACGTTTCTTCTCAGCCTCTGTCAAGTGTTGATTATCCCCCAGTGTCATTTTCACTTTCATTCAAAGAAAAACCAAAGACACAAGAGAGATATAGCCGCGGGAACTATATATATATATATATATATATATATATAGAGAGAGAGAGAGAGAGAGAGAATGTGTGTGTGTGTGTGCGTGTGAAGAAACGGGAAAGGAACAAAAATTTGTATGAAAAAATATGTATTGGGAATATCATTAAAAATTTAATTATTCTTTCAAGCAATCAGCGAATTATGGTAATTCTATACTGATTTCTATTCATTGAAATGAATTGCAATTTAATAATAAACCAAATAATAAATCCGAAATAACAAGCTCGTACAGTATAATTTTAAGTAATACCAAATCGATACAAACACTCATGCTAATATAACATTGAAAAATATTCTCAATATAAAATAAAAAGGCTATTTTTTTATCAACATTTTTATATATTTATTTAAACCATCAGCCAATAGCGAATAAAATTGCCATTTAAATTTATTAACTTTGTAACACTTCAATTACTTGATTTTTATTTGAAAGATTCAAAGTGCATTATAGCTAATTCAACCTCCCATTCGACAGTTCAAGTACAAAGTATTAAAAGACGGACGGACCTTTTATTGCAGATTAAATCGTCTATCTATCATTTCCTTTCTCTTTCTTGATTTTTTTTTTTTTTTTTTTTTTTTTTTTTTTTTATATAATCAATCGATTACACATTACACACTATAATTTATAGCATACTTTAGCATTATTTTTTCGATAATTGTATTTTAGATATATTTCTAATTATTAATTTAAAGCTGCAATTATCCACTTGACTGAGAAGCAAACATTACATTATATTAGTTTATATTACAATGGAATCATATAATACTTTCATAGCAATTACTTAACTTTTAGCGTGTATAATTTTACCTACATTTATATTTTTTTTAAGATCTTATATTTTTTTAAGTATGGCCGTGATAACTGTTATATTACCTTATTTGGATGATGCTTGGTATATCCAGTGTTTTTAGATAAAGTTACAGGATATCTTTCCTTCTACATGCGATCATGTATAATGACAATATACAATATGTATATATATATATATATATATTTCTTTTTTTTTTTTTTTTTTTATGAATATATACCATCCAATAACGCGAAAATTAAGAGTATTATCGTACTCTTACCGTCCGAATCTTGTATTAGCAATTAGTATAATTCACGCGTAGAAAATCACTGCATACAACGTTAGAGTCACGTTAAGTTCCCATTAAGGATCCAAATATGATTTTATCGCTAGATCACGTAGCACTAGTGAATATTAAACTCTTAGTGAATAATAAATCATATTGTCTGCAATTATGCCTTTCAATAATGTATTATCGTTAATTTGTATAAAATGTATGTATTACGTTCTATATAGAAGAAGACATATTATAATGTAGTATAGTAAATATTTTCCAAAATCTACAAAGAATATAAAGAAAATTTATGAAACATAATCCATCACAGAGAAGTTATATTATTTACGTCAAGACTCTGTACCAAAAAATTTGTTTCTTTTTATTGCATTGTTGATTGTCGTTAGTTTAGCATTTTTTCATCTCTCACTCTCTCACTTATTCTCTTTTACTTATATATATATATATATATATATGTGTGTGTGTGTGTGTGTGTGTGTGCGCGCGCGCGCGCGTGTGCGTGCGTGTGTGTGAATACATAAAGCGACTTTGCTACAATGCAAAGGACAAAGCATTAATCTTGTCAGAATTTAAATTCCCCGCGTTCCACGCCTTTGCTACCTTGATCCCTAAGTTTTATTGCCGCAAAAGCGTATTAATCAGCCAACAAAATCGCCAGTGATACATATGTATGCATCATTAAACGAGCAAATATCTAGCAGGTTTGGTTAAATGAGAAATGACCATTTTGCGTTATCTACTTGCACGTAAGAGTAGGAATAGTACGTGGCACGACCTATAAAGATATGGTATCCTTTTTAATGCGCTGCAAGTGCTAAGAGATCACAAGTTACCCGAAATTATCTTAATTAGATAGCGACAATTGTAATTTTCACTTAATAATTATGTTTTTTAATACATTATTTATGTTAATTTTTACCGTAAGTAATGATTTTTTTTTGTAAAGAATAAATCATCTGCTCATTACCATTCTAACTAACTGTTTCGATGACTTAATTTCTTCAAGTAAGCGTATCATGATTATTATTTGTCTTTGCGGGAGAGAAAAAATTAAATAATCACAAGTACATAGACATTGCACGTGACTCGGCAAACATTGGCAATTTATTGACATTCCATTATGCGATAATCCATTTTATATAATAAATAAATTTTAATATATTTCGAAGCAATGAAAATTTCCAATGCACAATTTAAGGGATAATTCTTTGGGAATCCAAGGACGGAAAAGACAAGATCCCATTCGGAATATATTTTACTTTTACAATTTTTAAAATCCCGTATCGATAACGTCCCCTTTTAATTTAATTTAACAAAAAGCATCCCTATAATTTCCTTCTGAAAATATCGAAATCATAAATGTTTACTTTAACAATAATAACATTCGGACATCTCCTGGAGAAAAGTAAAATCAAAATCGCACATGATACACGCGGCCATAGTGGTACCATAAATAACGAGCCGGCGAATAGATTCGGCATAGAAGGGCTTTATATGCAAAGTATACTCTAGGTGGAATTCATTGTGGGGTGGTTATGTAAATTTCGAAATTCTCCGAGCCCCTCGAAAATCCTAAACCACTTGGTTCTCTCTTCCGCTTTCTCGACCTCTGCCTCGCCGCTGCGCCAATTCCGCGCTACCACCCGCTCATTCTCTCGCTCTCTCTCTCTCACTCTCTCTCTCTCAATCTCTCTCTCAATCTCTCTCTCACTCTCTCTCTCAATCTCTCTCTCTCTCTCTCTCTCTCTCTCACTCGCTCACTTAGTTCACCTCTCTCCTCGTCCTTGCTCTTTCTTCTCTTGCATGTACAATACTCGCGCTCGCCCTCAGATTAATGCTCTCACTCGTGCAAGTTGAATCAACGATTCATCTAGCGGCCTGGGGGAAGGGCGACTACGGGAGAGCAAAGAGTGGAATAGTGCGAATAATCTCTTTTCCCAGATATCTTTCCATGATAAGGAAGATAAAAGGAATTTAACCGATTCATTTGAAGTTTATTCTTATCGCTCTAAAGGTAAATTAGTTGATTTTTTTTTTTATAAATAATATGAGAAGAATGTAAATAATTTCAATGCTCTCGGACAAAAATTACTTTACTCCTTCAAATAATATTTTCAATAAAATATTGTTATGTAAGTGTGATTTTAAATTTCCATGAAAATATTTAAATAAACTCGGACTAAAGAGAATATTGTCTCATCATCGGATGTAATATATGGATAATTTTAAAATTATAAAATTTCGTTATAAATATATTGCAAAATATTGATAGAATAAACATTTACTTAATTGTATTTAATTCCCAGTTATTAAAATTATCACGTGTCTATCGTTCTTTTCTGGGTATAAACAAATGAATCACCAATTAATTTATTATATCATCATTACAACGAGTTAACAGATTAACTCCTGTTAATCATATACCAATATTATTCATAAGTAAATTAAGAATAAAAGTAATTTTACAATTTACAAAAAAAAGAATCTATCGAAGGTTTGTAATAACTTTGGAAAAGAGAGTGAGAGATTGAGAGAGGGAGAGAGAGAGAGAGAATGACAGAGTAATAATTTAGCAGCTGTATAGTGAATCGTACCCAATCAAATAGAAGTAAGTGTATTACACAATGTCAGTTTGTTTCATTTGCCTCAGTAAAACTAGTTCATCTACTATTAATGTCAGACTCGCTCATTTACCTCCTGTAAATAAAGTAAAAACTATCAAATTGTATAAATCAAAGTAAACGTTCTATAAAATAAGTTTATGAAGTAAAACATAAAAAATTTAATTTTTCATAAAACATGATTATTCAAGCAACATATGTTCATTAAAAACCAATCGATAAACATTATTTCACAGTTAAATAAATTCTATGTCAAGATAATCAGAAGATATTCTAATACACAAGCTACAAACACCAAATCCTTAGAAAGAAATAGAAATACACGAAGATTTTTATTTATAACGATTAATATTTTGCAAGAGCTACTTGAATCTCTTATTTCCAATCTGAAATTCTGGAAACCAAAGATCGTTGGTAATAAAATTATATTAGCAAATATTACTTTAAATGTAAATAAAATTGTATTACTAAAAGTTATATATTAATAAATATCATTTAACATGTAATAGCACATTTGAATAAATATTTATGTTAATAAGAGAACCTCGTGTACTCTACGAACAGAATTTATTATTCAACAATATAAAGGAATTATTTTACACAGTATAATTTTCTCGTAACAAATAATAATTTTGATAAGTAACATGTAATTTTGCAGGAAATACAATTATCAAATAAATATACCTAAATATATCACTATTTAGATTGTTAAGATAATATTTTATTTAGAGTGACTCTGAAAAGACTATATTAATTTTTTTATATTTCAATTTTAAATTATATATTTTTATTTACACTATTATTTATTTAAATTAATTGATTAAAAACTAACATTAATTATAATAATTAATGATCACATCTGTTACTGCCAATTTCTATCCACAAACATTCGAGTTATATGGAATATTTTTATACGTAATACTTATGCAAATTGCAAATTTGTTTATGATAAATTATTAAATTCAAATTATTAGAATAAAATAAGTGAATCGTTGAAAAATTAATATGTACATAACCGATAAACAAAGAACAAAATTTGTGTTACCTAAATAAAAGAAATTAATGTAATATTTAATGTGATTAGTTAATGTTGAACATTTATAAAAACATAAAATCTGGAGCACGAAAAATTGTATACATTCGTAAAGTATTTTTTAAAAGTAAATATCGTTAACGCGTTTCCAAATATTCAATGATGCTATGCTATATTTATTGTAGATATTGATTTGAAAAATAATTTAAAGCTGCTCATATTCAACTAAATGTAAAAATCATAATTTACCAATTGATTTTGTAAATTTTGTACAATTTAAACACGTACAATATGTTTAATAAAATATTTAAATTTATAATATTTATATTTCTTATTCTAGTACGTAATTTATATTGGTAATACTTCTTTTATATGTTTGCAAATTTTTTGATGATATGATTATCAAAGACAGAATAATGAGATTCTTAGCGGAATTCTTAAAAAGAAGGATTTTATTTTAATTGGTCATTATATTAGGTACTTATAGTATTATCTAAATAACAATATTATATAACTTTAGAAATTTTTCCTAGATAAATTCAACTCTTAGACTTAAATGTAGATACTTTAAAAGAAAATTTAATATTATTAATCGTTTATATCACGTACGTTACAGTAATTATTCATAAACATGGTCTTAGGTTATATTATAATATTATGGACTCTTTACTTTTATTCGAATAAAATAATTTCAAAAGGAAAGTGAATTATTACCAATCAATAATAATAAATTTAATATTTTATCGTTTCTTTGAATCGTGTACTTGTACTATATTTTTCTAGGTTAGTATACTTCTATAAACATGAGAACTTTAGTAACAAAAACTAATACTTAAAGATAAGAAAATTTTGAAATTGCACAGTAAGAAATCAATATGTTGCATTATTAACTTTTTTCATAAAATTGAAGGATATTTTAAATTATTAAAGTTTTATTAGTTATTAGCTTGAAACAAAAAGTGAAGATTGCATTCTTTTCAAACAGTATAAAGCACGTCGTCGCATGTGATGAACGTATTTACAACTTTTCTTGATCAAGTGCTCGAAAGAAAATAATAAAATTCAAAAAAATATGCTGAATATATGTGCATTACAAATATAAAAGCTTATATAAATTTATAATAACTATTATAAAAATAATGGAAATTGTAAAAAGCTTGATGACGCGACCATTCATTAAAAACATATATAGTATATTAATAATAAACAATTCTCTTAATTTAAACATATATAACATTTAAACATTTAAATATATAACGATGTTAATTTATTGTTGATAAATTATTTACAATCTAATCTTACAAACAAAATTAAAACTATTCAGCCAATTAGTTTTTTGTAACATTTAAACGGTCAATACGGTATTTTCTTGAAATATATTAATTCTATTTTATTTAAGACCAATGGTATAATAAATTGACTCAATATTAAAAACATATTACCTGTGAAAAAATTATTTGTTGAAAAAATGAAAGTTTTTCGATGACGATTAATTAACGAAATATAAATTGTAATATATATATAATAAACAAGAACCTATTAAGTTTATAAATTTTCTCATTAACCTTCAAACAAAAATTCTACGTTTAAAATTCCGAAGTTTGAGTTTTAAGAAAGAAAAAGCTAGGATTTGAAGAATTTTTCAATACTTCTTGGTTACATTAATTTTTTAATGTAACTATAATTATTGAAAGAAAGATACATAAAAATGATCTAAGCTCATTCCTAAATTAAAAAAATTTAGGTGATATTGCATGATTGTAATTCCTTTTATGATTTTTGGCAAAAAAAAAAAAAAAAAAATATTAGAAAAGACAAATTAAATACGGATTTGTTTAAAAATTTATAGAAAAAATCTCTTCGAAAAGGAACATGCGAATATTTTCCAGGAGCTTTATTTCCTAAAGTTTTCAATAAAAATGATATATGAACGTAATTATACTGATGTGACATTTCACTAAATAGTATCATAGCTAAAAAAATTAAATTTGACTATTCAGCTGAAAATAATTCTTTTGGCGAATATAGAGATTTCGAGTACTCAATTCCTCATATAAAAACTTTGTTGATTCACTGAAAAAAATTTTTTTGGATTCTGCTATAAATATTGATTTCGTAATGGGTACATAACAATTAGAAACCTATGCTTTCTCTCCAGGTATCTTTAGAAAAACCTAAAGAAAGTTTCTATTTTATAGTAAAAGAATATAGTCATTCTAAAATAGAAATATCTAAAAACTTTATAGTAATACTATTTATTTTCTTCGTCATTGCAGTAATCACTATATTCCTAATACATTTGCTATATTTCAATCATAACATTTGAAATAAATGTAATATCGTTCAAATTTTAACAGCAACTTCTTTATTAAATATAGCAGAAAATATATCGCAAACAATTTCATTTTTTTTTCTTTTGCTGAATTTGATATTTTTAACAATTACAAGCACTTTTATGAACCGTTATTTCAGCAATACACAGACGGATAATAATTTTTAAATTTTGCTAAATCGGAAAATGTAATAAACTCCGATATAATTCCTTCCATATCTAAACTTTCGAGCAAATATCTGTGCTTCAAGCAATAATAAAAATTAGCAAAACATACTTTTTATTTCAAAATTAATTAATATTGATTCGGTGATTGCGTATATTTCGATGCAAGTAAATGCGTTATTCAGAGAATTAATGATATAGATAATGTTAGTCGATGCTAAACTGATCCACTTTTAGGTATTAAAATTTCCAACAGATTTTCCCGAAATTCAAATGAGTGGATTATAAGTTTAGTCCAAGGATTTTTCATTTGGATTTTCCCGAAATTCAAATGAGTGGATTATAAGTTTAGTCCAAGAGGCTTTTCAACTAGAAAATCAGAGATTGTGTATCTAAAAATGTCATCTCGCGTTAAAAAATTTAATCGAATTCCTACGATGTCTATATCATGCAGATATATAATATATAATACAATAGCTTGAAGAATATGCGATAAAGTATTATTGGTTTGAGCATAAAAAATTTGTTCAGTGTGGCTATAAACAACAAATATAATGAAATAATCGAATAAATGTTAAAATCAAAATATTTAATTGCAATTTAGATCTCTGCTTATGAAATGTTTTCAAAGTATTACCAAAAAGTTTATGTAACTTGCTTACTAATAATGTAACAATTAATAATCAACATAATTGTATTATCATGTATATAAGAAAAATTGTGCCATAAATACATAGAATGAGATTTGAAAAATAAACTTAATTCAATCAAGAAAATACATATTCTATGCACATTATATAAATGTTATATTAAACATGGATAACTTATTCCATCACATATATACAAATATGCAATTGTTATTTATATTATGCATAATAATAGAAATAAAATAACTCGAGACATTTTACTGGAGACGAGTGAAATGAGAAAATAAATGGATTTTTAATAATACACTGCTATTTGACATTATTCCATACGTCTATTGTACTTACAATTCATTACAATTAATACAATTAATTACAATTATTTAAGATTAAGCATAAAATCACATTATAAATAAAAAATATTTGGGAAGAATAGATTATTTCGTTTATTATATAATCATTAACAAGAACAAAAAATTATGAGAACATAAAACTCTGCTGTTATAAAGTAGTTTTCAATTGCGGTTATTTTGCAATTAGAAATAGTTCGAGTATTCTTGGCTCTTTGCTGCTGTTTTTCAATGAGCCAGAAACAATTCGTTCTTCATTCATATACTACTTTTAATCTTCATTAAACTTAGCAAAAGTATTAACTAATAGTCGGCAATAGAATTGAATAGAATCAATCGTGAAAACGCGAGATCCTGATCTCGTTTCTTGACACAGTCAAGTCTAAAACTTTTATCTAAGAGCTTAAAAATATCATTATAATTATTGTGAAAAATATATAAGTAAATATAATCAAATAATATTAAAATTCAATTAAGAAATAATAGTTCACATACAATGTTAGTCAATAGTTAAATTTAAATGAAGCTATCCATGTGATATTGATTTAATATAACGAAATATGGAATTCAGAAATAAATTATTAAGCTGTAATTTCACTTGTTTAACATATAAAATATTTTTCATGAGAAACTGCAGTGATTACTTATGGCCATTATTTTTATTCACACAAAAATGTATAACATTGCAACAGAAATTAGTTTTATTTATTAAATCATAGAAATTATTATGCTATTTGTATTGAAAACAACATTTATACACTTATCCAAGCTTTCTTTTTAATTTTTCATCAAAATTATAATGATGTTTGAAGTGTAAAAAGAAAAAAATATATATATATATATATATATATATATTTATAATAACCGAAATCAAGTGAAATAAAGTAAATTATAAAATTTTTATTAATATCTCTTCATTATTTAAATTAACGTAAGAATCGTAGATTTATAATGATAAATATAAAAATAAAGATAAAATATTTATTTCAACTTTGAAAGAGAAAAAAGAATCGAATAAACTTTAAATCTTCTTATCTCATATACAATAACGGCTCTGTTGATCAATAATAAAATAATATAATATATAAAATACTTTGTTCGTATAATCTATGAAAAAAAAACTGCGTTACACAAATGTCGTTTATATTTGTATAAAATATAAACAAATGTTTAAATAAAATATAAGAAAAGTAAGTCATGGAAATTTCAGATTGACGAGAATAAACAAAAGTCCTTCAATTATTATTAATTAATAGTATACATAGGAGTATATAATATACTATTGCATAATTGTTAAAATTAACTTACTTATTGACAAAATGCAATAGAAATTATATTTCAAAAAATAATATTTCAATATTATTCAGATTGATGATAAATTTAAAGTATATTAAAAAAAAAAAAAAAAAAAAAAAAAAAAAAAAAAAAAAAAAAAATGATATAACAAGTATGGATATAAAGGCATCAAAATGTATTTTAATAAATTATTTCCTTCGCCTCAATGTACAGGTTTATAAAATAAAAAAAAAACAAGAATAATTAGCATTGCGTAAATTTAACATTTATTTTTGGCATGACTGATGACAATAGTTATACACGGATTAATAAGTATAAATACAAAAATGAATTGACTGTAAACAGGACTGTGTAGTGAAAATACATAGAAGCTTTTTATCGTTTCTGATACACTTTGCTATCTGACTTTATTTTTATATTCCATTTCACTCTTTTGTATCCTTCCATTTTCGATCGTCAATCAGATAATATTACAATGAAGGTGATTATCCTTAGGGCGCATTTTGTGGCATCACGAGAAGGGCGTTCGAAATTATTATATTCTACGTATTTTGAAACGTATAATGAAATTTTTAATTCAAGGAAATTGATAGTATAAAAAATTGCTGAGGGCTCTCGGTGAGATATTATGCGACTATAGGAACTCGATGGAAATTGAAATGAAACATTCGCAAAACATTAAAAATTCAAGTAATCGATTTGCTTTAACATTTTGATTAGTCATCACTTCGAACGCCCTATGATTTATCGCATATATCTTCATACAATAACATATTTCTTCTTTGTTTATTTTAATATCAAGCTTATATTTCTTAATGAGACATACACTTGTTTTATATGTATGGTGAAGCATTCATACATACTTAACGATTATTTACAATTTTAATGGAAAGTATGTACGGAACATTTTAATTTTACTCTCCATCTTAGTTCAATTTACAAAACTTCCATTAATCGTTAGATAAGCTTAATTAAGTTGCGATGTAATGTGAAAATAACAATGAATTATTCATTAGATCGGGAATTAATAGATATTTTAATTATTCTTACATCAAAATTAAATATCAGAAAGGTTGGTAACATAATTTCTAGTGGAAAAATATAATACATATATATCCCGCATTATGTATTCCCATATCGTGCTAGTTTTGCAATATCGCAAACTCGTTCTCTATAAATAATACTATTTGTCTTTAAAATATTTGGCACAATACTATCGAGTCACAGGTGCAGGATATAAATCACGTAGAAAAAGAAAAGAATAAAAGCGTAAGCATAACAATTGTATTATAATACTTATAATATAATATATTACTCTTACGTATTGTAAATTTTTTATTCAATATCAATTTTCCTCGTTACCTCAAAAAGTATAGTTTTTATTAATTAGTGATTTATTTTATTTTTTTTGTTTTTTGTTTTTGCTTTGGCTTATAATTGATTTTTCGAATTTATATAGACTAGATAAAATATAATAAAGTCGAATACTACGTGTAAGTTTTTAGTATTCTTTCTAATAAATTTCATTGTAATTAAAAGAATAATTCATACGAGGATATATAGTTTAATATATATATATATATATATATATATATATATATATATATGCGTTGCAGGGAAGTTAATTTTATTATATATGCATATTCATAAAATTAATAATTTCGCCAGAATTACAATGTTATAAATAAAAACACATATTTACAAATAACGTTATTTACTATATCATTACTATATCATTTAAAATAATATCTATTTTTACTTAATCAATACGTTATTTATAGCTATACATAATAGAATTGTGAATATACATATGAGATACGCGTAGTGTCGAATACATTACGAGCCGTACTGATTAGTAAGGATCACAGCCATAGCTTTGAATACGAAATTCCCGTTCGTATTTTTAAGACCTGTTTATAATCATATAACTTCAGCGGTAATCATAATAAACTGGGTTATTAAGTATTTTTAATTTATTATTATTATTATTATTATTATTATTATTATTATTATTATTTTTTTTTTTATATATATCATATTGTTTATAGTTTCTTTTATTACGCTACAATTAAATTAGATATCAAATCCAATTGTTTACTACATTCAATCGATAATGGCTTTTTGGCTGATTTCGTAACATGACCTTGTGATTCTACAATTTTTACGTACAATCTTATGTTCCTCGTCTTCTTATCCAAAATTTTGAAAATTCACTCTATTAAAACCATTATCGATGCTTAATGACTTTTTTCGAGGAGTTGAGCAAATTTGTTTGATATATCGTAATGCGCGACTCATAGTAAGGAATGATTCTTCAGTAGCGTAGCTAAATCGATATTCCTAAATTATTCCAAAGAAATTACAATTAATTACGATGAAAGAAAACAAATAGTATATATCGTATCACGCATAAGAAATTAATAACTAATAGTACTCAAATACATGGCATTCGACTTGTTCTTACCTACTTTATAAATCCATATAAATCCATGGAAAACAATTCAAAATTACTGAAGACAAATGAAAATATAATGATTTATAATGTTTTTTTATAATCAAACTTTTATCTATATATATATATATATATATATATATATATATATATATATAAATATTATATTTAATTGAAAGAAAAACATAGTAATACTATATGTTTTATATTAGTCCCTATAAATAGTATTATCACTATGCAACTGAATATAAGAATTTTTACTTATGCATTATTTTGCAAATATTACGATTTTAAAGCGTTTATAATGAAAATTATGTCATAAAGTTAAATCAACGAACGTTCATATCGATTTATACCGATTATGTAGCCATTAATTCATATTATCTGAATGAAAAAGAAAAAAAATAATATACCAATAAGTATTTCACTAAACTCTAAAATTTTTTGCTCCAAGAAAAACGACATCATTTCTAAAGTACTAATCTACCTACTACGTATTCTACCATCTATATCGTCAAAAATAAAATCGCAATTCCTACTGTTTTCTTTTTTCCATGCAGTTTGTCTTTCTGTCTCGTTTTCTCTCTCTCTCTCTCTCTCTCTCTCTCTCTCTCTCTCACTTACTTTAACATCTTAATAAGATCGTTAAAACATTCTTATATTTTATTACATATTTTTTCCTACTGTATGTACTAAAATAATAAACAAAAAATAAAAAATTAAACCACCTATAAACGTATTCATTTTGTTATTTAAATATTATTGAATTATTATTTATAAAATTGTATCGTAAATATAATTTAATTAAGTATACATCCAAATAGAATAATATTAAATTTTTCCTCTTACATTGAATCTTGAAATATGTATGTTAATAGATAGATAGATAGATAGATAGATAGACATTTAGATATATAGGTCAATAAATAAAAAGATAGATAAATGGATGAGTAGGTGATGTATTGAATTTATAAGGGGATTTGCAAAGATAATATTAATGTATTTTTGAATAAATATTAAATAAAAATTCAAGAATGGCTATTTTTATTGAAACAAAGGGAAGTTGTACGTTCATTTCGAGAGAGAGAGAGAGAGAGAGAGAGAGAGAGAGCAATAGGAATGCGTGCATAATTGACGTTCTATACTTCCGAAAAAGTGACTAGAGACCCGCGAGCAGCCGACGAAGATAGTGACATTTTAATTGAGACATTCGAAGAAAGCGTGCATCGTTGGGTCTAAGCTACATCTAAGTAGTTAGGAGGGACCGTGATATCGGACGTTACTTGACTTAAATCATCCTAGGTCGCTAAGATACGTCAAATGTGAGGACAAAGACACAATATACTACTCTATATTAGGCAAAGAATATCTAGATTTAAACGATATATTTCCTGACCGTGGCCAGAAAAATTTTAGTACATTTTAACATTACTAGTACTTTCTAAACACTTGAAATGAAGTTCGATTGATACATTGGTAATTTCATCGGCAATTTAACTTTGGAATTAAATTAAAATCGCGTTTGTTGTTGTTGTTGTTGTTGTTGTTGTTCTGGTTTTTTTTTTTGGTTTTTTTTTTGGTTTTTTTGATTGTTACTTGCGTTTCGTTTTGAAAGGGAAAAAATGAGGCTCTAATTAAATATGCGATTTAAAGAAGAAAATAAATTTTTTTTACTTACATTATTAAGGAACTATTGATAAACAATCTATAGTAAATCTTGAGCACAAGTTTGTATGTATTATGAAGAAAAAAAAATTATTTTCAATTTACTAATATTTCTAATTACTATTAATAGTTATTTCTAAAACAATGTGTAGTAAATCTTTCGATCTTTTGCATGTTTACATTTACATTTTGATTTTATAATTATGATATTAATTATGGATTAACCGATTAAATAATAGAAGATATATCTACCGTAGTCTATGTGAAATTTTAATAGATCCAATTTAAAAATCTCTTTCATAAAAAGAAAAAAACTAAACGTCCAAGCATTTCTCTATAAAGAATAATTCTTTTCTATAGTCAGATTCTTCAAGATCTAAAAATCAAGAGTGGAGGAGAGCCTATTTTTCACACTGTCTGTGAAGAAAAAAAAATTGGCTACGTTCCCCTGATATTCTGAACAAAGAATAAGATATTTCTTATTATTTAACCCTGTTTCGTGCCATTTCACTCGCACAAAAAAATATATCCATTCCGACTTTCGTTAGTATGTCTATAACATATAGTTTTCTATATATCTAACGTTATTTCATAATATTTCTTCATTTTTGCACGCATGTGTGTGTGTGTGTGATAGGACTAGTGCCCGATAAGGAGCATCGCGATTGTTTATATTCTGGCACTAAACTAAACATAATAATCGATGTTTTTCGAAGAAAAGAGGATAAATTAAGCGCCATATATAATATTTTAAATATTATGCAAAAGTGATGCCTATAATCGCTATTTCTTCTAAATCTTAAGTGAAACATTACAATTTGATTATTGAAGAATATATCACCATCACTTTCATAAATTCACACTTTGATTTAATATACATTGATAATATTTGCTTCAGAATAATTGGAAATATATTACGCCGATTTAATTGATTCGGCAGGAATTGTGAAATTTGGAAACTGGATTCAATTATTTATAGACAGATACTTTATAAATACATTCGAATATTGGAAAATGTAATGCTTTTTCCCCCCTATTCGTGCATCAGAAAAATTAGTGTAAATTATTACGGAAATAATAAAATTCTAATTATTTTATTGCATACATTATAAAATAAATATGTCCAATTAATTGTACACTAGCATTAAGAGTTTTTCTTTTCACAAGTAATTAAATATGCGTCGATTAAACTTTAAATAACCAATAGTATATATATATATATATATATATATATATATAGTAATTTAATTATTCTGCGTTGAATAATAATAGATTTATACATGTATATTCAAGTGTATACACAAGTCTCAGGGAAATGTTTTAAATACATTATACACTAATCTGCGTCTCAATTTATCACCATACGCATATCATAATTATGATTATTAAATAAAAATTTTCAATTAAAAATATTCCACATTATCTCGTAAAACTAATATTGCACTTAATCGTAGTTGGAAACATCACACCATAAGATCGTTGTTGCTTGTCATTTTGCATTTTCGTTTCGTAGCACAACAGAAGAAACAACCGAGTGGAATCTAAGGTTAAGACAGTTAACATCGTTTGAAAGAAGGAAAGAATTAAGAATCAGGACACCGTGATGATGAACATGATGTACAGTGTTGACGTTCGTACTACTTCATAGCAAAAATAAATGTCATCGACATAAATATAAAGACTGTTCTAAAATGTACAATGATTCCGAATTATAGAATCCTGTCTGTCGCAAATATATTCGCATATTCATATATTACCTTGTCCTTATATATTCTATATATATATATATATATATATATATATAATATATATAATATATATCATATCGCTATTACTGCCTTTTACGTTTATACAGCGTTTAATATGTATTTTATAAGTAATTGAATGATGATGAGCATGCAAAAATTGATTCGATTTCCATCGCCTTACGTCTGCATCCATATGCATAGGTCATTCTCATATTATCTATATTATTTTCATACATATATTTATATAATTTTAAGGTAATAATAGTACGTATCTTCCGTTTGGATATTCACGGGTTAAAGCGGCGTATCATGAAAATTCTATTTATACATACATAATATATGCCGAGATGTGGCAAAAATCGAGCCAAGATACTTACAAACTAATACTTTGGTAAATACCTGATCGCAGTATTCGCGTGACGACATAGCACGTGTACTAACTTCGACACGCATAAAACGGATACTGTATTATGTCCCTCGAGCTACATGTTAATACATGTTTGAGTAGCGCACATTCATTGCGCAGTCGAAATAGTGCGGCGTAGGCAACACAAAATTACTAAATTCAAATGCATTTATCTCGATAAAGGCTTATCGTCAAGCCATTCGCACAATTAAATTATACAAGAAAGACAATTTTTAATATATTTCTAGAGTTTCTCTGCTTATTTATTACCAGAACGATGTTTTTAAAATATAATAAGCTAAAATTTTCTATAACAAAACATTACTTAAAAAAATATTTTCTTATTTATCCTAATGCGTAATAAACAATTTTAAATAATCTTAATTTTATGATTTGGAATTATCTTTGATTATAAATAAGTAGCTCTCTCTCTCCCTCTAGGAATTTAGAATTTAGTAATTTTCTGTTTTTCATACACAAATTTCTAATTGCATTTCACTGAAACTTATTTGCATATGCTTTTTTAGCGTAACGATTTTTTTTTTTTTATTCATTTCTCTCTAATGAAATTTATATATTAAATCTATTATGGACGTTTTGCTCTGTCACGGGGTGCCTCCGCCTTGATAAAATACACAGCGAAAATAATTCATTATAGTACACTTATAGTATGAATTCTGTTCATAATTTGCAGATTTTTAACAACTTCTACATGTTATGTCTAAGCCAATATCAAATAACTTTGATTGAATCAATGAATTTGAAAATTCATTTGATAAAAATATCTATAAATATGTATTTATGCATAAATCTTTTCTATGATTATTTTATATAAACTGACTATAAACTTCTATGAATTTATAAAAATCCGTAAAAAATATATATAAAGCAATTATATAGTCATTAAAATGTAATTTAGAAAATTATTTTATGATCCAAGTTATAATCATTTCTTTCAATTAAAAAATCTGAATTTATTCTAGTCAAACGATAAAGTGATATTATATAGAATCTTTAGTGTATCATAAATTCAGACTGTAATTCGATTCTATAAATGACATTATTTGTCTACACAGTTAGACTACAAAATATTTTCTCTAGATCTTATTCTATATTATTTTACCAAAAAATGAGACTTTTATTTATAAGTAAGAAACTTAAAAGAAAAGAAAAACAAAAACGAAAATCGGAGAAGAACGTAATGGTGATTCAATTAAATGCTTCGAAAATACTGGATATCTAACAAATATGACAAAATTTCGTTGAAAGATAAAAGTATCAATATTCAAGATATTTATATATTTCGACATTATTTTTTTTATTTTTCTTTTGTTTTTTTTGTTTTTTTGTTTTTTGTTATTTATTATGTCATGCTATTTGAACTGTAAATAAAATAATTGTAGTCACTATTACAGCCATATTATTTAATTATATCTATGGAAAGTTGTGTTCGTATCGTTAGACAACTGGATATTGAAATAAAACTAATGTAATAACATACATTACACGGTCGAATGCGCGTTTTTCTTTTTTCAATTATTCTGCACTCAATTGTGTAAACTAACAATTTGCAATTATTAATAAAATATGTGAATTTATACTATTGTAGTCAAGGTATACAGCAATATTTTGGAAAAGAAATTGATTATATTTTCTGATACAATGAATATTATTTTAAGCAAATACTAAGCGCATTTTTCATTTTAATAACTTCTTAATAATTAAGGAATTCTTAATGAATTTTTAACGAATCTAGAAAATAATATTAATCCGCCTTTGAATTCTCGATACTTCTATCTAGTTTGCAGTACTTATTAGCTTAAAAATTTGTCTCGCTTTCTGGAGTGAATATTACATTTAACGTGCACGTCATTAGCATCATAAACATCATTAAAACTGTACGATCATATAATCTTTACAAACATTGAGATCATCAAAATTTGAATTTGTAAATGATAATTATAAGCCATTAATCCGTATATGTGCGGAACATTTATCGGATGATTTTACGAGTAAATTTACGCACAATTATAGTTAAAAGCGCGGATTACCAAACATCATAAGTTATATGAAGGTTAAACGTATTAATGGAATTTTGACGATCAAAATGCGAATCCTATGTAATATGCTAATCTTAGTCAGATAAAATTTGGAAAATTATTTCATTAATTTATGAAAAATAAAAGCAAGAACTTCGCAAAACGACGCCCAATCGATCGTAAATTATCATAATAATATTCCCGTACAAAACATATTTAAACGGCATTCGTTTCTTTACCTCTACGAAATGATTCTAATAGCAATATCATGAGTAGTTACATAACACTCGCATGACACAACGAGTCACGCTCCTGAAGAAAAACAGCAAAACTCTTCATCGTATAAGTGACGTAGAAAAACTGATTGAGGCACCCTTACGACTACGTGTAGTGTTCGTAGTCCCCGCACTCGGAGAGTGGGGGCGTGGATGGACACTAGGTAGGATTTGGATCCTCGTAGGCCTTCTCGTAGTCCCGTCTGCGTATAACGGCAAAGTGCGTCATCTGGAAACTGTTGGTCTTCTTGCAACCGCGCTCCAACGTCCCAGTCATGCTGTAACCCATGTTGAAATCGCTGGACGAGACGTTCGACGTCAAATACAGCTGCTCGAGTCGTGCATAATATAAAACAGAGAGAGAAAAATATACGGTTTATTAGTGCCGCAACGTGGATGTATGATAATTTTGCAGATGATGCGTGAAAAGGGAATAATTGGCCTGTCATCGCTGCGCATCATTCGCAATGGATCGCACTGCGGCTCTTTTGACTTTTACGTGAGTTGTTATTGAGAAAACAGGCCTAATTCGTAATTACAAGATTAATATTTACGTATTAGTGAAATTATTTGTATTTGTGAGTGCAGAGATATTTATATGGAAGGATAAATTTTCATGAATTAGTAATAATGAAGGTTTGCCATTAGGATGCTTTACTCGTATTTATATAGAATAGATAAGTATTTCTTGCCTAGAAAGAATAAAATTTTATTAAATATTAATGATATTGGGATGTTTACTCGTTACTGTTTATACAAATTTAATTCTACTAAAGATTAAATGGCTTTTTCTCTTCTTTCAATTGTCAATTATGCTCTTATAAGTTAAATTTTACATACCATAATATCTTACTTTAAACTGATAATTATACTCCAACGAGTTTAGCAGCAACGTATTATTAATAACTTATCGATTATAAATATTATGCACAAATTTGATGTGTAACATAAATGATTCTAATTTAGTATAAAGCTAAAATCATATCATTAAATTATACTTTAATAAATACTATTTTCTACATACTATTTTCAATGAATTTGATATTAACGTTGTTGGCCTTCTATTAATTTGAATAATATTTTATTTATTTTTTATCCCTTTTTTTTACATTAATGTAATACTCATGATGTAATTTATGTTTTAATAATTTTTCCGGAATGTATAAAACTATGTAAAGTATATGAAAAAATATTCTATACAATTAAAAATAATGTTTATTAGACTACCGCAATTTATTAATATGCTTTATATGGAATTTTTGAATTTGTAATTCACTCGTAAATATTAGAATTTCGTATTATATTATTATACAGCATTATTATAATTATAAGAGTATAAGGGAAAAAGTATAATTACGGTAGTATAATAACATGATATAACTGAAATGTCTCTTTTGGTATATAAAGAAGATATAAGAAAGTGACACTGATATTTCATGGTTTAGAACATGAAAAAAAAATTCGCACTGCCAGCAACTGAAAAAGCGTCCGTGCGCAAAAAAGCCGAACGTTCGTACGTAGCGGAGGTACAAAATCCAAATGATAGATAGGAATTTTGGTGAAAAATTCGAAAGGCAGAAATTATGTAAGAAATAATAGAAAATAATCGAGTCACGACTCCATTGTTCAATAAATATCCATAGTTATCGCCCGACATTGTATCGTCATATTTCGATTCAATTAAAAAGTCTCTATTGCGTGCAATATCACTAGTAATATCAAAAATCGAAAAATATATTTTGCACATATATTTCGTTAAATAAATGCAGTTCCTTTTTTGATAAATTTAAGTTTTAAATGTACGAGTTGCGCGTTTGTGGGAAGTGGAATTGATAAATTATTCCCGCTAATGTGCTACTCGTTCTCCATGTCTTTCATAAATTATAGAATTATTTTGAAAATATTATATTCACCAAATTACTAGCAGAAAATTCTTGATATTTCAACTATTCAGGACAAAGATTAATCAACAAAAAGTTACAAATTACAAATTAATCAACGAATGAAAATTTAAATAACAGAATATATATATATATATATATATATATATATATATATATGCTTTAATATAGTACAATATCCCTATTTATTTCAATTTAAAAAAAATTACAGAAAGACAAAAAATGCATTTTTATGCAATTAAGCATCTTCTTCTATCTCAATCATATAATAATACACGCGAATAATATTGTGAAATTATTTCTCAATAGAATATCATTTCGTACTATTTAAATTAATACATAAGTTATAAAGACAATGGATAGATAAATAATAGTAAAGAAAAATAATGCTCGAAATGATATAATTAAAAATAAAAAATTAATATTATCGATCTCATTTATATAATTCAATTTTAACATAAAATGAAAAATTTGATATATCACACGCGAAAAAATAATAAAGTATATGATAGTAATATTGCTACAATGAGCTTTCAATATACTTTAGGTACAAAGTTTATACTTAGTGGATAAAAAGTCTCAAATTATTTTTTCTACTGAAATTAGAATTTGTACAGAATTTGTGTTTTAACAATGGCATATCCTATAACGATATAATCAAATTCGTAATGAAATCTTATTAATTCTACAATCCATCATACATACATCAGGGAAGCCAAATCAATAAAATGTCAATGAAACATCATTGCTCGTACATTCAACAACTTAAAAGTATCCGACAAAAAAAGAAATCATTTTGCGTACACTATAACAATCTAAAAACAATGATTATATGATATATCCATATAATATAATATATAATTATAGAATAAGATAATAAATTGTAATGTGCAAAGATAAATGAGTTGATAATCCGTTCGTTTCAGTCGTTTTAATCATGTCTCTCGATATAATTTATTATATCTAGCAGATGGATTTACATTGGAGGTCGGACAATTTACAATGGAAATAAACACGAAATCGACAATTTATTGAAGATTCCTAAGTATCAATTACTCTCGCATTAAGAATCTTTATATATATATATATATATATATATATATATATATATATATATTTCACACGAATTGGAGAGATTCTGAGCCTCTCAATCGCTCGCACATCCACGACTACAAACACGTTCGGTTCTAATACGCGGCATTGGTAGAAATCAGTTAACGCTTCACCAGAGTACTGAAAGCTGCCACACGAGGCAATTCATATTACCAAAAAGGCGAGGTAGGAGCCTTTTCCGCTCTCTCACTTTGCGAGCACTTTAACCACCCCCTCCCCCCCTCCCCCCATGCTCTGGGCTACTGCAAAGCGGGAGCTTAGCGTGTCGCGCACTACGAACTAGGGTCGCGCGCCTGGGAATCCTACTTGGAAATTCGGCATAAAACTAGCAACCAACACGGACTCACGCACTTGTGTTATGGCTAGTCGTCTGCGTGTGCCTGTATTGGCATGGATGATATAGATTTCACGGGGCACGCTGATGTATAGGATGGGACAGTGGTGGTAGTAGATGCGCACGGTCCTTACGCGAAAGGGAGACGGTAAATGTAGCACACGCGACACGGTGCTTCGCCTTTTACTGCCGTCGTAAAATCCTTTGCCCATCCCCGTTCCAACGAATCCTCAACATATAATGCATCATCCACTTTAGGATAGCCAAGTTGAGCCAGCGCCTCCCATAAATGTCTTTGTGCTATTTTTATTTATTTATTTTTTTTTTCTGTTGGGTGACCTACTAGCTGCGATTCGCGAGAAAGAAAAGGTTGATCCCAAGTATCTTCTTTATCATAAAAAGAATCAATTACGTGCCCTCGAAGCTCCAAATCTATGGTCGAAGTAGGCCATCATTCGTTTCGCAATTGTACTGAGAATTTATTAATTACGTTATCGTTATCGTGGTCATTCTCCTACTCATTCTCAGTAATGTAAAAGTCGAAATAAGTTTTCGGTTCCATTAATAATAATTGCTACGATAACGGAGTCTAATGAAAAAAAATCCTGAAGAATTTATTTAACGTTCTTGTCATCAATCCGATCGTTTCGTTTAACTATGAGCCAAAAAAAAAAAATGAAAGTTTAATATATAAGATAAACGTGTTTTACCATTTTTCTTCTTCATTTTTTACCAACTCTGCCAGAATTATCGATTTAAATTAAACGAGTATATAGAAATTCACGATGTAAGTATTTTCAACACATGCAAAGAATTTTTCATTCTCATATTTCTTATCAGTCCATAAGACTTCAACCATAAACCAAACGAATACACACCTTAAAATCAGCATCTGTAGTCATCCTTTTAAATGATCCAATGATATATAATGTACCTGTGCCGGTATCGACCATCTTTGCTTGTGTACTGTATCTAAAACATATAATAAAATCAAAAAAATAAATTTGATTAATTAATCGAATTCTACTAGGCTTGATCGAATTTTTTTCAAATATTCTCCTTGACTATGCACACTAATTGTTTATAAATATATAATTTATAATCAAAATTGAAATTGTGAATAATTTTGATGTGCTATTTTATTACGTATTGATAAAAGGTCATTGATTCCCAATATTATGTAGTTTACCGTGGTAATGCTAAGCCGAAGAATTGAATTACTTTAATACCTACTTAATCAGTACTTAATCTATGTCATTATGAAATTAAGATCAACTTTTATTTCATCTTATTGTGGCTGCTATTTGACTTTTATTAAAGTCTACATAATAAAACAACAGTAATTGTTTATTATTATTATTACTATTATTATTATTATTATTATTATTATTACTATTATTACTATTATTATTATTATTATTATTATTATTATTATTATTATTATTATTATTATTATTATTATTATTATTATTATTATTATTATTAATAATAATATTCAATTACGTATTTAGATATAATGAAAGATATTTAAAAATGTGAAATTAATTTTTTAACAAGGATAACTCCGAATTCATAGAACTTCCATTGATTTGAATATTTTTAAAGCGAATCTTTTCACCTAATAATTTAACAGCAATTATTATAAATTTAAAAGAAAATGATAAGGACGTAATTAAAGACAATTTTATTATTGCCAACCAATAATCGTTTATATATGCGGTGCCCTTAGCAACTAAGCATAGAGCATTATAAAATAATAATTTATTATTGTTAAAATATAAACTTGAATTCCATACAGTCAACAACTCGACACATCGACACATCGACACATCTATATTCATTTTAATAATTATTAATTATTTATTTTCCATGATCTTAAAATTATCAATGGTAATCAACTAAAATGTATCTATAATAATTAGCATACATTTTTCACCCATCAATTAAAGTCAAAGACTTAATGGAAGTTTCATTTACGGTGGATCATTAAAAGTTGAAATGCTCTTCAACTTGAATGTTAAAGGGATCCAATTCGTAATAGAAGCCATTTAAATTCAGATCAACAGTCTTCTATCCCTAGCATCACGTGCATCGCAGACTATCATCTTTACCGCGTATAAAGTACAAGTTTACAAAGATAAAACAGCAACGATACGAACATTGAAGTAAAGTTCCGATTCAACATTCTTTCTATCAATTTTTCCACTTACGTGATCACGCTAATGGTTTTTACTTGGAAAGGTCACTTGCTCAGAAAAGCTCTTCTCTATCTCGCATCAAACCGAATTCGCAGCTACAAGTTCATGCACGCAAAAGCACTGCTTCGAAAAACTGTAATTACGCTTTTGCTAGTACATATATCAGTTTAAGCTCTCTTTTTGCGACAGTGCGCATCGATAATTTCTCTCCACTTCAAAGTCTTTTGAATTTTTAGAATTCTCACACACATTTTTCGAATGCTCGTGATGCTCGTTTATTATTTAAATCTGAGTTAATTCCAATATAATCTTACGCAAAAATACATAATCAAAATATAAATATATTATTCAGTTATTTAAAAGAAATTTATAGCAATAACTATTGTTTATAGTATTATAATTGTAAGATTCGAAAAGAATACGATACGTTTGAACTTATAATAATTATTCATTTAATCATTCAGATCTTATATATAAGAAATCTTATATTAATGACACATTAATAATAATTTAATAATATAAAAATAATAATAACGAGATATTTTAACGTGCAGTCACTAGAATTCGAATAAAAAATATTAATATAACGTATTAACCATCATAATTAGAGAATAAGAAAGTCTTATAAGCATATTAAAGCATATCGCCCGTTCACTCATAGATCATCCGACCAACACTCATTCGAAAATACGCTTAGTTCACCTGTATAGTACATACGTTTCCACTCCTTCAGAAAATTAACAACGTTTTTTCTCTAAACAAAAATTTTATAAATGAGATAGAGAAAGCTACCATGGACACGAAAGTTTTCCCTTACGTTAATGCGCTTATTTTAGAATTCTAGGGTACATCATCTGCTTTTACGAGTTTCATTTTCATTAAAATTTTAATCGAAGCTCCATCCCATATTACATACCATAAAATTAATCTGTGCGCATCATATATTCTGTATATATGCATGTAATCTATATGGGCATATACACAGATTTTATCGTTACTTAAACTGTACATCTTACAGATTAAACATTTGTACAAGTACCGAAAATGTCGTCCAAAGATGAATTAGTACTAAAAAATTATCTATTTAGCATAAAACTAATAAAAGATGGTCTTGATTATGTTCTTCGCGAGTATACGTGATTTTTTTTGTTGTTGTTTTTTTTTCTCTCAAAAGCATATGTATTCAAGACCTCTAATAATAAGTAAAGTAAAAAACATTAAGTAAACCGTGAAGAACGAACGTAGTTTGAAAATTTTACCGTGATAAAGATTTGTTACGGTTTTAATTAAACGAGAAAGCAATGGATAAAGAAAAAAAAAAGGCGATCAGTTTTTCTTCTTCACGCAACAACTGGCAAACAGTCTGAAAATAATTGTATAACTATTTTTTCAACATTTTTGTACAACATCGTTTTTCAATTTCTATTCGGAATGCTTACAAAACTTCATATATATATATATATATATATATATATATATATATATATAATTGTTTACTCTTAAAGTGATTAATCTTATTTTATTTATAAATAAATTAACAATATATATAAGTAATTCGATGTACTTTTAAAAAATGATGAAAATTTTCATAAATATAAAATATTGAATGATACTAGTTAATATATTTATTGTTTTATTTTTTTAATTTTATTCCTTTACTTCATAAATAAGCAGGACTATATCGACCTTATAAATACGTAAGAAATATTGTTCGTTGTAGCTGAATTCGAATTTACTAACAAAGTACAAAAAAGTAAGTTGATTCTTTAATGTTTATTTAATTAATGCTTCTTTCAATTATATAAATGCTGATAAATATTTTATTCGACTAATATATACGGATGAGTCCTCGTAAATATCTTTACTTTTAATTAGGGAATAATTAAGAAATAATTGTAAAAAATATAAATATACTAATTTATATGACGTCGTAAAATTTCTAAATTTCATCTTTTTTTTTTGAATCGTGAATTACAGAAGATTGATATTTTAAAATTTAATTGTTAAACTTTTACGAACTCACTTAATTTAGGTTTCTTAATTTCAATTATTTTTTTTTGTTTATTTATCCTCCATCAATAAAGCTGTATATTTGACATCTAAAAGTATATTTGACTCTCTCTGAAGTTATTGAAAATTATAGAAAAAAAAAAAAAAAAAAAAAAAAAAAAAAATATTTGTAAGAAAAGAATCATCTAACAACGTGTATCAAATGATAATTATGCAATAAAATGAAAATTGCGAATTGTACGCTATAATAATTTTGAGGAAAAATTTTGAGAACCATGCTGCAGACAATCTGAACATAAACATGCCGCAAGAGCCGCAAGTCCCTTTCAATGGGGGATGTTGATAAATGGGCGCATACGTATAAGAAAAGCAGCGTCGACGTCTACTGCCTAAGTAAAGCTTAGTCTCAATGTTGGATGGCAACCCTCCGGGGTAGACGAGTAGTGGACCGAGGGAATTCGATACGTACAGATGACTTCTACAAACAAACGTGGGCAAGGCCTCATCAAGTTTTCAAGTCTACGAGCAAGAAGACGCGCACGCTTTTGAATATTCCCCGTACTCAAATCCCTTTCAGGCAAAATCCCTGCCCATAAAACGACTTTCAAGCTTTTGCCATAGAAGAGTGAATAAGATTCTCCCTTTTTTTTCTTTTTTTTTTTTAATCCCCTTTTTACTTTTAGTGACAAGCAAGTACACTGAGTTTCTTACCGATCCCCTATCGTCTTTCCTATTATCGCAAACTGCCGAATGCTGTCTTCAGAAAATCCGTTCTCTATTTTTTTTTTTATTTCATTAAAATATGCGATAAAATTTTTATTGAGTGGTAAAGGAAAATCGACAATTTGGAAGTGAACTTGAGGCGGGAAACGAGCTAATGATTCTTTTGCGCGGCGACAAAAATTACGAGTATTGGTATAAATTCATTTTAATTATGCACTATTTGAAATATGAGAAAAGTGAGAAAAGTATATTATTTATAATATTGTCGAAAGGACGTTTTCATATACGAATGAATTTTCTTCGTATGTTAGATTTAAATTTTTAATACAATTTTTCAACAAGCCATGACGAAACTGGAAAAACTATTGCACAAAATTGAATGAATTATTTGCATTAAAAAATAAAAAATTAAAAAATTTTGTTATTCTAGTGATACATGATATGAACAGACTCGTGTCAACATGAATAATATTGCATAATCTGTAAAGTAATAATATACACAAATAATGTAATATCACAGGACTCGATTAATATCTACAAACTTGATTATAAAGCTTTGAAGAATGATACTTTTATCTGTGACATGTCTTATTAAAAATAATTAATTAAATAATTATTGCCACTAATAATTAATGTAATTAATCTATATTTATGAATATACTACTGAACAAGTTACTTTGAATGCTCTTTCACAATTGCTATTGACTTACTATTCAAACAAACAAAATTCGCCTTTGTCAGACCTTCTTCACTCGTAAATAAGAGTAATTTACAGAAGTGACAATACGAGTTCCTTTGTAATTCGGCGTGTATTTTAGCTAGAAAATCTCGTACTAAAACAACCCTTTGACGAGCGCCATCGCTTGATATGTAAATACATTCAGTGCGTATGATTTTACTGAGAGACGATAGAAAATAACAATTACCTTATTATATATGTGCTATTTGCGAAATTCAGGCCTAGAAATATTATTAGGACATATTACTGTGATATAATGAAATGAGGAAGGAAGCAAAATATAATCAGTCATGTGCTCATGAAGCAACGCCAGTAGCTTTATTACTAAACTTATGAAAAGATGTAAAGAAAACAAAGAAACTCCATGGGTAACTTCAAACGACATCAAACAGCTAAGAGAGAAAAAAGAGAAAAAAGATACAACGCTGCAAAAACTCAAGAGGCAATGTGTATTAGGTACACTCACACCCGTGCAGTAAAAAAATCAGCTTCGTAGTACAATGTTGATATTAATTATTTATTTTACAGAAAATTATATGCACATATAGATAAACAAGTAGATTTGTAGAGAATATAAAATAATCTACACACATAACAAAACAATAATTTCAATTAATACGTTCGTGTAATAATCGTATAGCAATTTTCAAAAACATATTTTATAATAAATTAATCGTCTACAGCTTTTATCGTTTTTAATTATAACTTTTATAACTTATTTAGATATTGTTATAAATATTTTCATTGATAAATTGAGATTAGCCAAAGATTAATCTATTAGCTCCATAAAATAGCATATACAAATACGCATACGTTCGTAATCTTATAATCGCAACATTAATATTTTCGTGATAAAAAATTCTCTCTTTTATCTCTTGAACGATAAATAGGAATACATACCTTTCATGTATTTTTTAAATGAAAAATATTTGTTCTATTTCTAGAAAAAATGAAGATATGAATAATTTTTATTTGTTATTAAAGAAATAAAAATGAATTGAACACATACTCTTTGAATTGTAAAAAACACTGGAAACTTGTTTTTTATCTAGAATAACTATTTTAAAAATTTATGAAATATATGACAATGTCCTATCGATCTGAATAATCTGTAAAATGAGAATTTTTTACACGAAAAATAGATATAAATTGTAAATTCATAAAGCTTTTATAAGTACAACTATTCTAATTTGTTTTACTTTTAATTTGAAAATATAATTGCATATCTTTGAGCGTAAATGCCATATACAACATTTATATTTGAAAAAGAAATTATGATTATGTAGCGTATAATAAATATAACATAGTGTATAAATTAATATACTTATATCTTGATATATTACATGACTTCGGATGAAGTTGAAAAATTACACATGTATTTAATAAAAACAAAAAAAACACAAGTTTTTTTTGACAATAATGCCGATCCAATCCTGATAAATACGTGCGTGCATATGCGTGTATGTTTTTCTGTGTTTGTGTTTGTGTACGCGCGTGTATACGAGTACGAACATAAAAAGAACATCGTCAATATTAAATATATAGCTCATAAATTCTCTTTATGTAAGAAACGTCTCGGAGTTATTGCAAATTCTTCTGAGCGAAGAACGAATTTCCACTCCACTCGTATACAAGTTGTTTCTACCATAATTTTCCCCTCCTACTCTCCTACCCTGTTCTCCGCATTCACAATGTATGTATAGGAAAATGAAAGCCACGTACTGCTCTCACGTTCGCCAATAGTACGAGAAGTACGAGTAACACGAGAGTAGTATTCATGGAAAATAGAAGGACATGGAAGTTGGAGACAAAGAGAAACACGGAGACATAAGCGAGGCGGAGTAAAGGGCGAGGAGGAGAAATGCGGCGATTATATGTCGAGCATGAGTTTCAAATACAGCCATCTTCTTCGCTCTTAAGGAAAACCAAAAATGCTCTTCTGGATAGAGTGGAGTATCGTGGACCACTTTCGCGCCTGACCCCATTAGTTTTACTGACACACGAATTATTCGTATGCATACGATAGCCAAAGTACGAGTTTCGGTTAAAACGATCACTTAATCATAAAACTAAAATTTGCTTTGAAAATTATCTGTATTCGCATCTATGATCTCGAATATACTTAATATATACGAAGTAAATGAGATGTAAGAATATATGAAATGTCTCATTGGCTTCAAAGAGGCTAGAAACTATACTAAGTAATTGTAAGTACAAATAATCGCTTATTTTTTGTTTTCTCACCATTTATTCATATACCGCAAAAGAGTTGTCCTTGTCTTCAAAATTATTTATTTATCATGTTTTTATAAGTTTTCACATATGCTAAGTGCATAACTAATTTAATAAATTTATATTATCTTTTATGCTTTATTCAAATTAAAATTAATATTTAAATATATAATGCATCGTACAGAGATATAAATGTAATGCAAATATAATGAGTATTAATCTACCAATAAGTTATTCGAAACTAATTTTAAGGTCTTAATTATTGTACATTGGATTTTATTTTTATTACTTTTAAATGCTTAGCATTATTGATATTCGAAAAATTAATTTATTTATTTTTGAAGAATTCAATAGTACTGATTTCCATTGTATTATAATTTTTACATTCGACATTTAATATTTTTCATCTGCTTTCGAGAGAAAGTGAGCGATAAAAGGGGTGAGCGGTGAGGAATATGGGAGGCGGGGGTGGGGGTTGGGGGAGGGGGTTGGGGGAGGGGGGGGTGAGAGAACGAGATAAAATACAAAAACTGTATTATTAATGGATTTATTGTAATGAATATATATTTATAATTACCTTCTCGTACCAGCGACTTCAACTACTTTACAACGACTTCGACTCCACCAAAATGGTGTTAATGTCCAGTAGGAACTGCTTGCGCTTCTTGCCCAACCTTCTTCAGGAAAAAGAAGAACCTGGACAATAAGAAATACGTCGAATATAAAATTAGGCAAATAACAATTTCTTGTCAGGATTATGTGAATATATATCAATTAATGCAAATAAATAAATTTTTGTAAATATCCAAACCACTTGTCGAAAAAAATGTAGTTGCATTACATTGAAAGAATAAAAGCTAAAATGAGAAAGTAATATAATTTTAATCGTATAAATATTAAAATTAATTACTTATAACTTATCGTGAAATAATATTTACCTTGCACATTGTTTGTAAATAATTTATTTAATAATATATATATATTATATCATACATATACATCATGGGAAATTTAGGTTTATTTATATTCATCGAGAAAATCAAATTTAAATATATAATACGTATAAATCGTATCTTAATTATTACAATTTGGCAATATTTTTTATAAATTTTTCCCACAAAAAATAAAAATATCGATTATGTAGTACAGATTCTTAAATGTATATATCAATGTAAATGTTGAATTGAATAAAAAAAAAGAAGAAAAAAGGGGGTGGGGGGCTTTTGAGGTAGCGCATTAGTTTACTCAACCAGGTAAAAAAATATCATTTTTCTAAATGTCGTCTCTTCTTTCGCACTACTTTTTCCGTCCTTATATCATGCTTTGCTCTTACTCTTTTTCTCGATTTCTATCTCCCCAAAATTCTCTGCCTCGCTCTCTCATTTTATCTGGTTTCCATTATAAATATGATTAAAATAGAATATTTAACCGTAATATATAAACTCTCGTGGATGCTATGCTAACACTCATTATTATACTCTTTTGAAATCTATATTATTTACAATCATTATATGTAAATATTGGACTTTAAGTTAAAAAATTCATTGTCAATTGTATATAAAAATTTCGTTTATAAGCTAAACTAATGTTTTTTTGACATTAACATTTGTACTTTAAGGTTTAATTGAAATAAAATGACATAAGACCAATCAATACCCGAATAAATAAATCTATTGTATAATTTCAGATATTTTTATTTTATAAATTTGTTCTTTTCTTTTTCTTGTATTTATTTGAATAATTTCAATTGAAGCTTAAAACTTTAACTTTCTTATTATATATAGATTATCATTACATCATCTTGAGCTTAAAACTTAAATGATAATTTAATATATTCGTTAAGATTAGCTTGTGCACGCTGTAATAATAAGCTACATCGACTATTTTAACAAATCTCTAGTAGTTATGCTAAAATGTTAACTAGGCGTTGATTAGTTCAGTAGGTAATTAAATGTGTGTATTTAGGTACTCTTCAGGCGAAGAGGACTTCTGATTGGCGCAAAGTTATATCGCTCGCACGACTGCCAAGTTCCCCATTAGCGTTTCCCATTAGCGGCCATTAGTTCCCACGTTTATACTACGCGAGTGAGATAGAGGAGGACGAAGGGGAGCACCACTGCACAACCCTCAATGTTCCCCATTTTTTTCAAACAATTATTGCATTACAGGTTAATTATATATATGGGATAGAGTATAAAATGGAAAATGGAAGAAAATGTTTGTGACGCCTATGTGTAATATTTGTTATTAGAGCATTGAGGCATATAATTGCGACGGGGGAGGGAAGGCCGAAAAATCATAAGCTTCATCAATAAAATAATAATAGAGATTGCTGTTTGTATTGTTCAAATAATAAAATGAATGGATTATAAGGAATCGAGAGAAAATTGATGTACGATCAATCAAATAGAATATTGTATAAGCAAATATCATGAGGATGAAATTCCCCGTTTTACTCTTGGCAATCACTCATTTTATTTCCTAAAAATAATCATGTGTCGAAAACAATTAACGAACGTCTGATTATGAAATGTAGATTCTCTACGCACATGCAATATATTCAATAGATATAAAGGAACATTTGTACAATTTTGAAAATGATATGTCTGAAAAGTGTATACTTTCATTATTAGCAAATATATAGTCACAATGCTCTTTACTTATTTCATAAACTTATGTTATAAATTTTATTAGAATTTTTTGTCTTCACATTTATTAGGTTTAGATGAAACTAAGCTCAAAAAGCTCTTTATGAAAAAATCATTAAATATTTATGAAGTGTTATTAGTGAAAATAAGTATGTGACGAATAAATTCATTATAACCTTTCCTGCAAAATCAAATTAATATGATAAATCGAGTCTTGAAAATAATAATTAATTTCCATATTCCACTGAATTCAAATATTCGATCGTCTTTAAAAAAAAAAAAAATCATTTATGCTCGAAGGCGCGTAAAAAAGTTGTTGTATGTTATGTTAATAAAATCTTGCTTTATTGAAAGCCATTTTCATGCACAAAGCATAAGTACCCGTTAATCCTAATGTAACATTTTCATGAAAAGTATTTTTGAATAAATTAATAGAATATTTACATAAAAGATAGGATAAATTATTTCTTCTAAAATATTTGCGTTATTTATGAGTAAATTGCTTTAGCCAATATTTCAAGAGCTATTTTCTAATAAAGAAAATTATTTTAATAAACAACGAGGAAATAGTCCAATTAGTAACATCTGTGCTCTTTGCAGTAATATTTAGGTGATATTTAAATTTTTGTAAACCTCTTTCTAATTTCGCGCAAAAGAAGCAAGCCGTGCATGGTACATATCTGCGAGTATCATAATAAAATTGAGAAACTCGTTTACTGAAGTGCGGCGAATATTCTATGCGAAATATTAAATGGCGTTGCACTTATGCGCATTCGCGGCCTAATGCTGCTCTGCTCGAAAACAAATATAGTCGTTTACAATTCGTGATTACGCGAATTACAACGAATTAAAAAGCGCTCGCAATTCAATTTTACCGTGCCCTCTGCAATATTACGTTGAATTGTTATTACAATTCAAGAATTGTTTATTGAGTATAATCTATGATTATTTTTCCCATTTCTCCAATCTTTCTACTACTCTCTCTCTCTCTCTCTCTCTCTCTCTCTATCTCTATCACTTGCCCCGTTGTCGTCAATGTAGACTCTCCCAATCAGTTATGAAAGTATTAGTATTTTCAAAAGAAATTTTAATCACGTGTTTATCGTAAGAATTTTATGCTAAAACTTTCGTTCTTTATAGTCACTAAGGTATCCAATACGAATTATTTCAAATTATTTAATTGAAATAAAACAAATATAAATATTCGTATGTTAATGGTGTCAAAGTATAATACAATTACTTAGTTTGCAAATCGAAGGCATATAAATTAATTTTACTTCTGATTATTAATCGAATGATTGTTTTATAAATAATTGAAGCTTTACATCATAAAAAATTATGCGCATGCATGAAGATATTAAATATTACTGTTGCAAATAGATTGATTGATAATACGATAATGATTGATAATTGATAATAGATTAATAGAAATACGTTTGAAACTCGTGAATCGAAACAACATTATGTTTAGAAAAATATATTTTCTAACAAAATTTTGATTAATATACGCAATAACGAATGTTTTTATTATGCTATTCCACAATTAATTAGTATTTTGTTTCAAAGAATTTTGTCGGCAAAAAAATATCAATACGACAAAATGCTAAAAAGCTGTATTTATGGGCATAATTTCACAATTTTATTAAATTTCTGCTAGTGCGCATTTTTCAACGTACTTATTAATTTGCATGAATTTGCACGATGACTTGTACTTCAAGTGATTTTAATTATTTTCAGACTGCTTTCCAATCTTAATCTTTCGAGTCGGTAATTCTTTATAATGAATATTATTATAAAGATACCATTCAATGATTAGGGCCTGTTTATGATTTTACTAAAATAAAATCTACGCATAAGCACTTGCAGGTAAATTACAGTCTGATTGTATCATAACTAAAACGAGCATATCATCTGAAATTATGGCAACTTACATTATAAATACAATTATATAATGTAAGTCGTGCTTGGATATATCCTGATTCAATAGGCTTATATTTATAATTAGTGAAATCCAATTAGTAAAATTAATATACGAAAGAAGATGACTACTAGTCATAGATTCTTGCAACAGATTCTTTTTTCCCTCGCCTTAAGAGCGCGAGTATTTCACTTTCGCTAACACTTAAAATGCAAAAACACATCTAGCACTTACGCTTCAGCGACTACGAATATAATAAGACCAAAGGAGAGCTCTTTCTTCTCGCTAGATTTTTTTACTTTCTCCTCTTTTGCTCTTTATTTTCGCCTCCGTTCCAGCTAACTTTCCTCATCCTCTGTGGTCCAAAAATGCCCCCGGGCATAAGGAAACTGCAATTTTCTTTGACAAAGACTGTACGAGTGAGAGAAAGAGAGAGAGAGAGAGAGAGAGAGAGAGACAGTGACGCGGGAAGAGCACGAGGGAAACGGTTGAAATAAAGGAGATGTAGAAAAGAAAGAGAGAGAAAGAGTGCTGAATCTGGATTATTCGGAATTTTCATTTTTACTAAGAAGCTAATACGCGCGCTTTCTTTCTTCAGTGCGCACGGCAATGAGAAAACCTTCCATCAAATCACATTCCCCTTCTTCCATTCTCTTTCTTTACTTGAAATTCGGAAAAGATTAAGTACACGTGTTTACTATAGTCCACGATTTCGATCGATATTTATTCGTTTAAATTATGCTAAGGAGAATATGACGGCATCAATTTACATGCGATAACTTTGCGGAAAAAAGAAACAAGCAAAAGTGGCTTGAAATATTATTGGGGAAAAAAAAAACAAATTTAAACGATTATATCGTTTATTCATTAAAATATTGAGTTAGGGCTTTAGATTATAATTTATAAGCATGGAAATTTCATAATAAAAATTAATTTTGCTTTACAATATTATAGGCTTATCATTGGGAGAGGTGGGAGAAGGGGATAATTCCATAATAAAATAATAAAATTATTGATATTTTGAAGAATATAGCTTGTATTAGCTTACATTAGCCAAGCACAATCATGTTCTTCTTACTCTTACATCATTGGATTATACTTTCCTCTTTTATGAATTCGGTGAAATAAATAATTAACTCTTTTCTTTTTTTTAATATTTTTGTAATAAACTGTACATTTAGATTACATTGAGTCGAAAATACTAAGCTAATTGCTGGCAATCAGCTTCATCCGTCGCCCTCGAAGCTACTCGCGTAAACATACACGGACACGGGCCCCATGGTGAATGCGGACAATTTTCCAATATTTACAATGTTCCTAACATTAAAAGCGTAATTAAGATTTGGATGATGAAGATTTTTGAGTATTTGAGCTTTATGTAACTCCCCGCACTAGGTCTACTTTCTGTTGGCTCATCGCCGATAGCAGGAACGTGCGAAAAGAGGCAATTTAATCAAGAGGCGGGGGAGTAGAGACTAGAGTGCGTCGAGCGACCCAAACGACCCATAAAAGAAATTGCAGCCTGGCGAGGAGTGACGCCAGGGATTTTAATTCGATTTCGACGTTTGATGCGCGCACGGACTGGACGATCAGTTTAATTAACGAGTAGCCTCGTTTCCTCAATTCATTACTTTTTTCGCATTTCCTCGAGTACAATCGGATTGCATTGCATGCGATAACTAATTTATGAAGGGATTAAGGTTGTCGAAAATTCAGTAGTGCAAGTAATTGGGACAGCTGCGATTACGAACGCTTAGGTAGAACGAAGAGGAGAGTAAAATTCCTCGGGACACGTTTATCGCGAGGGAAGAATATTGTAGTTCTCATCTCCATTCATCTTTATCGCAATTTTCATCATCTACTTATTTATAATAACTCTTTCTGCTCATACAAATTATAATCATTTTTTCATTTAAACGTACACTCGATATTGACATTAATGTGTCACTGTTATGCAATGACATTTACACGATAATACAATGAGTACATAATTTGGTTATTCGATTAGCAATGCTTTATTTATATTTAGATACGATAATATGTTTTTTTTTTTTGTTTTTTTTTGTTTGTTTTTTTTTTTAAATGGTGTAAATATTTATCCGATAAGAAAATATATGATAGAGTATGGCTAAATATTGTAATTTTTTATTAAGTATAAATCATTAGATTATGCTCAGGAACGTAAGAGTGAAAAACGGGTGTAAAAAATATATTTATTTCTTATATATCTTCATCTCTTCGTCTCAATATTCTTAAAACACATCAAAATAACGTAAAGATCGACATAATGGCAATTTCATAAAATTAATGAAAATGAAGGATGCACTATAACACTTAGGAATTGGACGATAGCATGGAGCAACCTTAAAAGATTCTTATGTATTTTAATTGTATTTCTCCTAAATAATTATATATCCATTCCTTAGTCATTGTTCGTTGGAATAATGCATTTATCCTGCTTTATCTTTTCTCAAGAGAAAAACGTCAATTAACACAAAATTTGCTGATTATAGGTTTTTGCAACAACCTTATGGAAATGACATGTGCCTATGTAACGAAATGAGAAATAGAGCAATGACATAATGCCAGTCTTATATAATTTGTTGCTTTATTTTTTCGAGAAACCCTCTCGGGCGAATATCCGACATAAATGTTGATTATCAAGACACCACCCCCTCGTTATCGTTAAGGCGGATAACTTTACACGGCTGAGTGTGTCAAAACGGGTTATTATCGGTCCATCGCACAATGGAGTACAACGCCGACAAAGCTGACGTGTGCTACAATCCGCGTGAATAAATTTTAGATAAACTAGAGTACTAAAAATATCTTGACCAGCTGTAAATACCTCGAATTGATTTAGATGCTGAGCACTTTATGCGTCCTAATATGCTATGTGAATTTGATGTGACAAAAATTCAATTGATTTGCAAAGTTTTAAGAAAGAGATATTGAATACGATGTTGTTTCATACGTGTACATATACAAGTATATATAAAATAATATATATGAGTAATTTTGTCTTTGTTCAGGGCCTTTTGTTCCCCAACACTCCACTACCAGCGCGATCTACCTTCGCACGTATTCCGCTTTACATTAAATTGTGAAACGCTGACAGGTTGCCGACATTAATGTTTCCAAGTTGGCGCGAGTCCTAACTACTCAGCTATCCGTCTCCATAGGCAACACCCGCGACAGCGTTGGTAACCGCTCGGTAGAAAAGAATGAATGCGAAGAAGAAGAAGAAGAAGAAGAAGAAGAAGAAGAAGAATAAGAAGAAGAAGCGACTAGCGGAGAAGAGTACAGTTCGATAACGCGATCAAAGTAATCTACGGTAAATCCCTATTCCCCAGCGTGTGTGACGACACGACATCGACATATGCGCGCGGAATCTCATTCTCTTTTGTGATTCCACGCGCACTTCCATGGCGCCGCTAAGACTACCCACGTAAGGAACAGCGGGTGTAAAAATATTAAATGCTTGTCGCCTCTTACAATATAAATGGTTTCCCCACATAGTGAATCGTCGTTACAGGGCTTCACCATCCAAGTATTTTTATACGAATAAAGATATATTATTGCGTAATGATAATTTAAAAATTAAAGTTGTAATAAAGATCGGTGACTCGTCGTCGTCGTCGTCGTCGTCGTCGTCGTCGTCGTCGTCGTTCTCTTGGTCGTTATCCTCGACATCGTCACTGTCTATACTATTTTTTTTCTTTCTTTTTTTGTTGTTGTTTTTTTTTTTTTATGAAATTATGATGGAATATATATTTATTTGAAATCTTAATATAACTTAGCAAGATACTAAATTATTGTTTCAAATATTTGATAATAATTCGTATGCTATATAATGCGAGGAAATAATGAATATCAGATATTTATAGTTTGAGATAAAATCATGTTTATCAAAGTACTTTTTCCTATCACGATAGTTAGTCAAATTTTCAATTATTAAACTTCACGCTCCATTCTAACGTAACGAAATGTATTATAATAGTTTGGAGTGTTTACTCCGTTTTTTTTGTTTTTCGTTTTTTGATTAAATGCAAATAACAGAGAAGACATAGGAAATATCAACCTCCTACGTAGCGTCGACGTCTTAAGGAAACAGTCGAACCTTTGTAAGATGAATTTAAAAAATTTGAAGGGATAAAAATCATGCTTAATTTCTGTTTTAAAGAGAAGGTATTTAGAAAATTGAAGATTCCAGTGTATAGGTGGCATGTCGGGATCACCTTTCGATAGAACTGTAGAAAGTAGTGCCCTTAGCATCGGAAAAATCAGAATGCAAAATCGTCGAGGAGCCCCTTCGAGGGGGTAGAGGGCATCAAAAGATAAAATTCGTCGTAGAATCGGGAAACCGATGTCGAGTCTGCGTGTATTTACATCCTGCAGGAGCACTTCGTATTCCGCTCGTGGCGCGGCTGAGCTTCCCGACATTCACGGGAAAAAGCTCACCCCGCGTCGTCGCTCGACGAGACGGCGCCCCGTAGTCGCCCCAACGACGCCCAGGGTGGCGCCGGCCCAGAAGAGGGATTGTCTCAATTTTTACGAGACCGGCGAAAGAAGCATGGTGACCGTGGGGGGGGGGGCTGCTAGCCAAAGACTCGTGTTTTATAGGCCGAGTCAAAAGTTTAGAGCGAGGGGCGATACTTTTCTCGGTTCAGGGAATAAATCACGCCTGTTAATCACGACTGTGAGAGAAGGAAGAGGAAGAGTAGGAGAAGGAGGAGGAGGAGGAGGAGGAGGAGGAGGATGCGACTGGGGAAAGATCTCGTAAATTGTTCGAGCCCTTCAATAAGCGTCGTTTAAGTATGTATGTAATGATGAATGTTCGGTAAATATTCCCATAGCGGAGAAAATAATAGTTGCTATTGGGAGTGAGGAGTGGTTGAAAATTTTAGAAAATTCACATTGTCCGGCATTGGGACATTATGTGTACAGCAGAGCCAGTAAAGCTTTGTACTAATTTTGTTGTGATAAATAACGTGCGATAATCGAACTGACAAGATGAAACTCGATCGTTTTAAAACGAATTTGTCTAAAGTACACAATCAATGTGTATCACGAGTATTGAATATTACTTATATGCTCGTGTAAATTCTCTGATTTTCACACTTGCTGAATGCCTAATTAATATTATAGTATTTTGTTAATTTCAATTATGTTCTCTGATCGATCGAGCCTTCTTCAAATAATCAAGAATTGTTATTAATAAAATGTCAAGGATTCGTTATTCGAATAATATTAATATAAAATTGCAAAATTCGCTAGCGATTCACGAATAATCAGGCAATTAATAGCAAAAATTACTAGGAAATTTTACTCGGCACATTTTCAGCGTTTAATGAATGTAATATACGCTAAATGTGACGCTCGTGCGTGTGCGTGCGAACGCTACATCATTTTGGTATATTAACTCAATACCTAAGTAATTATGCCAAATGCAATTGATATTGACAAATGAGAGAGGTAGCTAGATAAGTGCAAAAATTGAAATAGATGAAAATAATTGATTTATTTGAATGAGGGAAAACGCAGTTGGTCGTGTAAGGGTAAATAAACGATGCGTAAATGAAGGGAGTACGTAGTACCACTAAAGCACATAGAGTACTAGTTTATCCAAGACTGACGCTGCGGAGAAGTCACTGTCTACCCAGAGGAGATGCGCACGTCAGAGAAGAAAGAGCCATAGGCAGACGCGATCGCGCGCGCACACGCGAAAACATACGTCTATATACGTATGCATATGTACACACGTGATGTATGTGTAAGCATACGTCGTATGGGTAAGCTTGGCGAGGGTGTGTATGTGTATAGAGCAAGGGAATGAGAGGGAATGGGAAAGGGGTGAATGATAGTTCGTACCGCTTTGCCTGAATGCGGATGTATACGCACTGCGAAACGCTTCTATACACACAGATCGTTCATGATGAGGGAGGGCAAGGAAAATTGGAGAGGGTGGGGGCGAATTGACGGGTAGAGGGATAGGTGAGAGGAAACTATGCGCGAACGAACCAGGCTGCTCGAAATATACTGCTTAATCCAATAATCTGCCGATTCGAACCATTGGGCCGACTCGGTACTCTCTTTCTCTATCCTTCTGGTCCACTACCCAATGACGTATATCCGTACGAATTTTTGCTCCCATTACACGAATCGAAATAAATTACAAGGCTCATAAAAAATGGATGGCCAGCCGATCTTGGTGAATGCATTTCAATTCGGAGCCTCGAAAAAATGTTTTTCTCGCCTCCGTAACCTACTGATTTGCTCTGTACGAATCAGCGCAAAATGCGTGTCGAAATATCACTTATCCAATGACTGTTCGTCGATCACCTCTGAAGAGGCCGACTTTAAGTCTGACAAGTACGTGTCTATGTAATCGACGAAGGATTTATTGTCGTGACGCACTTACGAGAATGATTGTTAAGGGACGCGGATCGAGGAACGCCTTGACACTCGCATAGATGCCCCCCCACCCCCGCTCCCGAGTTTCTCTCGACCCTCGTGTAGATTATCCGTATGCATACATATACGAACATACTGGAACTACGCCACATTGTATAATCCCAACGTCACGCATCACGCATACTGATGGATGAAATATCGCGTTCTCTGATCCTACCTCTCTGTTAGTATGCTTTGTACTTCCACTTATACGACGCATCGCAATAATTAGCAGACGCGCTATAAATTTCAGCATTGATCCCAAGGTATTAACTGCATCTCTCATCTGCTCTCTCATTCTATCTCTCTGCCACTAACTATCTATACATATATCTGGCACTTGGTAATGGCCGCTTCTTATGTGCGCGTATTTAAAGGAATGAATTATCGTATGTCCGCTTTAAGCTAGATTAAAGATTCCCGCATTAAATACTGGAAATTTCAGTACGAATACGCGCGCACGCGCGCACACATGTATATATATACATTTGTATACAGCATTCTTCTAGTAATGAATAAATCCAATAATTACGTTCGAAAGTTATATCGAGACAGTCGTGGACTGTCACTACTGCTTTCTTCTTTTAGCACTCCATATGAATGTCGCTTTTTCAACTCGGCTATCCTGTAACATGTTCTCAATAATTGTAAGGACAAAAGAAATATATAGAGAGAAAGAGGAAAAACGGCGAATACAAGAAAGGGACTCATGAAATCCAATTAAGATAGCCGGTGCGCCGAGCAAAGCATACACTCAAGGGACTACTAGTATTACTATTCCAAATATAAATGCCTGTATGTGTGTAAGCATATACGTGTGTTTAAACGTAGGTTGGCTGCATGTGGTGTATATTCGTAAAGGAACAAACGTTTTGCAATTTTACAGAGTAGAAGTACTTCAATGCTCCACCGAATACTTTCGGTTTCGTAAATATATAGAATAATATTTACTTTTCCTTAAGCTCATTCTCTGATGACTTTTTTTCAAGCAAATAATTCGTCGAAATAATATTTTCACAAATTCGTTTTTTCACTGACAAAATGGTTGATACGTAGATTATTTTGTATATGGAAATTAGTTCCGAGAGCACATATCCTTCGAATTATTGTGCTCTACAAAAATGATATTTTTTCCGCTCGTACAATTGTAATGCACTTTTATAAAAATCATTAACAAGCACAACCAAATAGAAACACATATTTAAGTGTTCTTTCTATTATTGCTGATAATACGATAGTATTGGTATTACTGTTGATTATAAGATGTCATTGAAAATAAATTAAATTTCGCCTCAATCTATAATAGCGATATTTCTTACAAGGATTATACCTGTTTGCCAAATATGAGTAAAATTTTGTATTATTACAAAAACAAAAACAAAAAGCAGCTTTATTACCAAATATTATAAAGTCTTAATATATTTATAATCATTGGATAAGTTTAAATAGTAACTTAAATCAATTGCAATTTCGATTCAATTTCGAAAAAAAAAAGATTAAGAAAATTATATTCTTACACTCGTGCCAATTACAGCTACTATAATTTTAAATATTAATAAATGAAACTAAAGTATAATTAATAATAGATAAAGCTCTTTTATAAATATGCTTAAAAATATTTATCATTTTCATGAGCTCTTTATTAACGAATATAAAATGACTTTGTCATCCTTTGAAAATTAATGTTTTAATCGTATCGTTAAATATACTGTCTCTCTCTCTCTCTCTCTCTCTCGGGGCCTCGTCCACTCAGCCCTTCCGAAGAACAGATTCATCGGGCAAAAATGTAGCTAGAAGAGATTGCGCCGTCACTCGCATCCGAGGCTCTGTTCCGTAAGCTAACAGCTACGACGCGGCTTACGCGAGTAGAGAAACTCAAGGATTTAAAGATTGCGAGGACTACACGTGGAACGTTCTTGTAGTACACGTAGCAAGGTTTGAGGGGCGAAGGTCTCCCATTCAAATGTGGCCTCTACCGCAAACTGGTCTAACCGAGGGGGAAACCCCATAGGACGAGACAAGCTGACGCGACAGTCGACCAATGACTAACCTGCGACATTCAATATTGCACTTATCGTGATTTGACGTGTCAGCTCACCTCTACACGTAAACCCATCCTTCACTCCCCCACCCGAATAAGGTCTCTTATCGGCGCGGTTCTTTGCTCATGCAGAAGAGTCGCCGGTAATCTGAGAGCGGATACAATACCACTGGACTCTCTCTCTCTCTCTCTCTCTCTCTCTCTCTCTCTCTCTGTCATATAACTCTCTCCGATACACCCCGCACTTGCGCACGCACGGGTTTGCACATATATATTTATATATCATCTCTACGAGAATAACTACCACAAGAATGTATTGTAATCAATATTTCTTGTGTCCTTTCATCCAATTTCCGGTAAGATCTCCTTTCATGATGATCTTGTCACCAAGTTGTGATTATATTGAGAATGTGAATGAAACATTTAATAGATAGATTTTCATTTACTTTTATTTTTGTTGTATCATGTTACATATACATTTAATTGATTTTTTATATTCTATCATCGAATTTGGTTTTCCGTACTCATACTATTATTTGTAATGTTGATAATAATTTTACATTACAAAATTAATTTAATGATCTTTATAGCACACAAAATTGTCAAGTTTATAATACTTTAAATTCAGATTAAATCTTAATATCAATCGCTTTAAAATTAATCAAATCAATTCTGTTTTTTTTTCTTTTTCATTCATTCTCTCTCTCTCTCTCTCTCTCTCTCTTAACGTCAACTGTCAAGAGATTAAAAATATATACGAAGCACGGCATCTCATGATATTTTAACATGCATTGATCTCATTATGGTAAAAGAAGAGCTTTACTGAAAAGTAGAGACAAAAAAAAATTATGGCCATGAATAAAGCAGACATATCCTTCAAAGGGAATCCAAACAGTAAGCAAAGTTTTCCATTAAGTAGGAAAATAAGCTCGCGAGCGACGCTTGACGCTTACGCGATTCCTCGGCTAAACCAATAGCCAACATCAGGAACAGATTGCACATGCTGCACTACAAGTGCATACAACAGATCCATTAAAATAGCGAGCATGCAAATACATTGGCAAAGCTCCGACGAGCTGAATAAGTCGTTTAGCGGGCAATGGTAGAAGCACTCGAGGCTGGAGTGACGTGCCGACTAAAGCATCCCGACGTGACAATACACCGATAATAACCGCGATGCATATATTCATGATACCGGGAGTTCCATGGCCCGGTCGGGCGAAACCGGTTGGCGGCGGCTCTTTGGCCATGCAGTAGACGCAAGTGTCCCGCACTTGAGCTTCCCAGATGGCAAAGCTCTCCCGTATCTCACGAGACGATATCGCTTTGAACGCCTTAGGCGTCATTTCAGCCACTCCTGTATCTCTCTGAACTATGCTATGCCTCCTTTTCGTTTAATTAAATGCTATTCACCAGCTTAAGTCGGTCTTTGCGACAATCTCTTCTCGCCGCTCATAGGGGAACCACTGACCACAAATACATAAAATCCAGTGGATTCCATACTTTCCTGCTTCGTTCGCTCGCTTACTGAACATTGTGGATTCTTCAGATGGGCTATGCAAAGGCAAATCGAATTTACCTTCCACAGCTATTTATTTTCATTTTACAAGCGAGAAGACTCGCCATTTGTGTAATGAAACTTCTCGAAGAACACTTTTAATTGCAAATTTATTTGCATATTACTTTCAACAAACGAGGGACTGAAAAAACAAGCATGCATTTTTGCTGCCAAGTAGAATTTGGTTTGCAAGTATTAAAGAATTATTAATTCACATGAAATATAAAAGAGGATTCTTATAATACGTCCAAAGAAATATATAAGCGAATGCTCGGTACATTGGCAGAATAATAACGCAATCAAATACCCCATTAATGTTACAATATAACCGATTGAACGGGAATATTGAATTGTCAGGTAATTCACATGACCTTTAAAATAGAATAAACATGGCAATTATTTTACTCGATTCGAGATAAAAGTCAAGGTAATGTAATAATAGGGACAAATATCATTCGCTAAATGAAATCTAACACAAAATAAATATTATATATTAAACTTAATTTAAAATGCATACAAAAAATACATATTCTAATTAACTGATTCTTAAGATAACACTAATGGCAGAACTTATAATTAAAATTTTAATTAATATTTTTAAAGTACTTTTTTGTTTTTTATAGTGTTAGACATAAAAGAATCTGTGAAATAATATTAATACTACATTCAAATGAACATTCTTATTTGTGCATTACGTTTGATAATCCATGACATTAAAAGTCTTTTAATTATTTTTCAAAGTCATAAACGAACAGAGGAAAATAATCCTTCTTCACATTTTTTTTTTTTTTTTTTTTTTTTTTTTTTTTTTTTTATAAAACTAGAATGTCACTTTTATGACGTTATTTATAAAGTCTGCTTCATAGTAAGTACAAGGACAAATGAAAATATAATGATAATTTATTTTAAATTAAATATGTGTGTGTGTGTGTGTTTACGGACGCTGTATATCATATATACATATGTATGTGAGAATATATCAAAACAAACTAAAAATGTTTCAATTAATTTCACGTATACAAAAAAAAACCATAAAAATTAATTGTAATGAAATGCATTGCCACTTTATACCAATAGTAACATTAATAAAATTCATTAAAAAGCTAATTATCAATGTAGAGTACTAATTATTTGATGTAAGTCAAATATTGTGTTCTTCCACAACCCTTCACTTAAACTAAAAGATCATCGATTATATTTTTACGCCTGTAGATTACATAAATAATAAAGGAAATGTAAGAAAGTTTTTTCCAATAGCAATAGCTAAAATTACTACGATTTTTATGCAATGCTCCACATTCAAAGCTTTAATCTCCTTTAAAATCTTCTGTATTTGCGCCAATTCTATAGTCAATAAAAAAAAAAAAAAAAAAAAAAAAAAAAAAAAAAAAAGTGTATCTGCATAGTTCAGGTTTCACTATGCGAGGATTTCATCGCATATATTCTTTAGAAGACTTACGTGTTGGGTCAAATTTCGTGAAATTCTAAAGGAATTCTTATTTCCACTTCTTTACATTTCATAATACTTCTTTAAGTATTCTAGTTACATATGCTGTGATAATGTACCTTTAAAAACTAATTTCTATTATTATATCGAAGAACGCTTCAACTTTTTAAAATGTATAATATTTAACAATACTGTTTTACTATTGTTTATTATTATATAATATAATATTGTATAACATTGTTAAACCAACTATTAATTTACAGTTTTAATGAAATTTAAACTACTATCGATAAAAAATGAATACTCTGAGAATATTAAAAAATTATCATTATTGAAAGCAACTTTGATTTATATCTCTGTTATTTAATATATTTGAAATTCAAAAGAAGTAATAATATATTTTTAAAAAATAACATATATTCCGCTAAATGTATAAAGATGTATAATTATTTCTCATCTAACAAAAGATTAATAAGTCGTAAAAAAAAATCCTACGCCTCATCATCGTATATGCAATATAGCGATTTATCAAATAATCATATTTATTGATTAAAAGATAACATTTTTTTACTATTCGTGGTTTTTTTTATTTATTTTTTTTTTTTTTTATCATCTCGTATATAAAGATATAATTTAATGGATATAGTTATACTTGTGAAAAGCCGAGGCTTTTATCAGTCGCGTTAAAGCTTGAGTCGCTATAATTTTTCTTTTCTTCTTTTTTTCTTCCTCTTCGCGTAATGCATGTAAATTGCTGTATCAAAAACTGCACTGTAGATCCATAAAATATTGGTTAGAAGTTTATTATGGTGCGCGATGCTGTTGGTACTTCAATCCTACGGCGAGTGAGCTTGGAACAATCGTATTATTCAAAGGATGTAGAACAAGACAATTAGAATCACGTACGTGTGCGCTTATTAACTTAGCTATTCAAATATACTTAATAATTATGCGCTTCGTTCGAAAAAGAGATTGAATAGAGGAATAAAATGATAATTAACGAGAAAATAAGTGAAAATTTTAATTCAGATTTATGTCGCTTCAACTTTCGCCTCTCATAATTGAGCGCGTTTAATAGGATTCCCAATAGGGAATCTAACCTAAATAAACAATTAAAGGCTCTCAAATGTGATAAAATATGACGAGGCATTTCATTGCCATTTGATTTTACAAAATAGTCTCGATAAATCAGACACTCTTTTCTTCACAATAATTACCGGTCTCTCGGTTACAAACCTTTTACTCCTCTAATATCGTAGGCCAAATTGTTTTATCGATATATATACTTTGATAATAATAGTCGCTTGCCATCGGCAATTCATTCGTTCGAGCGTCGAGAACTTACGAGCGCTCGATCGTCGTTAAGTCAACGCGATGAAAACTGCTTGATGGAGAATCGAGAATGTTGGCCGGCTAAATCAGGCGAATCGAGAGAATCAGGCTCCTCCTCGGCATTTGATCGAGTAAATAATCGCGCTTGCCAGCACCGGAGACTGCGTGAATCTCAAATTTCCGGATTCAATAATGCCAGAAGGGGAATAATTCCAGGGCCGTAAATGAATTCTCGCGCAGCTGAAATTCTTCAAGTGCCGCTGCTCTGCGATCGAATAATAAACGAACGGCGAAGGTAGCGAAGGGATTATGGGGCAATTCTCAGAAAGCAAATGGGAAATGTCAGTGAAATTTGGAGAGCGCCGCCAGCGTTGTAGAGTCATTCAGGTAGAGTTTCGAGTTGAGGGAAAATAAAGCCGGAGGCTGAGGCTCCGCGAATCTTCGACGGCATCGATTACATCATCATTGCTCAAAAGTCGGCGGATAAAGAGAGGGAGAGAGAGAGAGAGAGAGAGAGAGAGAGAGAGAGAGAGAGAGGACGAGAATGAGAGAAAAACCATAAACCATAGATTAATTCAAAGGTCTCATTGTTTTTGACCTACTGACTCCGTAAAACAGAAGCGCGAATATCTTGTCACCGCCGAGGGCGCGACGTGGCCTTTCATTTTTATCGTAATGTGTCGGGCTTAAAGGCTTTCAAGGCTTAAAAAAGTTACTGCATCAGCGCTGATTTTTCTATTTCCATATTTGGGCTTTTATTATATAATGCCGTGCTATTTTCCAGCTAAGACTGTGCAACGGCTCTGCTAAATACATTGTATGGGAACACTTGTCGCGTTATAGAAGAGGATTTGAATGTTATTTTTAACGATCGTTATTTAAGAAAGAAAAATCTTAAAACTTTGTAAATTTTCCAAAATATTTAAAAACACGCGTTCGAAGCGTAGGGAAAATTGTCACGATTATCAAAACCTAACAAAACTATCAGACTTATTTACTAATAATGCATTTCGTCAAGTGAAATGACAAAGTGGTATGGAATATAAAATTATTTTTTCTTTTTATGAAAAATACAAATTTGGATGAATTTTTAATTAAAAATTATTTTCATCCCCCATCAACGATAGGTATTCGGATAAAATCATATAGCCGTTAAAAATGTTTGAGTTAAAAGAAAAATATGATAATTATGAATGGGAAAAATATCTCATTTTTTTGCATTAAATATTATTAAATAATATTTTTCTAGAAATATGTATAATTGGTCGAGGAAAGCTTTTAATGTTGTGAAGTATGAAATTCAAATGGATTCTATAGGTCGATTATTCATTTCGCTATTACACTCGCTAGTTTGGAAAAAAAATCGGGGAAACAGGTAGGGAGAAAAAGAAAGGAAGACTACAATTTATATTTTGCTTTACGTTTTGTTATTTATGGATCTATATTTTATAAAATATTTTGAATTTTTAAAAGAAAAGATCAAGTTTTACCGCGTCCGAAGCAGACCCTTGAAGCAATCGAAATCAGCAATATTCAGCCATTACTCAGAAAATCCGATCCTGTGCTTCGGCCAAAAAATATGAATAATTGCTTAGTGGTGGAAGCCCTCTTTGCCATGCGCTATTACAAATTTTCAATTTCAAACTCAAATGCACGAAGCTGCATTCTCACTTAATTTCGACAACTTTAATTTCATCCTTATTAATATTCAATTAATTCATGCCATTTTTATAGAAAAGCAAAATGCAATTTTTTTTGTTTCTTTAGCATTTGAAATTAACTGTAAGTACAATACAAACATATTTTATATTTCATCTATTGTATTATCATGTATCTCTGTTTGGTAATATTTTTTTAAAACACAAAATGTATTAATGAATGAAAATTCAATGATAGCAAAATATTTTCTCGAGAATTTAGATTAATTTTATCAATTAATGCTACAAAAAGTGAGAAGCAGAGCTTTTGCGAATGTTTGAATTCGTTCGCAAAAATTTTATTGCCAAATATTATCCTCCATAAAACTGAATTCAATTAAGATTTCGATAATTTATTAAAAGTACACAAGTGCGAAATAGTTTAATCCACAATATCGAACAAATTAATTAACAAAATAATTGCATTTAACTGTTAATATTTGCACTGGAGTATAGAATGTTATAATTAAAAATACTTGTGCGTTAGTGCAAAAGTGAAAGTCTTAATTTTTATAAAAATTTCCTTCTTTGTTGTGCATTAAAATTCTCATTACATTAAAAATATAATTTTATTACAATTACAAAGCCTCGATTTAGCGTCTCCTGCATTCGAATAAGTTCAAGCGGTACAAAAAAAAAAAAAAAAAAAAAAAAAAAGAATTGTACTGATGAATAAATACGGAAAAAATAATAAAGTTACGATTCCAAAAACTAGAGCTACAAGTTCTCATTAAAAGTCTCGGGGTGGTCGACGTGACTCGAAACTAAAATTTTTTAAATCTCACGCACATTAGTTAGTTGGCTTGGATCAATGGTCCCGACGTAGTCGAACACGAAAGTAAATTATAAGAGAGCTCAAATGGACTGTTGAGGTAGAACGAGCCAGTGCGCATCTAAAGAACGAGCGAATATGAGACACGATATATATATATATAGAGAGAGAGAGTGTGTGTGTGTGTGTGTGTGTGTATGTATGTCAGCCGGAAAACGCATGGGTTCGCGGTCGGAGTGAGGTCGTTGCATGCGAGATGCAAGTGCGCGGAAAAAAAAAAAAAAAAAGTCGACGACTTTGGAGGGCCGCGCCCAAAGAATTTTAGACAAAAGGACCTCGTTAGGAATTATAACGTGCGAGTAGCGGCAAACACTTATTAGCTTCAGGAGCGTAAATAGCTTTTTTCTTCTAGGAGTATGGTTAGACTTTTGGACGTTACTCCTCAGCAACGTCCGTACTTAAAATGTGTACTGATTTTGATAAATCTTTTCTCTTCTTCTTTTTCTCCTCAGAGTGATAGATGTTTGATAAATAAAATTCACGTGTATTATTGTGAGTAAATTGCAGTGCTTTGCCAATTCTTAAGGTTTTAAATTTCCTTTTTAATTATGCTCTTCTATTCGTGCATCAAAAGTCGAGTCTGTTATTGTTAGTATTTTATTATAGAAACATTAATTTTCTTTGCATTAAAGTTTAAATTAAAATTTTAAACTTTAAAATTTCTTAACAATTTGAAATTCAAGTTTTTCTCGACAGAGTTATCTTAACTCTTACCGAAGCTTTCTTTCATATTTACTTGAAACAGAGTTAACGCAATAGTTCAAATATATAACCCAAGTTATACAAAGTGCTATACTAGAATTTTCCATGTAGATACTAGACATGTAGATACTGCTCTGCATATATCAAACTGTAGTACTTATCTTTAAAAGTACTAGGGGTCGTAGGATTATTAACTAATATGCGACGTTACAGTATCTCTAAACAATTTGTTCTCACATGCTGAGCCAAAGGTGACTATAGGAGAGAAATAATAAATGAAAAATTGTTGCCCTCGTTGAAAGCGCTGGTCAGCCATTTTTAAGAATTTCCCGTATTTATACAAATATCCATGGGTAGTTGAGCGAACAGAATCTTCGGTCGACTAAACTCGAGGCGTTGACACGTATGTGCCAGGCGAGTAATAATGAGCTATTGATCACCCATGTGCGTATTTACGTGCGCTTTGTTCTTTTCCCGCAGTCTCCGTCACTCAGAACCAAAGCACATGACCACTTTTTTTCCCAAACAGACGTATCGTTACACGAGGACGATATTTTTTTTTCTACTGATCGTCATTGAATAAAAGCACCGCAACGATAATTCTATGAAATACCATTTGATAGCTTGAGCTATCAATGGTTATATATTTACGTACCAATGGTTATATAAACATAACAATAAACCCAACACTTCGGGCGTCTCGATGTAAAAAATACAAGAGTGCGATACGAATACTTCTAGATGTCAAAACGTACTTCAACATAAAAATTAACCGTAGAGATAGAGTCAGGAAAAAGTAAAAACTTTCATAAAGTCTGCTAACGTATTTTTAATGTCTGACAAAAAAATTGTGCATTTCTTATGAAACATTGTCGGTTATGTCTCGAAAGATACAAAAGATTTTTACTTGATTTATTTTCACCCAGATTATTATTAAATAAATTTGTTCAGAGTTAATGACAGAATACCTTAATCTATAGACATACTTAAATATTACTTATTTTTCATTAAACATGTGACATACTATTGTCCTTTGGTTTAATATGAGAAAAATGTTTGATGTCTCCCTCTTATCACAAGTGTATGTAGTCAGCAAATATTAAGAGTAAACATAAAAAAATTTAATAAAAAATATATCCCTCTTTCGTGTTAATTCAGAAAAAATTTATCCTAATAGTAAGTTTAATGGCATATAGCAGCATCCACAAAAAGCTGTATAATTTCTTTACTTTCTGCATTTAAGTTCACGGAGTTTTGCTTCGGTGGAAATTGCAAAAAATATTTCATCGAATATTTTTTGCTATACTCGATAGACCACAAATTCATTCTATTGAAAAAGTAGAATATTTTTCTAATCTGTTAACACTAAATGTTCACCTACATACGTAACATTGACAAAAAAAGAAAAATTCTCTGCAAATATCTTTATTATTATTTTCACTCCATAAATAAAGTATGTCTCTTTGTTATAGTTACCTCTCTCCCCCTCTCACCACACACCCCCCCCCCTCTCCATCTTTCTATATATATCTATATCTCTCAACTTCTTTGACTTTCGTTCTGATTCAATTTCACCTTCTACCTCATTCTTTTCTTAACTATCTATTTATCTGTACCTATTCTCCTGTTTCTCTGTTCCATTCCCTCATTTTTACTCCTACTCCATTACACTTTATCTTCCTTTCTCTATAGAAAGACTGTAGTATACCAAACTGTAGAGCCAACGATCGTTCGTTACTATGGATACGGACGGTTCGTGCAACCTTTTCTCTCTTTCAGCCTTTCTCTTACGTATTCGCAGATTTTCTCATTCTTCCACCCTCTGTCAATCTATCTCTGACTCTGTTTAGTCTAGTCTTTCCGCTTTATTCCTACTCTTTAACCTTAAACGTTTTTTTTCTTACTCACTCGTCACTCAGCTCCTAAGTTTTTAGACGTTGAAGCGAATTTTAGACCATTTATTTAAACTTTAATTTGTAACTTACATTTGTTTTAATATCCCGAGTCTATCAAATTTTGTCGTAAGCGTGTTAAAATTTTGAATTAGTATAAACTTGCCATCTGTTGTTTAAATAAACAATAAAAGTTATTACATAATAAACGTATGCTTCAAAAAATTATATATACACTTTATGCAATTATATATAATTTATACAAACTTACATGTATTATTAAATTATAAACTCAACTAAAAATGAAAGCCAATAAACTATTAATTATCTAAAATTTTATTTATCCTGATACATTGAACTCATGTCGCTATATGCAGCTTCAACTAGTTACAATAAATCATATTACGTTATCGTATTCAACCATTGCCGCATATGAGTTTAATGAGTAAGATATACATACTAATATATACTAAGATAGTATAAACTAATATATATTTTACAAGAAGCTTCTTATCATATTTATTATTCTCTCATTCGTCTCGTGTTATATGTTCACCAAAGCTAGTATATCTCAATTTTGATAAGCTATCTATTCTTAAGGACACAAAGTATAAATCTTTAAATGATCTAACTGTAATAATAATTTATAAATAGATGCATACTACATTTATAGAATACTATTACATTAAATGAAGTAAATTTGATCTTTAAGTAAATAAAAAAGAAAATTTAGATTCATTTTAAATTATTAATAAAATTTTATGATATCCATACATACGCGCGCGCGCGCACATAAAAATCGACAGACACATGCGCGCATATATACATATATTTTTTTCTTTTTTATTAACAAGAGATTAATATATCAAATTAAATAATCGAATAACGTGTAAAGGAATCACTAACAATCTTAAAGTACACACTAGACTGATTTTCTATTCTCAAGAACAAATCTTAATGTAAATAATGAAAACGAGCATCTTTGCATGCGCATACACAAATACATATGTGCATAGAAGCGTGTAGATATGCACACCTTTTTCACTCTACTTATCGCTGCTCTCTTTTCAGCCAAAAACTTGCAGCCGCATCTTCGTTGCTTTGTTCATCGCTCTTTGTATGACGGATATTTTCTCCTTCCGTTCCTCTATTGACTTCCTTCGCGAGTTCTATTATACCCTTTTCTGAGCTTCGTTTTTACTTCGTTCTCGGCGCGCTCAGCTACCCTTTCAAATCCACCCTCTCCTTCACCCCCCTGGCCCATTTTATCCGAGTCACACCAAGTCACATTGTTTCTTCTTAGAGTCCTCATCGCCGCTCGCTCTCTTTATTTATTTGTATTTTTTATTGTTCCTTCTCTCACTTTAGCTCTTATATCTATAATCTCTATCTTCACCAAAGACTTTCGCCGAGTCTTCGTGGTGAACGCATCGCCGCAGAATTTACCTCTATATTTCTAAACATTTTCAAAGCCTTTGATATTCTTCTGAGTGTATGAGTAAAAGCATGGAACGTCACATGCTACAATGAACCGTAAAAAGAGAAGTTGCGAGCATAGCGTTACAGTGGTGAATGAAAATTTTTAGTCAAACCACGAAAGTCGAATGTATTTCTTCGTATAGAAAAATAAACATTTCTATTAAAAAACTCTACTCGATGACATTTAAATTGACGAGCATACAAATAAAGAGAATGGCTCAAGTGACAGGTAATTGAATTTGTATAAAAAAAAAGCTTTACATTATTATTGAATACACATATTATTAAATTGCATTTTAATCGTTCGGAAAAGGGAATATATTAATATAAATTTATATTATAGAAACAGAAGTAATATGTTATTTAAGTAATATAGTTTGTAATATATTCAAACAGTTAATGGTTACTAATTAAAATTTCGAGTAAAAATTATGAATAAAATTTATCACACTTACCCAAGCAAATTTAATAGTAACTAAAAATACATAAAATGTGCCTTGTGAAACAAGTTTTAATGTATTTAGCAATTTGGTACAAATAGTCAAGTAAATTTACGAAAGCAATTAAATTAAATTTATTGAAGACTCAAGAATTTTACTAAAAGTGCCATACTTAAAGTTTATATATATAATTGAAATATCTGAAATTCAAAGTAACGTTGATTAACAATTTTCTTCAATAAAAATTATTCTATTAAACAATTTTAATCATAAAGCATTATTAATTATTATATTATAGCAGCAATTTTCATTAAACTGTATATCAATATTATCATACATTTTTAATTTTTAGAAAAATCTTTCTATAATAAGTGACAGTAAATTAAAGCAAAGATAATATACTACTGAATTACGTTAAAATCAAATATTAAATACCATTACTCTTGCTCCCGAAAATAATTGTTCATACTTAAATTCTATTAAGAAAATAAAAAGACGTAATTAATTATTAACTTTGCTCCATTCAATGTAAAATCTATTCAATCTTTAAATTCATTTATAATTCTATACTTAAAAATTAAACACATCACGCGCGCGCGTGCGCGCACATTTTTTTATACATAGAATCGAAATATCTTTTAAATTCATTTCTTTAAAAAACTTACAGCACAACTTACAAAAAGAAGATAAAAAATAAAGTAACACAAGTAGTATTCAAAGAATATTGTAAGGGCTGTCGAAATCACTGGGATCGTCAAGAACTCGTTAACATGTGTAACCAAAATACTAAAATATCCTCAAAATACGAATAAAAGGGTGAATATCAACCAGATAAAAAAAAAATCGCATCAGAATATTATTTATATTTCTTATATCTATAAACTAAGCTTATTACTTCATATCAGTATGAAACGAAAGATTATGAGTAATAATATAAACAAAATAATATTTTCAGATTTTTCTGACATTTAAATTACCAAATAAATTAACATTTGGGACAGTAAAAACGATTAAATAAAAGTTGCAACTAGATATTATAAGACAGATAGAACAAATTATATATATATATATATATATATATATATATATATATATATATATATATATATATATATATTTTATCTATATATATTATAAATGAGATAGATACATTGATTTATCATACGACACCCCCCTCCCCCCACACATACATTGATACATATATATATATATATATATATATATATATATATATATATGTTATCTTAATATATCATTTATTAAATAATTTAGAATAAAATTAACTAACGTAAAATATCGAGTTTTATGTAAAAAAAGATTTTTCTGTGTAAAATTTCCAGTACCGTTTAAAAAAAATCATAAGAGTAAAGAGAAATATTTTTTATCTAAAATAAGCATGGAAAATTTTCAATCAATAATTGGATTAGTTTTTCAGAAATTCTCTGAGAAGTGCTGATTTTGAAAATTAATATTAAATAAAACTTTTGATATTGTTGATAACATTTAAGTATGGAAGAAAATTATGTTTTTAAACTTCGAAATAATAGAACTTGTAGTTGTAATATACCAAATATATAATAATATGATAAGTTGATTAATATAAATTCATACGTGTATAGAAATATTATTACAATATTCGTTATCTGCAATTATTGCAATTACGTTTAAAAATCGAATTTTAATATGTAACGTATTTTATTGTTTTGATTAAAATTATTGTTTGGTAATACTACTCATTTATTTATAATGATATATAATAATCTATTTTTCTATAATTAGAAAAATAAAAATAAAAATGTAACCATCTATTAATTTATCGCATTTATCATGCATATATTAATCGAGAAATTAATAATTTTTCGACAAATGTTTTCATCTAAAAAGAGCAACGAATTTCCAAATAAAAACAGCTGTTTTTGCGTTGTTTATAACTATACGGAGAACTTTAATGAAATTAATTAAAATTGTAACACTTACTGAAAGTATCGATGTAAAACAAATTGAAACTATGACAACCTGAGATTTATCAATCATTCCTGTAATACTGACTTTATACGGTAGATACACGAAGCCATGCATTCATAATATTATAACTTTTTTCTGAGACAGAATGTACGGTTTAAGCTATCTTAAAAAGTCGATTAATTATTATATGAAATTAATAATTGGAAATGAATAATTTATAACATATATTCTAAAATATTTCCTTAAACTTGGCCAATATTATAAGAACTACAATAAATGAGATAGATACATTGATTTATCATACGACACCCCCCTCCCCCCACACATACATTGATACATATATATATATATATATATATATATATATATATATATATGTTATTTTCCATGAATTTTCCGTATAATTACGAAAAGGTTTATTAATTTATTAACGCGTACAGCAGAGTTTAGTACTCATTGGATATCATATTTTGCTTTAAAAACTTGTATTCTAAAACTTTCTTTCTATGTAATTTAAAAGCATTAAATTATTTAGGATTTGAAGAGTATTAATTACCAAAATTTACTAATAAATGACATTCGACATTAGAGTGATATGAAATATGGATGCAATTAAATATTTTTTATTTGTTATTATCCGATTAGATATATCCGATGATATTTCTATAAAATGTACATAGAAATAATAAGCAACTGATAAGAATGAACTAAAAATGAATTTAATGTTATACTTAAGATTATTTAAAGCTTAAATTTTCTATTTATGCACGATGTAATGTTCACTTGAAAGTGGCGTGATATAATTTTAGTTTAATGCATTTCGTAAATTGGTTGCTTAATCTAATGAAAGAGTGAGTACTTGGCTATGTATAGCTGCGCTGATATATTTCCATGTACAGATGTCAATTCGCTACCGACAGACCGTCCGTCAGTACACGAAACACAAAGAGTCTCTTATCAATCGGATGTGCTTTGCCACTGATTGGAAATTCAAAGTCAATGACTGTGGATGGGAGTCAGGACTGTCGGTTTCGCCGCAAAGAAACGCGCGTTGACGCACACTACTGAACGCCTCGGACTCGTTAATCATCCGACATAATAGCGGTGATGCTTGTGATGGATTAAAATTTCTAGACACCCCTGACTCGCCGGAGCCTTTCTCTCTTTATCTTCCGCCGTCTTGTTCCCTCGGTGACGCTTAGGCCTCCAGGTGGCTACGCAAGCACTGGCTTTCTATCTAGTCAAGGCTCGGAAAAAAACCAATTTTCGCGTTGACAAGAATGCATAGATTTTGCCGCACGAGTGACGACGTAGTTTCGCCTCTTTATTCGATGCGATAATAATTTTTCCATTCACCAGATAGATTATAGATTGATCACAATAACACGTTGAGCGCGTATAACTAGGGAAAATGTTATTTACTTTCATTTAGACGGCATTCTTTTTTACGGCTGTGGACGGCATTCCAATATTATCAAGATTATCAACATTATAATATCAAAATAATGCGTAAAATTAATAAACATTAAAGAATAATAATTGCTCGTCGCATATGTCAACTCTTATAATAATTATTGAAATAATGTTTAATTAAATATGAAAGTTAATTTAAAAATTCAAATGTATATTCTATGAAATATTCTACTAAACATTAGTTTGAATTAATAAGTCAATTTACTTATTAACTTTTAATGAAATATTATTTAGCTCAAGCAAATTTGCGTCTAATAGAGCTTATTAAGTACCGTTAAGTACAGATTTTCTCTTTTATTATCTTCTTTATACAATATTTCGTTACGAAATTTTCACGAATTTTCTAAAAAATTGAATTTTATCTCTATATGTCTACGCCTATTGTTTGAAAATAATTTAGTAACATTTTGGGTTGATTATTAGGATATGAGTTTCTTTTTGTTCTTAAGTTGCACTTGTTAAGTTATATGCCTTAATCCTCTTATTTTGACTATACCGTTTAATCACATTTTAAACTTTCCATTCTACGACTATTACTATACCCACCAATTTATAAATAATCTAATAATAATGATAATAACATTAATAATAATAATTAATAATATAAATAAAAGAGAAATGAGTAGGTTTATCCGTATACATGTATTCTATAATATTAACAATTATTGACGATACTTTTAATCGAGAAAATTTTATGGGAATAATTATTTTAATTTAATTCTATGTATCAATTTATTAATATTTTCGAAGTATTCTTTTTCACTCGTTATCTTCGACGTGACAAGCAAACAATCGAAGATGAATTCTTCATATTATCTATAAAGGCAACGCGTGAGGTATAAAATTTTCAAGTCCAACTTTAAGCTTTCCCTGTCACTTTTTTTTTAAGAGAGATTTTCATCCGACACACGAGACCGAAATGTCGTAAGCAGTTTACAGAGACAAGCAGAAGGCCAATCTCGCCGAGTCATGTCACGCGTATTACAACGTAACGTCATTCACGCGAGCACCCGGAAGATCCGGAGAAATGGAAACGGAAGTAGCGAAGCGGCAAATTGGAGTGCTCGTGCACGCGCGGTTCATCGATTTTTTCTTAAAACATTTCCTCACGCTTCTAATATTTTTTTTTTCATAACTCGATGAGTACTGGCGAATTTGCCTTGCCATTTCTCGTGCTCGTAAACAAGGAAGTTAAAAATTTTTATTAATACGCTCCACTGCCTTTCAAATAAAATGCGTAACACGCAGATACGTATAAGTATGTTTTAATCGTTGATGATCATAAAGAAATTGGATCAAGTGGGTAATTTATTTATTTACATTTCATAATCGTATTACTATTTAAATTTGCATGTCACGTATTTTAGATAATTTTCTTTAATATTTCATAAAAGTAGATCGTTCTACAATAATTATTCATCAATTTTTTTCTTATTTTTACGTTTTAATTCGTAAAAAAAAAAGTATTTTTCCTTTGTAAAACATATGCACTTTTTGATAATATAATGTTGTGTATTCTATATTTTTATATCAAATTACACAAACATAATTAAATTTAACTGACTTTAGTAACTTTTTGAATAAGTAAATTTCACTTTATGCCGCTGTATTATATATATATATATATATATATATAATGAAAATTATAATTACATTTCAAGTCGGACCGAATTATCTTTCGGGCGCATTCTAATTGCATATACTGAATCAAACGTTACATTTACATTACTTAGTTGAATAGTTGATCTATATTATTCGGTAATGGGAAACACTATAAGAATCCCAAAAGACGAAGAATCACGAGTATGTTAAAGCGGTATTTAGCTCCTCTCTGACGGTCAAAGTGAAGTTGGAGTGAATTACCAAGGTATGGCTGTGTAAGCCTGTCTCCTGCGAAATGTTGTTGAGAGATTTCAGAGATTTTAAACTTAGGTTTGACCATTGCTAACATATGTGCGAACTCCACTTATATTTTTATAGTAAAATATATTATATAAAGTGCCATAAGTGCTTAAGTAGAAAGTTCGTATTGCAAAATCCATTAATGTCGATATAACAGGCTACTAAGTTATTATCCTAAAATTAATTAGGCATATTGCTACATAAATAAAGTCAAGAAATTTCTTATATAATTAATGATCCATTCCCATGTATATTTTAAATAATTAAATAATATTATAACATCCCAACTATTACAAATATGTTTAATTTTTAAGATTTTTAGGTATCGCTTTAGATAGCGCTTACGCTCATTTGAAATAATTGATCAGTCGCCTATTTTTTTATTTGACATATTTGCATGATTGAGAATAAGTAATATTTGAAAAATCTAATAAACAATTGTTTTATAATATTATTAAATCAGTGAGTGCATATATGCAATGAATAATTCTTTATTTTATCTTATAAATTTGTAGCGTCTATAATGACATTAATTAAATATTTTTGTTCTTTCTCGATTCTGTATAATAGATAACTACGATCTCTTTACTTAAATAAATTTAATTCTACTTATTTACAGATTAATGATCAAGCTAATATTTTATTCCTCTATAAATCTTTTTTTTATAAATACCTTTCTAACTTAATGTTAATATCTTATAGTAATTGAATAGATGACTAAAATTATGCACATGCGTTAAATAAAGTAGTTTTATATCCGATAAATATGCAACTACTGGTCATTTCTAATTTATAAAACTATAATTTAATCTGACATTTTTCGCCAAAAATTTTATTGCATCTAAACTAATCTCTAATTTGATTTAATTATCACTTTAATCGATTCGTTCTGATTGAAGTTACATACAAAAATTCGGGTCAATTATTCTAAAAGTGTAATCTAAAAATAATTTTCCATGATTAAAATTCCTAAAACACGAACATAAGTTTTAATTAAAATTTATTAAAAATTTATTAAAATTTGACGTGAAAAATAATGTAGAACGACATTCGAAATTTAGAATTATAATAACTGTAAAAAAGTATACAGACGAATGATATTTTACATCGTTAGTTTATGGGTTTTTATTTAAATAGCTTTTAAAATTATTCGAATTGTTATTTAATCAAATACTCTGAAATTGAAATTTATCTTGAAAGATGTAATTTACTCCAACGAGGATCAATTTTCATTTAAATTATTTCTAAAATGAAAATTAATTTGATCTTTTGATAGAGACTAAAACTCGTAATAGAGCGTATATTAGAATAAATTTAACCAAATCTTTTAAGAATCGATAAAGGCTACTTTGACTTCAACTAGGATTGTGATTTACCTGCATATTTCACTTTCAGCCATGTATATAAAGTCTGAATTAAAATTTGTATAAATAATATACCAATAATTTTCATGAATAACATTAAGTATCGAAGTGATGAAAATGCTTCATCTAAAGACAATTGTTACATTTCGTTTTGTTATAGGTCAGAAATTATATTGTGACAATGTACGTTTCTAGTTGATAACTTAAATTAAACTTAGATTAGAAGAAGTTAAATTAGATGACAAACTTGCTATTAAAAATTTAATAAAAAGATGGATAAAATTTAATTAAAAATTATCGATAGGTCACGCAGGTATATTGAACAGTCTATCTAGAATTGTCGATGGCAAAAAAAAAAGAATAAAAAAAAAAATAAGAGTAGAGAGAAAAAAGTTAAAAACTTTTATGAGATCATCTCCTTGGCTGTGAAACCAATCGAAGATAATTGTTTCAAGGATTTTTCGTAAAGGACGAGAAATGAAAAAGGAAAAACTATCGACATCGACATTTAATGAGTGACCAAGAAAATTATTCCCCTCCATTGACTGCAATTTAAAATGTGCGGCATCCACAACTACACGCATACTTATTCACATACATTTACATGCTACTGATTCCTTATTCAGGCTCGAACTTTGACATTCCCAGTGCATCACAGCGCGCTCCGCCTAACCCTCGATGACAGCGGCAAGAACGGAACGGCTTCCTATAAATCGCAGCAATAAACTGATTGTTGAGAGAGGACATCAAACGCAAGGTATGTCATTGTCAGAAAGCCGACGGAAGGCTACACAAATGCTCCAGGCTTGCTCACCTAAGAGCTTATCAAAACTACATCTAAACCGTGCCTAAGCCGTGCCTAAGCCGTGCCTAAACGATGTCACTCAATCATCTCCTGATTCAAAGTGAAAGCATATAACGACGTTTTTCCTCATTCATCCCTTTCCGTTCTCCCCTCGCCGCAATTCGCAATTTGCACGGTATTCAGACTCGAGGATGTCGCGCTCTTCTATCTTGTTTTCACACGTTTTCTTTTTGCTTTTTTCATCTTTTAATTTTTAACAGAACATCGGGTTAACGAGGGGTAATGCGTTCTGCACAGTTTCTTGTTAATTGGTGGCACAGCGTACACCAGGGACAATTTGGCGAGCATTTCTGTCTTATTAATAAATTACACTTAATATGAATGGCGTATTTAAGGGGAATATGTATTGGGATATTATGGTGGGCTTTAAATTTTCCCCTTAGAAAGTCGTACGTTCGTATAGGGGCATTTAACACGCAAGAAACTCGCGAGAATTCGTGAACACGCTTCAAAGTTTTAGTGGCACGTGGAAAGAAAGAAGTCAAGGAAGCGTGAAAGGCTCTTTGGTGACTGCTATTTCGTACTAGGTACACGTTACAGGAGAAATGAGCTGAAACCTTGCAGTTCTTGAACTCCTGGTGATGAAAGGTAAGTCTCGTAAGAGGCAAATCTTGTACATGGGAAACTGAGACGGGACATGTGAATATTCAGGAAGAAATTCTCCGCGCCACAGTCACGTACATTTTCAATTGTAATGCGATGCACATAATTTCGCGACAATACGAGAAACTCGCAGCTCCGTCTTCCAACCTCATTTTACAGCTGGAATTTTATAAACTGACTTTCTTTGCGAACGGTAAATAGACAAATCGATGCGCAAATCGCTCGTAAGTCACAGCTTGAACGTAGATTTCACTGTGCGAGCCACCAATTTCAGGGGCATCGAGGGATTTCCCGTCGTATTCACTCTACAAATGCATTTGCCTACGTAGAGTATTATTTTACAAAAATACCATTCGATATGCATGAAATAGGAAGAGAATTAATTGACACGGACAGAATAAATAACCGTAATTAATACAAATAAAGGATTTGGCTTTGCCCTGAAACGATGAAAAACCAATTCAGCAATAAAAGTTTCTTTAACGTTAAACAATTTTGGAGTAAAATCTTTCCTTACATTCTACTTTACTTACAATCACAATAGTTCTGAATAATCTAAATATTCCAACGGAGCTCCTTATAATCGACATTTCTTTTATTCATTCACCCATCTAATTTTATATTCATGCTCTGGATTTAATGCTAGCTATCTCGCTCTTCAATTATCGCTACAAGTCCTATTTCATTCGAATCGAATCCTATGTACTTATTTGGCTAAGAAAGAATTGAAAAACGAAGGATCTTGGTTTCGGATATACTGTCCCGTTAATAATGCGTAAAATGAAGAAGAGATAATACAGGATAAAAGCAAACGTTGATTTTCGTATTCTCTTTCACAAATGACATATATGATATATATTATTATATACAATGATATATATATATATATATATACACAATTTCAGTTCTTTTAAAATGCTCTGCCCGATTGGTAGAGCTACGAGACTTTAGAGGGAAATAGATTAGTAACGAAATCCACGGGCAAATCGACGAAAGTAATGGAACAAAGAGAAGCACATCCTACTTTGAATTTCCGAATCGTATACATCAAGCATTCGAGGATTTTACGTCACTTGTATACAGTAATACAAGCTTCACGTAACAAACGGCCATTGAAAACCTCGTAAAAATTCAACTTAGCCAGCAAATGTCTTTCGAATAAACAGCCAAAGAAACCATTTCTGGTCTACCAATGGAACAATTTTTATCCAATGACTTTGATCATTTGCTAGAGATCATGTCCAAGAGATATCACAGAAATTAGTCTCTTTCATTTCGCAATTCATTATTCATCATTCACTTTTGCAACTCATGTGAACATTAACATTATAGGAGAAACAGAAATTGATTACACAAAACTCTTAGAAAACTTAAGTCACGTTGTTGTTGTTGTTTTTTTTTTTTTTTTTTTTTTTTTTTTTCTTTTTTTTGTATAAAGAATTTTACAAATCCTTTAAATTATCAGTTTTAACAAATAAAAACAAATTTTACTAATCCTTCAGTTTATTCAAGCTGTATGGATAATTCTATATAATAAATTCACTTAACCTTGAAAATACATTTATGCTAATAGCTAGTAAATTTTCAAAATGGCCGTAATTAATCAGTTAAATTCTTTCGTCTACATTGTAAAAATGACTGCGTGATAAAAAATGTCGTATCATATATTTTATATCATTTAATGGATTACGGATCGAATCGAATATCGATATTTTTAATTCAATATTTGCGAAAACTTACCCTACACAAAGTAACAGGTTACATTATCGGTATTGCGAATAATTTTCTCAAATAACAATTATCCAATTGATCGTGAATGAAAGTAGCTCAGTGTATAAAGACACTAAATAAATATAAAGAAACTAAAACGCCCTTAAAGATAGAAGTAATAAAATAATATAAAGATGAACGTTGCGCGCTCACAAAAGCTATGAATAAAAAATAAAAAACTAAAAAAAAAAATAATAACGAAAAAGAAAAAAGAAAAAAATAGGTCGTCGATTTTTCAGGAAATGAACGAAAAGGGTCCATCAAAGAAAAAGAGAGCGGTATCGCACGGCTCGAAGGAGACCGCGAGACAGGCGACTCCTGAGCCGATAATAAATGGCCTTGGCGAATAATAACGGTTATTGAAAGAAAATTCCGCGTGCCCTCGAAATATGAAAGAGTTTCGGAACTCTCTGAGGCATTAGCCTAGTTCTTCGAGGCGCTATGACCAAGACGTGACTCCAAGACCACCACCCCCGCCCCTTGTTCCCAGCTCCTTGTCTAAAGTAACTTCACTCTGTCCGCGGCGACTCCTCGGATAATGGCTATCCGGATAACGAGTCGATTTATCTCTCGATGGCTTATATACAGACTCGCTTTCAGCTTCTTTTGTACTCGCGACGTGGGCCAATTGAATTTGACGATAGATAAATGAGCCGAGAACTTAATAGCCTCCATAGCCATGTATGACCGTTTTAATGTTTGTAAAATGTTCTCCTAAGCCTCCTGCTCTTTAGGTTCAGAAGAAACAAAAATGCCACGATCTGCTGTTAGGTGAAAGCGTATTCATAGACGTGTATAAAGTAATCGTCGGTCGTCGGTCGTCGGTACATCGGTCATTTGCCAACATAATTCGATGAAATTACGCGTGTGGTTAATATTAATTATAACTGACGCATAATCCATTATTACGGGCACGTGAATATTTCTCAAAACACTACCTCTCTTATAATCACGTAATTCAACAGCTAACTTAAGTGATACGACCCTACAATCCCCTCTCCCAAGAGAGAATGTAGAGTTGTTGCAGAGCCATGGATCCTCTTAGGGGATACATCGCGCGAGCCACTTTCCGTCGCTGAAGGCAATCATAGGACCGCCACAATGATACTTAAAGTCTGGGGCAGACGAATTTTTAATTCTGCCAGTTTGTAAATTGTCAGGTAAGTAAATGCAAAGTGGGCCCGAGTGGAGGTCAAATGGATAGATTGGATTTTAAGGAATTGCGAGAATTTGCTCCTTCATTAGGTACAGTATAGGCCTATTGGAATAATGTTTGCTTAATCTCATCCATATATTCAAGATTTATCAATTTTCGTGTAAAAATAGTATGGTAATAGTAAGATAGATTGTACAACAGTGTAAAAGGTATTGCATTCTCGCACTTGTTTTATTATTATTATTATTATTATTATTATTATTATTATTATTATTATTATTATTAAATAATCAAAGATCGTAGGTAAAATATGCGAGCTTAGTGACAGTGCTTTAGCCCTTTTAAAGTAAAATATATGCGGCAATGAATAATAGGAAAGGAGTTATGGCATTGCATATGTCCATAACAGGGAGTCAGATTGATAAAAATCAATGAGATAAGTATCACGTAGTTTAAAATTTCGAAATATTAATTTTTTACTTAACTAGTCGTTCGAGAACATTATGTATTTGAATGTTAAAATGAAATAAATCATAAACGGCTATTTGCGACGAATCGGACAAATTTCGTATCCCCGGGAATTATTAAGCTATTAACATTCGATTATCGTTTGAGGGTAATTAGAGACTTTTCAGGACAACAGCGTATCGCGCATAAATCTTACTTATCTGAATCGCATGCATATTTATGTTGAAACTGAAAAATGCTCAATAATAACTAGACTTTTGTGGACGAAGCTGAAAATTGGTAATGCACTAGTTATTTCAATGGATTTACTTGACCCTATCGGCTCTCGATAGATCGACTCTTCACTGTCGAAGAACTAGTAAAGAGGAAGTAAAATTGCGATCTAAGCGGCGCAAGACCTTTCAACTTCGCAAAAAGCCAATAAAATTCAATTTCGCTTTTACGCCGCTCCGGCTGAGCTTGTTACATCCTTACCCCTCACTCCACCAAGCCAACGCCCGTATCACACCCCTTCGACGACCAACTCTATCTTGCCAATCTGTTTTTTCCCTTCTCTCTTCCTCCATTTATTACCGTCGGCAGCAAATGGTTGAATACTCAAAAAAAAAAAAAAAAAAAAAAAAAAAATTCCCATTACGCGCATCTTTTACGAATTAATTCCAACCGTCGCTTTTCTTTTTTCTTTTCTTTCTTTAGCCTACTTTATACATACAAACAGCATTGAAAATAAGATACAATCTCCCTGACGCGTAAATTTCCTAACCTCGGCTCCGTGCACACGTACGTTCGAGTATGCTCCGCTCGCGAGATTATATAAGCCTCTACTTTCATTTCTGTCACAGATACTATATTGCAGCGATAAGAAACTCTTGCTCGAAAGTTAGATATCCGAAAAATCCGACCATCGAAGAGCTTAATGTCAGGCTACTTTTAGACATCGAAGGCTACGTAAAAAAAGTAAACAGGAAATTCGAAAGCCACTATACGCCTTTTATTTCTTCGTGCTTCACTTTGCTATTGCTTTTAAATTTGCGAGCATCTTTTGCTGCAATTCAATACTACAAATACTAGTTTTATATAGCGTATTGATAAAAATTAGATAATCGTAATTGGAGAAAATAACCATTTTATTATGCAAAATATCAAATTTTTTTTCTCTCTCTCTCTAGAGCACTAATAATGATTTGTTAAGAATAATTTGCGAAATACACGTATTAGTGTATGCATATTCTACCATTTTAGATATTATAATATATAAGGGATGTACTTTTATTAGATAGAAATTAGATAGAATGGATTTATCATAGTACTCGAATTATACTCTGAAACTATAATTCTTTTGACAATTCAAATAGTCTGCAGTGTTTCGCAGTATATGTGCCTTTTTGCTTAAAGGATTATCGATAAAGCATAAACAATAACATAAAAATGAGCTTTTTAATTTAAATTAATAAAGATAATTTATTGGGTAATTGTGATAATAGCGTATTTTCTATTGAAATATTTTTTTAAATATAAATTGCTTTAATTAGAAATGAATAGGATAGACAGCCAATCCAATGAACATATTTTCTCTGCTTTACAGAATACATCACTAGAAATTGCACTCAAATTTCTTTGCAATTTACAGTAGCTTTATAAAGGAAAGAAAGGCAAGAAGCTGATATACCGAATAATAATTACAAATTAGTTTCGAAAAAAGAAGCGAAATACACAATTTCTTCAAATTGGAAAGCAGCTGAAGAATGCATAGTCTATTAAAAAAAAAAAAAAAAATTATCAAGATATCTTTCTATTATTTTGAAAATTAGTCATGATAGGCAATTGCTTTTATTTTGCTATTTATTTTCACACTTTCTTATTTAAAATTTTCATAATTTTTTTAATCACAAAGTGATTGCTGCCCGGGCATACAGCGTAGAAGGAAAACTTGACGTATACGAGAAATTATGTAAATTCGCTCGTTCCGTTCTAGCGTAAATTTTCCACTAGACCTTCGATTATCCATGCTCCTCTTCATCCAAATTCATCCACAAAGATGCAAAATCGAATTATTTTCGCGATTACATAGCATCGATGTCTTACTGGCACTGAAAAAAAAGCCTTCATCTCCAGAGGGCCATAGGTGTCAAGTCCCAAAGATAAAACATGCTGATATGAAAGAATAACAATAGAAAATATGGCACCGATAAAATATTGTTAAAAAATCAGATGAAAAATTCATTTGAAATATAAATTGATGGACGAGGGCCTAATTATTGGCCCTGTGTAATATTTAAATTTTACCATTATATTTGAATTTATTAATTACTATTTCGAGGACGATAATTAAATTCTGTAAAGTAAATTCAAATGACTTTTAACCCTTTAAGTGTATTATTACGTTCTATTCCATAATTACATTATTTAATTCAACTACTTAATAAACGAGTTAATAAATAAAAAAAAAAGAAAGAAAATAGTAATGAACATTAGAAAACATTATATAATAATGTATGATTTAATATAATTATCTGATGGTAATTGAAAATATTCCTTAAGTTCTTTTATGCGCTTTAAATTTCGACGAAATTAACGAGTTTGCTCGTAATTTTGCAATGTAAGATGATCACGAACAGCGACGGACGCATCGCCTTAACAAGCAAAGTTATATTATCATGCGTATATCTTATAAATTATAGCGTATATAAGCTTAGTCTTATTCTGTAAATTAATAAATAATAAAACGACGCAATAATAAAAAAGAAATAATTAATGTTTTTTCTCTGGCATAACTATTTATTTTAACATTATCTCGTTTAATTTTCTTATCAAATAACTTCATTTATCACGTAATCTATAATATGTATATAGACGTTTACAATGTATTAGAAAAAATTTCATATTGTCAATATCTTCAAAAAAAAAAAAAATATATATATATATACATTTTTTTTTATAATTATTAATAAAAAATTAAAAATTAATAGACGATCAGTTGCAAGTATTCGCACATAATATAGATTTAGGTGTGGATGTTGATGTGTGCGAATGCATCGATAGATTAAATTATGTAAATAATCGCAAAAAGAGAAATTAAATTATAATTCATTTATCTTCAATATCATATTTGCTTTTAAACAGGACAATCTTAAGTTTTACTGTCATTTGCTCCGCGTCATTTTTATAACTTGAAAATTGAAATAGCAACATTTAAGCAATAAGTGTGCAACAGATGACTTTATACTATGAAACTATTTTCGCAATTATTGTAAATAATACCTGAATATTCTTGTTTGATTATCTCTATACAAAAGTTGTACAAAAGTTGCTGTGACGTTAGACAGCTAACAATAACTCATAAAACAAACGATTTTAAGTAACGATAATTAACTTCTTTTTTCTTTTTTCTTTTTTTATAGTTCCGAGCATAACGAAAAGCATTATGTATTGATGCAGCTACAGCGTTAAAAAAAAATTGTATTCTTTAATTATATCCTTTAACCATTTAAGGAGACACGTCGTCATCCCCTGGCAGGTAAGACACGAATAAAGATAAATAAATATCGATTTCAACTAACCTTGTTAGGATAGCCGTTATACCGTAATAGCTTTTTGCAACATTTTCCACGATTCTCATAGTAGAACATCTGAACCATTTCTGCGCGATCAGTGGCTGCGCTGACGGTGAATGGCCCTACGCTCCGCCAAGTCTTTTGCCCCGATTGCTGCTGCTGCTGCTGCTGCTGCTGCGTCGGGGGCGGCGCGTCCCGGCGCCCCAGGGGCACGCACGGACACCACCCCGAGACCATCACACCTTCTGCCCTGCTACGCCACCCCCACCACGACCTCCGCCCCCCTTAGCCGACACTCTCTCAGCGAACACTCGAGCACTCGACCTATCGCTCACCCGGCTCCCTGGAGCGGCACGGGAACCTCATCCTCCCTCGCGATCTCGGACGATCGGCTCTGATTAACTCCTCGAGCACGGCGATCACATCGGGGCTAGAGTCTCGTTGCCGATTAGCGAATCCGAGGCTCCACTCGCCCCCGCACCACTTCCCGGCATATTCCTCGCCAACTCGGCCGGCCGCTCGATCTGACAACCCCACCAGCCAATCTGAAAACACACGGTTCGTACGACTGTTAGCCTTAATCGTTAGCGTCCTTGACGCCACAAAAGAAAGGTTTTTTTTTTTTTTTTTTTCATTTACGTTAGGAGGGAGACACTCGCGGCTCATTCGATTAAAATGAGTCGCCACTTGGGTGCGATCCATTTCTATCTGGATTCATGTCCAATCGGGTGCCTGGAGCTTTAAGGATTAATCCGACAAGACTCCGTGCACAATTGGGCTTGATCCAAGCTTAAACTGCCAAACTATCGTCATTATTTATACGCTAAATGCTCTAATTTAATACAAATTATTTCACTTTAATAATAAATAATATTAGCAGGCGTTGGTTCGTCTTTTTCAATTTTATATCTGCACTATTAAATAGCAAATATTTGTCATTTTAATGGGCTATTCGTTGCTCATCATCTTTCTTTCTAAATGTCTGACTTCCAACTATTTCTGACGTAATATGAGATCAGAATAATAATCGATTTTTTGTTTAAATCTTTAATATGTTCAGTTCTTACTAGCTATTTATCATGAATATCATTGCATTATTCGGCTCTTATAATTTAATTATAAAACATGAAAAAAAACGTTCTGGACAGCTTAAGTATATTATTATTCAATTAAAATTACGAAGAAAATAATTTTTCCGAATAACTTTATACCGTATAAATTAAATTGAAATTATATCTATTATAATATTGTTAAAACTTCGTTTGAGAAAAAAAGAAGTAGTAATAGTCTTATCAATCGAGTTATACAAGTTTTATTCGTATTACGATCGTGCTATAGAAAATAATTATTACAAAGAAATAAATCAATTCTTTTTTGCTTATTATGGTATAAATAACTCATTATTACGTTTATAGATAATTCATAACGATGTTTTTATCAAATTATTGAAAAGTTTACGCTAAAATCATTAAGAAAATTTAAACTGAATATTTTCCGTTGCTCTGTTAAAGTGAATTAGCTTCCCTAAAATGTTAATACTTATCAAATGAAAAGATAACAAAAATAGTAAGGCTTTAACCAGAGTATAAAAGGTGAAAAAGATAAGACGAGTGCAGCGCAGTTTCCTCGTGGATAGAAGAAATTAACGGAAGAACAGAAAATCCAAATGCGACAAAGGAAAATTAAAGCCAAGACCAGAAATCGCTCTTCCATCGACCTGGATTAATTGTTAGGCAAGTCAATTAAATCAAGACTTTACCACTGAAAGTGAGAGAATACGATGCTAAAAGAACAGAAGAATAGAGAGATTGAGAAAAGCATAGAGAAACAGAATTAGTGAACAAGACTTACCGTACAAAACGGCTGCTTTCATGACATCGAATAACAATGCTAATTTTTCTTCGAGATGCCTTAATCGTTTTTAATTAAAATTTAAATTAGTTCTCATTGGATTGTATCCTCGCTGAAATAGCGATATTACCATTCTATACGACTGTATAGTAAATTAATGTGTTATTGAATAAATCAGAATATTTAATTTTTAATTGCTACGGTGTCAGATTACATAATAATTCAATGGAAAAATTATGAAAGAATCCGTTTTGCTCAAATGGATTTTATTGCAGATATTTCTCTAACTTTACCATGTTTATACGTTTGCCTTCTTAATAAACAATTAATCCACATAATAAGTACATTCGATTTAACGTAGTACAATTAGATGCTTTGAAAAGCTAATGCTACATTGCCAATTAAATTACTCGATATATTCATATAGAAAAGCAAATTAATTTCCTTTAGACAAAATTATTCAATATACCCGTTTATTCTGCACTTTTATGAGTTCAGAAAGGCAAAAAAAGTAAAGAAATTTATAGTTTATATCACTTACTATATGATAACTATATGATAATCGCTTAAAATTATATGAATTCGTTAACTAATTCCTATGGATAAGATCGGCAGGAAAACTTAGAATACACGCGCAAAGTGCATAACTTAAATTACTAATTTAAAAGCGAATATTAGACTAAGTTTACACACCGTTAAATGGCGCGTTAAAAGTTGACAATCTTTTCCGTTGGCGTAAGATTAATCGTTACAACATGGGGCACAGACCGTGAGAGAGAAGCAGAGGGCAAATATGAGAAAGCGCGAGTAAGACGAGAGTAGGTGAAAGTAGGTTGGCGAGTTGCACGTGAGATTTCGTCAAATAGAGCAAGAGCCTCATCAAGTAAGTCGTTATGCTAGGATAAAAAAAGTTGGACGTGTATACACTTAAATCACTAAGTGTATCCAATTTAATGCTTATTTAGTCTAATAAGACGTTTGAGTTAAAATTTTGAATATTAATTCGGCCGTTCAAATATTATATTATCCGCTATTTCTTATCATATTTATTGTTATTATTATTGGTTGAAAAGGTAGCTTAAAAACATAGAATAATTGAGCGAATCTAAGAAGATGAAATATTTATATAAATAATATCCACCAGCTTCCCTCACTGTAAACATAGAAACTCTGTTTAAACATTATGGAAATATAAAATTTTAGTTATATCGATCAATTACAATTAATTATTTAAGATAAACGAAATAATTTATTATATAATTCTAACCATAAAATAAATTTTTAACTTTTAATAACGTATCGTTTTCTTTTTCTGAATTCATGAATGGTAATAGTTAATTTAATTGCAAGGATATTATCAAAATATTAAGAACTCAATTTTCTTGTAGATTAATAATTCCTTAATATGGCAAAATGATCTCATGACGCAAAACATAATAGTTGTTCCATTAAAACTATGCTGCAAAAACTTTCCATGAAAAGGACAAGCAAATGTTTTTCAGTGTTATCAATCGAACGAGGGAAATGCCATATAACAGTAAGTAAAACAATCGAGTACATGAATTGGCTTTTACAGCTACAATCTAAATAATTTCCAAATTTTTTTTTATTAGCTATATTAAAATGAACAATACTTGTACCATTTTATTATCTATGATACACTATATTTTTTCATAGTCGTACCGTACATTTTTACTTTCTATTCTATTTCTATTTCTATTTCTATTCTACTTTATATTTTGCACTTTCTTTCAGATAAGATTTCAAAAATGAAGAGAAATACAGAGATAAATGTTCCGCTTGATTGGCCAAACTGATTATCTATTTATACAATAGAGTAATGAATAATAGCAGTTACATAATAACAAAACTTTTGATGTTTGCATAAATATCGATACTATTGTATCAAATAGTTCTTCGAAAAATAATAAATCAATCGACCTCTTTCATTCCATCATAGATCAATTATATGTCAATAATGTTACAACAACGCTAAAGAAGAAAAATTTTTTTTTAAATGGAAAGTTTCAGCATGTTTTAGTCGCATTATACTTAAACGGTACAGTGCTTTCGTAAGCTTAGCCTTCTCTCTCTCTCTCTCTCTCTCTCTCTCTCTCTCTTTCTCTCTCCCTATTTGCACTCACTCTTAATTTTAGTTCTTCTATAAATCTCGAACAATTTGGATATTTCATCACGTGTAAATTGCTTGTATAAAATAAATTAACATTAACTAAAAAATGTGCATTGCAGTAAACATTTTATTTGACGCAGAATTAGTCTAATGGATGGAATTAAGTAAGTTAAAAATAATATATATAAATATAATTCTGTGTTTCATCAATCTTCATTTATATTCCATATTCACTTAATATTATGTACGTCTGAAAATATCTCTGTAGTTGTGAATCATCGTTTGTATTTCTCAAATTACCATTGACCATTACTATTTAATGTAATATATATACAATTGGAATCTCATATAAATAATATGCATAAATTTATGTATAATAATATCTGAAATAAGATGAGTTAATTTAAAAAAAAAAGCTCTATAGAATATAAATATAATAATATTCTATTATGTAAAATTCTATTATTTTCGAATATTTAATTAAATTCTGAAATTAATATTATATATATGTAAATTACATTCTACGCTACTCCCATTATTAGTAGAAGATATAGGCTGATTACAGAATATACCGTTGATAATGAATTAGAAGGAAAAGGAAAAGGAATGGAAATGTGATTTCATTTTATAATTACATTATTCATTTCGGGGGTTATAACGCAATATTGTCTTATGTAAATATTTATCAAAAGAAATTGTTCTATTAGCTACGTCCTTTTTCCGTATCAATTAACCTTTTACGATAGATAAAGCATTTACAGATAGAAGCTTTTGTCAGGGCTCATTAACACATGCATATGAATCTTAGTAAATTGTATTATTGTTTAAAAAATATTATTGAATCAAATTCTGCTCTGTCGCTGTTGAATTTATTAGATTAATTTGCAATGTTACGTTACCAAAATATACGGTAAACCAATTTTCTGGAAACGTATTTAGGAAGTTTACTATCGATGGCCGACCAGAAAAAAAAAAAGACGATTGGCTATTCGAGCGTGCGACCATGCGGATTCCAACACAAAGCGAATATATTATGGCGACAGTTCTTTGCTGGATCGAATTTCATAAAACTAAATAATGAAAGTAGAATAGTGTGAGCCTTGGCGTCGCCGGAAAAGATCGTATTATAGTATATTGTGAACATTGTAGATAAAGTCATTTTCAAAATATATCGAACGTACGAAAATATTGCTCTACAACAATACAAATGTATTTATTATTCTAATATAAACTATTTGCAGGCTCCGTCAAAACTATTGCAAGTAATCTAATAATCAAATAATATAATTTATTCAGCGAACTTTAACATTTCTCTAATGTAGTACTACATTTATTATGCTTTACTTGCCTTTAATTTAGCTAAATTGCCGAATTACATCCTGGAAATATATTGCCCACATTCAATTATCAGAACGAAATGTTTATTGGACAATTGGATTTGAAAGCCATTATTCAACAGACCTTTTGACAAACAACAAAAATCAATAGTTAAAACTTACGAAAACATTTACGAAAACATTTCTATAAAGATGAATAGATATTTAAAAATAAATCACGTTCATCCAATATTATCCATATTTTTAAATGTTTAATAAGTATACCGAAGCCAGACGTCAAAATTCAAATTAAAACATTGATTCTTCTTCGCGTGTAATTTCTTATTTCTCTCCTAAGCATTATATGATAAAACCACTTGATAAGCCGATTCTACGTTTCGTCATTAAGGAAAAAAAAATTACAGAAACAAAAAGAAAATCACTTATAAATGAATGTAGTACCAAGAACCGATAGAGATAGAGAGATCTGTATTTATAAGAAGATCATCGGTAAATCAGTGGGAGGGACATAAATATAAGCCGGCGCTCGAGCAAAACCAAAGAGCAACTGCTCGACATCCATCCGCCGGGAATCAACGTCGCGTCAAAGAGGAGCCTCTACACATGCGCATAATCTCGGCCCAAAAGTTCTCCGAGGTCGAGGACCGGCGCCTTCCATCGTACCCGAGAAAAAGGCGCCGCCGCACGCGCAATCGAATCCCCAGCTGCGGCAACTGTCGCCTCATCGGATGCCTCGGTGTCCGCAGCTTCCGAACTACGCCAGCTACGACCACACGAGCATTTTATGTCGATACTTTGTATTTCACTCCACTCCGGCCCCACTCCACCCCCCCCCCCTGCCTAACTCACTCTCTCAGTTCTTAAGTCTGCTCCTTTTTCCCTCGCGGAACCGCATTAAAGGTTTGGATGGAGATCTTTACGATACGTCCCAACCCTCCATCCCTCTACAGTACTTTCCTTCTTCTGGACTCTCAGACTTTGGGGGCTTTCATAATAAAAATGAAACTATCAGCGCGTGCCTGTCCGACCCTGCGTCCGACTTACAATGGAACGTTACAACCCATTGTACTTGAATTTCTTTTTTCTTTATATTGATATAAAAACAGCGCGGGGTAAATGTATTGTAGTTTAAGGTAATATTTGGCTTGGTCGAGATAAAATGATTTTGCTTCGTATAAAATCATTTTCGTTTTGATATTATGTGACCTTAGCTGCCAATTCGACTTAATTTTCAATCTAACCGTTATGCGTACAAACATTAATGCGATTACTTTTTTCTTTTTTTTTTCTTTTTTTTTTTATTTAAATGGAACATTTCAACAACAACAAAATATATAAGAATAATACGAACCACGTTATTTGATTATTTATTATGTGTTTTGATGCAGTATTAAATTTTATCAAATACTCTTTTATTCATGTTTTTATGCCAGATGAATGTGTTATATATATATATATATATATATATATATATATATATATATATATATCTTTATGTATCTTATCGACATTAACGTAAAAAGCACTAAGAATAAATGAAAATTTTATATTTTCAATAGAAACATTGGAAGATTTGTTAAGAAAAGAGAAAGGATGAGTAGTTAAAGTTATTAGTGTTGAAGATTTAATCATTCAACGCAGCACTTAATTACTAATAATTTTAAGCAAAGACTTCTTCCGGTTTCCATAACAGTTATACTCTTAATTAATCTTAATTTACTCATAATACAAGGATTATATTGTATGAGAGGCTTTTTAAAATTGCTCTACCTACTGCCATCAAAGTATCTCGCAGCTCATTTATACATAAAACTGCCTGACGTAACGATTATTAAAAACAAATGCTCTATTTACGTCATCGATAAATTTGCATGAAATAAATTTATTATTTAAGTTGTTGGATTCTTAAAATTTTAGATATTAAAAAAATTACTTGGCCTATCCTACAGCTCTATACTAGACAAATATTTTTTATCGTATAATTCATCCATTATAATTGTTAATTTTATTTCATTCGCATTTCAAGGCATCATGCAATTTATAATATTATTTTATAAAATCCTTTATGAGAAAACTGAGATTGAATTATCGAGATAAATTATAAATAAATTATAGCAACTTGGGAATTATTGATAGTATACAAGTGCTAATCAAGTCATTACTGCAGCATCTCGCAAGTACATCTTATAAGAATTTTTTAAAATTTAAAATGATAAATTAAATTGGAATTTAAATGCGAGTAAACAAAAGTATGCGCAATGCTTGTCAAAATATATTTACATAGAATAATGTATAAAAATATAATCGAAGCTCCGTATCAAAAAGTAAGTGCTTTAATATTTTCTACATTTTTCTAGAAATCGTCACGTTTGCTTCTAATTTTAATTAAGAAAATAAATAATAAATATGAATTATAATAAATATTAATTAATTACTTTTTTTAATAATCAAATGAGCATTAATAGAAAATGAATATATATTGACTGCTCTCTTTCTCTTTCTCTCTCTCTCTCTCTCTCTCTCTCTCTCTCTCTCTGAAATCCACACTCCAGGACGCAATTATGAAATTGAAAATCTAACATTTGCCATTAATAAATATACGGCAAATGCTGATAAATTAATTAAAGTATCGTACAAAAATGACTAATAATAAATAATTAATAATAAATAATATTATGTTTGTAGCAGAACTTTCAAAAACGGAAAGCCAGAATGAAATGACGAAACGTAAAATAATTTCCTCGATTGTGAACGAAGTATGGATGAAAATTAAAATTCATATTGCATAGTAGTATGTGTTGGGTTAAAAGACCGTGTCAGTAAGGAATCGATGGGAGAAAAGAAAAGGAAAAGCAAGTAGGCGGTGAATGAAAGCGAGACTTTCGCTTAGGGGGCGACGAATCAAATGCACCTGTCGTAACACTCAGCGAACTAGTGTTTGATATATGGGAAGCCAAGGCAACGACGAAAGCGACACTCCAGGGTCTACACAAAAACTTCCCCTTGCATCCCCACCCCACGTGCTCATCTTATCCTTCGTCTGCGTCCTCGACAATCTCGTTATGAGACTCACCGAATAATGCTTACCACGGATTATCTACGCTCGCGATTTTGAACCCTCAAACTTTCCGAATTTCGATTCTCCCTGCTCTCCCTCAACGAGGGTTGACTACGTCGTACTACGATGGCTTTCGCGAGGGTGTTAGCCTGCGCAAATTGAGATTTTTGTATGCGAAAAATGATTGGACATTAAAAGAGGATATGCCAAGTATCTCGATTCCTGAGTGGGGAATAACAAATACAACCTGATGTGTTTTTTCATTAGTGTCATTTCATAAACCATGATTCTCATATATAAACGTACTGGGCGTGTCAATTCAAGATTAATAATTTATAAACCATTTTGTGCTTTCAATTAGCCAATTTCTGATTTTTTTTCTTTACAATTTCAGTCCTATTCGAGTAAATTAAGCAACAAAACAAAAACAAAAAAACACAATTTCTACCCAAATTAATTGTAAAAAAAAAAAACAATCGACTTCATTAGAAACGAAGGAGAAAAATTATTTAATAATTACGTGCTTTTTCTATGAAATTTGTTCAAAAGAATTCAAAAGATTGCCGTAAAAAAAATGAGAAAAATTTGGATTCTTAAGCATTTCATAGCAACATTTTAAAGAGAGCTTACCCGTACTTAAAAAATGTAACTGATTTATCCGAGTATGCGCTTTAATAGAATATATAGGTCGTATAAAATAATTTATAATTAAAATTACATTAAACCCAGCCGGTTATATGTATTGTGCAATAAGTATATATTGCCTCTGTGTGCGAGTATTGTAAAATAAATTTAGAGAAATCTGAAGGTCATTTTCGCTATCTTTTTGTAAGTCTCTCAATATTCGTTTACACTACTTATTTCTAGCACTTCCGGTGCAAATACGAATAATAATTAATAATAATAATCTAAAATAGGAATAAAATAGGTAGAGTTAGATAAATCTTAGATAAGATTGATAATATTCTAAGCCA
>NW_011948415.1:3245534-3338209 GCF_000503995.2 Ceratosolen solmsi marchali
TATATATATATATATATTTATATATATATATATATATATATATATATATATATATATATATATATATACATAGAGGTCTGTGCAATTGATAGGTATTAGGAGAATTTATGCACTCCATTTTACAATGATAGAGTTTACAAAAAGAAGCGCTGATCATCCGTCGCAATATGTATGTAAACGGCGCCTTGTGCTATTAAGGAGAACAATGCGAATGATTCGACGTGATTGGATGTATTGAAGCAGGAATCATTAAATAGGAGCGCACAGTGTACAAACATTAAGATTTATTAACAACAAATGTTGGACGTTTATATGGAAAATTCAGTACTCTAAATACCAATTTATCGATGTAATTACTAAGACTATACTAGTTGGCATAAAATCTCAAACAAAATAACAAATCAAATGCCCGATAAACACGTTCTTACGTGTGTGAAAGTTAAAGTCTACGGATGATATATGATGGGGCCTGAACGTCCATAAAACATTCCAAATATAGAAAAGTAAAAATAACTACAATGGGCCAAGGCATAAATCAATTAATCTCTCCAGGTGTCGAATGTCGCGCTCTTCCTTTTGCGAACAAACGAAGCAACGAATTTTTCATAAGTGTATCATGTTCATCAATTCGAATGAATCCGCTGGTATAATTATTCGATAGCCCGCTTAGCCGTTGAATAGAAATGACAGAAGAATACATTTCCGGCAATCCATAGCTTAAATGACACATAGAGTGACCATTATAAATTTTGTCAGCAATACAGCCATGCATTAATAGATACCACTTGAATGAGCTTTAAAGCTGGCTCAAAGACCCAATTTATGCACCTACAATAGACTCTTGAGCACGAGAGCACTTTACAAAGAGCGTTAAAGAATCGACGTTAGTACTTTTATGACAATCGTTGTGCGAACCGAAACCATTTTCAGATCCGCGCATCCACATTGTATTAAAATTATTGCAGAATTGTAATTCCTTACGAGCGAGCGATGCACCACTGATTGTCATGAAAAAATAATCCACTTATTGATGTTTCCATGAACACCCGTTAGCCTGACATTCCATTAAACATTAAATTAGTTATTATCTTAAATTAATTAGTGTCTATATATATATATATATATATATATATATATATATATATATATTTATCTATATGATAGAAAATAATTATATTGAGAAATTATAAAAAAAAATTCTCTCCATTCCAATTACCTTAAGCTGTATATCTAATTAGGCTAAGATGATTTATGCAAAAGTCCCTAAGTTTTCCCTAAGTTTTCTAAAGTTTCCGAAAAGATTTTCGCTCTATTAGCAGATCGATGTAAGTAATTATTTTCGAGTAAGTATAAACTGCTGATTAAATAACATAAGTAAGTCAACTCTATTACGATAATTTGCGATAAATTTACAAAATTTATTTCATTATTGTTAAAAATTGAAAGAAAAAAAAAAGTCTTTAATCACTATGGTGCAATTGATTTCATAACCAATTTAGGAGATATGCGTGACGATTCCCCAATCCCCCAACCCCACCCCCGTGAATCCATCCAAAAGAAATAAAGCGAGAAAACGAAAAAGCAATAAGCACAGTACTAGTTTAAAGTCATAGAGCCTCAGTGTCGGTAAAAGCATCAGAAGAAGTCGGACACTCATCTGCAAAGTCTCTGTGAAGTGGATTAGAAGAAGAGTAGTTGACGAAGAGATGGGTTTTAAAAGCAAAAGAGAGAATAAGATGAGCTAAGCGGCGATGACGCAATCAAGGCAGACAAGTCGATAATATAAGATGACGGAGAATATAAGAGCATAAGGGAGAATTAGAGCGAACCTATATCGGCTAAAACAAGGATACGATGACTATGAAAAATACTTAAAGTCATAATTGATCTCTCGATCTTTGACCTTTAATTGGAAATGTCAATGAATCGAGCTTAGCGAAAATTGATAGGTGTAGCTCGTGTACACGTGAGGGTCGCCGCATATATCGCTGACGATTCTTCGTTTTGGAGAAAACTTTGTATACTTTGTCGCTTGATACCGAAACGGGCAGAGATAGAAGAGAGAGAGAGAGGGGGAGAGAGAGAGAGAGAGAGAGAGAGAGAGAGAGAGGGAGGGAAAGATGCGGAAAAATTGCCAATCTGTTGGGGCAAAATCATACAAGCTCTATCAATTTACTTAATCTCGGATGAACTTAAGAGTGCATAATATAAACTGCAAACTGGAAACTTTATCATCGTTAGCTATTAATACCACGTTTTGTATAAATAATCATTCTTAGCAACTTGTATATCTTAGTCTTAAAAGTCTTACTTCGCCCGGAAACGTAAGCAGATAACTTCCGAAGCTTTGAATGTATTTTAATTTGAGTAAAAAACAAAAAATTACAATATTGCATAATCAATTGCAAAATTGCATCATAATGATGCTTGAATGTACTTTGGAATATTTTAAACATTAACGGCACACTTCCTCGAGTACAATTCATTAAAAACAAATGTTAAATAATAATTATACACAGACCGTTTAAGGCTGAATTTCCAGATGCAAAACTCCATTACGTAGGAGTAAATTTTCAACTTAAGCATTCGCATTATTCGTCCCTTACATTTTCGAAAATTCGTATTCTTCAAGTAATTCAGTGTATTTGGGTTAATCCTCGGCTCAGATCGCCAAGATCTAAAAAAGAAATATTTAATTATAAAATGAAGCTGGAGATGTTCGACTTTCTTTCTCGGTGTTCACCGTAGCCTTAGAAACACACACACACACACACACACACGGGCGCGCGCCTATACGTATTTTTTTAAAAGATAAAAAAACGTGTGAAGGCTACCCAATAAATTGTGTGTAACCGGGTTGCTATTGGTCTCTCTCTCTCTCTCTCTCTCTTTCGGACATTTTTTAATGCGCAGCTTGGATGGACAATGTCGGCCGAGATAGCGGGATAGCGAGAATGGAAGGGGCGAGGGTGCCGGGGAGGTTAGCGAGAGAAATTTGGCGAGAGAGACGGAGGCAAAGGAAGTAAAGAAGGCGCTATCTAAAGTAGCGAGGAGCGCGTTAAGTGCTTGTAAAGCGGGCTCTCGCTTCACACACCATGAATGCGGATTTCACGCTAAAATATATACCGGAGGCAGAGTCGCTTCTATAGCCGCCAGTGCCTCTCCTTGAGGGAAACGAGGGTGCGAGTGCAGGTGTTGGTTTTATATATACTTATCCGAGGGTCTCTTCTAGCTTCGCTCGCGGCGGTAAGGAAAAGCGACGCACTGCCTCTTGCCGCTTTCCCATTTACACACGCATCGATCAAATGCGCATCCGGCCGTCGCGCTATATCGCGCCACGTACGCCGCCTATTTATCAATGGAAGTTATGGATAGACATTGTCCTCGGATTTCCATTCTCCCTGTTTTCCCTTTCTTTATCCTTTCTTCTTTTGCCATTGGTATTTCTTGTTTAATGACTGCGCGACGATATGGAGGAGAAACTTCAATCTTAAATTTTACACTCTCTGCAGTGATTATATTATCGCCATTGAGATTTAGATGTTCGTAAACTTATATATTTCATCAAATAAGACAATTGCAGTGATTAATTGGGAGGCCAATTTTTAAGAGATCTCATATTTCATAACTGCGACAATCTACGTCCCAACTGTCGAACTATGGAAAGATAGTCATTTTTACAAGGTTTCGATACGTTTGAATATATTATGAATTTGTCAAAATGCAAAAGAGACCAAGTTATTATTATATTTGGCAGGGAATTTTACTTACGGAGAATGAGAATTTGTAAGATTACAATGAATCTCGATAGAACGAAGAGTCATTTCATATCCGAATAAAATCCATCGATCAATCTATAATTAACCAAATGTGTGCAATTAATTATACGATATTCTATTAAAACATGACTATTATAAGAACAAAATTATCATATTGTTATTTATCAAATTATATCCCATATAAGAAGAACAATCTGTCAAACATATCTGAAATCGAATATTCTACTACTTCGTCTGGCTTAATATTTAATTGAGTCTTTAAAGAGAAGTTTAATGTATTTTTATTAGCACCACTACATTTTTCATACATAGTTGCTGTGAAGAAAAAATAAATTTTATAACCAAAAATAGTTTATACTTATCAAGAAATAACTGCCAACTATTAATGGTTGAATACACTATAAATTATAAAAACTAGTAAAATAATATCTGACAATGAAACATTATATTTTCACTATTTTTTATATACGTATGTATATAAATAATTATTATTTTATTTATTGTTATTATTATTATTTTTTTTTTTATTATTATTATTTCACTGTATATCTCAAATCCTCTTTTAAATTAGAAAACTTAATCAACTGAGTAATAACAGTTTTTTTATACATACATAGGACGGGGCGAGATTAATTTCTAAAAGGAAATATTTTGATGAAATGCTGGCCGCAAACACGGTTATGTTACTACAAATATTAAATAACAAACAAGATCAATGATATTATACATGTTACATGAAATTGTAAACAAAAAATGAAACTTCAGTCACTGATTGAATTATGATTAAATCTATTCTGAAATATTAATTAACATAATGAAAAATTAATTAAAATATACCTAATATCGTGCAATAAAAAATTTGCATCAATTACAAACAAAAATATCAAAGTTATCGATGTTATCAAAGTATAAATGTATAAGCATTTCAGATGAATGTAATGGAAAAGATGAAAAATATAAAAAATACATGAACATTTATTTTGAAAATAGTTGTAATTTCATATTGTTAGTTAACAATATATATATATATATATATATGTGTGTATACGAAAAAGCAACAATTCACAAATAAATAACAAAATTAATCGATATTCTTTAAAATCAATAATATTAAATTTTCTATATCATTATTTAAATAATGCCTCAAAGTTAACAATACATAATACGTAATTTAATTTTTATAATTGTATATTTTTTAATTTCATATGATATTAATAATTTTCAAATTAACAGAAAAAGTACAGAAAAAAGTATTTTTATTTATATTTAATAAACTGAACAAATGTAAGTTGTCAATTTCATTATCAGAATTATAATAACTCATCCTTTATACGAATAAACTCCGAAGCTATCATATTTATATTAATATTTAAGTATTTGAAATAATGAAGTGATATGATTTTATTAGCGATAACTAGAAATATAAGACGTGCGAGTCTTGCTAACGAAGAAATAAGAAATAAATAAAGAATTGAAAACTTTCACATTATCGATTTTGCCATTAAATTTGTAATTTAAAAGAATATAAAATATTTTTTAGAAAATATTAATTTAATGTAAAATATTTAACCTACCTATATTTCTTCTAATCTCCCTTGTTTAAGCACGCGCGTGCGCAATACCAATAATTAATGACTATCTAACGTAATTTACTCTTATAAATATATTCACGCCGAAGTTTGCTAGTCGGTCTTCTTTCACTCTTTGCCGCGCACTCGTACCATGAAACGTTAAATCATAAACCCCGGGAGAGGATCCTTAATTTCACAACATCACAAGCCCGCACAGCCACCCTAGCCAAAGTCCTCGCCACTGCCTAGCCTACAAATCACTGCTCCACTGCTCCAATACAAGTGCCAATATCATATCAATACTCGCGCGCCTTGAAAATAACGATACCTACCGACACTACAAACCCCGGCCAATCAATTGTCGTGATGCTGCATCGCAGACGCCACCTGCAGCAACAGCTCATTCAAACAGCAGGATTATAAAAAGGACAGCACCGTAACAAGCGCCACACCACCTTATACTCGAGCGTAAGCAATTAATCGAGGCGAATTAGCTCGCCGTCCACGTAGACCATTTCCGCGCTTTAGAAACGAGCCCACAGAAGAGACGTTATCCGATATTCTCAACGCGCGTGCTGTCCGTCATCGGCATCTGTGCGCGACGCCTGCACGAGTCACGAACCCTTTCCGCCTGTCTAATGTACGCCTCAAAGGCTTTATTTACCTTAGTTCCTCAGCCGCATCTCGACCTCGACTACGCCACCCCACCCCATGCCACGACCTATGCCTGCGCCAGCCCCTATCACCCGGTAAAACAATGCACGCGTGGGCGCCCGATCTCCATTATCGCCCGAGAACCTGCGAGCTCAAAATTTGATTAGATAAAGCGGGAGTAGCACAACGTTAGCGTGGCGGCTTCGTTTGCCAGGAATAAGGGAGAACCAGGAAGAAGATGAGAACCTCGTCTCGGCAACGCCTAGGCTAAACAACCCGTCCACTTCAACTTCACTTCAGTCAGTACATTTGCTTTTCTTACACATTTTACTGGAATTCAGTTTAGATAAATTCTACTGCTAATACCTGCGCATTCAACATTGATTCTCTATCGATAAAAGTGTTCCCTGATCACGGAACTCACGGATGAGATTTTCCATTATCCTTATGCTTTATCGATATTAATGACCAAAGGAGTAGTGCGACAATATGTTTACAGCAAAAATTAACAAATTTTCATGCACGAGATGTTGCTTTTTCAAGTTAGCAATAGCAACAAGCAAGAGCCTCGGCAGTAGTTAATCGATGTAAGCGATAGAATTAGCACAACAAACACCTGATTGTGCGAGCTAGGCAAAACGTTGCCAGATGCACGTCTAACTTACACAAGCATAAGCACAATTGTGAAATCCCCTTAAAACTGTCTCTCCCGTCTGACGCGTCTAGTACTCGACCAGCCACCCACTCCCCCTTCCCACCGGTTTGTTAGTTCGCGGTCCCCCTTGGCTGAAGACCCGTCGTGTATAAGCGCATAGCTACGTGATTCGAGTACTATAACTTCCCTACTATATCCACTCCATGCTATACTGGTCCGTGCGTATGGGGGTATTATGCACACTCGTGTACAGAGAACAAACGTGTGCACTTCAAATTCAAAGCGTGTTAAAATACTTTCTTCTGCCTCGAAAAAAAAAAGGAAAAAAAAAAGAAAAAGAAAAAAAAGAAAAACCTACTTCACTCTTATGTAAAGTATTGCACGTTTCGCACGCGTTCGTCAATGTACGTGTGTTACTTAACTTTGTTATTCGGTTAATGAACGCAATTATTTCTGATATCGTTGAGATTCGGTTTGATTTATTTGATGATGAGAATGTTAAGTGGATCCTCTGATGATATTGCCCTTCAAACATATTGATTCATAGATAACAACGAAAAGAAAACCAAAGGAGAAAAAAAAGATTTATTCTTTTATATATGAGAATATTTTTCTAGCGATGAGACGAGTGTAAACACATTGAAGTACATTCATAAGCCAACAATAAGCGATAATTAACTTTATGGTCAAATAATATAATTGTCATTAAAGCTGACGTTCGGCAGCAACAATTTTGTATTAAAACTCCACGTTCCACGGCAATTATTACAACTTGGATACAACTAATGTTTCAACATTTCTTTCGATAAGCATTAAAGGCTTTTCCCTACCACGGGCATTCGCAAAACTTTAGGCGATGAATTTTTAATTTTCAGCGAACCAAGCACTACGTTCGAGTAGCACTCTTGAATATTTTACTAGACGTTGACTTTTTACGAGCCTTCGCGCAACAGTAATATTCCGAAAGCGACAGATAATATTCATATATATATATATATATATATATATATGTATATATATATATATATATATATAATACTGTCGAGTTCAGACTCACTCTTTCATTGATAGAATTGTAGTACAAAATGAGGGTATATTAGGAGACACTAAATTATTATATAAATACGATCATCAATGCGAGATTTGATTAACATTGAAAGTTTATTAATAATAATCAATCATACCAATAAAAATGCGTTCTCTATCTGTATTATAAAGAGCGTATTAATTCATATTGTAACAAACTTACGTACGTATCGTAATTTTATAGAAAAAAAGCACTGACTGAAAAAACTCATATGCACGTAAAATACAAGCATTTGTAATGAATTGGTAATAATATTTAAATCATTTCGTGAAATAAATTTATATTGCATTTGAAGGAATTTAATATTAAATAAAAAATATAACAAAAGCATATAATAAAACGCAAATATGTTGCTTTTACGTATTACTGTTCGGATAAACTAGAATGATGTTTACCTTTTTCCTATTCTATATTTTAATATTCCATTTCTAATATCAAATCTTTCAGCTAACAAATACTTAAAATTCAATTAAATGTAACAATAAAACATCGTTGTAATTACTCATACGTGTACAATACTACGATTAATTTTGAATTCTTTATTAAATAATGTCTGATACGAAAAACATGCTAGTTTATTTGCTTAGCATAGTTTGAAATAAAATTTAATATTTTGAGAATTAGAATATTTAACGGCATATAAAAATAAAGAAAAATGTCTTGAATAAATATATGATATTTATGTTTATATTCTTATATCTCAAAACATTTATAAATTTTAAAGCTTGTCATATAAAATTGTTTATATAATAGTTTATAATAATTTCAATTAATTTATTGACATATACACGATAATTTTCCAATAATCTAAACAAATATATCACCACTAGACATTATGTATTTAAAAAGTAATTATATTTTGTCGAAAGTCTCTGTAAGAAGTCTATAATTTAAAAATATTTTTGCATAACTCTCTATGGATTTTTATCTAACTACTGAATTCTCACTTCACTATTAGCGAGGTGAAGGTTATATACAGAAGGTTTACATAAACAAATTTTATTATGATTGTTTCTGATATAAGAAAAACCTGCATTTACATGATAAGATCATATAATCAAATTGTACAAGCATTACTAATATTCATTCCAATATAATAATCATATAATTTTTTTCTTTGTCAGATCTTCGATAAAACTCTAATTTATAAAAGTTGTGCTAAAATAATAAAATCTCGTGATTAAGTAATATAAATTAAATATAATTATGGAACTAGATAATCGATTCTAAAATGTAATTGACAATATCACCTTGACAAGTTTAATACAATTATTTATAACTATTTTCTAAACGAAAAAATTAACAAAAAGAACTTAATCAAAAGAAATTAATCGCGTTACGTTGTCATAGATTTCAAAATTACATAGTATATAATTTAATCATACTTTGTATTCATTTTATTGTTATGTTACAATATAATATGTTCAATTATTTGCTTCGTACAATTTTATTGTGTTCATAAATTGTTTTTTCTCTCTCTTTTTTTTTTCATAAAAATGATAAATCTATACACAATTATATATAATTCCCAGTATATGACAAACACACGTATTAACGCACAGACACATACATATATTAACAAAAGCACATACGTACAAACAAATATCTATAAGATTACAAACAAGAGATTTAGTAATTTCATATAGCATTCCAATAATTATACAACACTAATATTTTCTACAAAATTAAGTATGATACACAACACATGAAAATTTAAATGAAATATAGAAAATATATATAAAAAACAATCAATATAATACTGTATTTTAGAATTTAACGAAAAAAGAAAAAACATTATGACTAAATTAATATAATTCCCATAAAATAATATCTTTCTTAATTAAGAAAGCAATACAATAACTATTACTTAATTAATACCAGAGAATTTAATTAATCAATTCAATTAGAGTTAAAAATATTTTAGCAATGGCTAACAACGATTAAATATAGAATTTAGTTGATGGAATACGAAGAAAGAAAGATAGCCAACAGAGTTCTTAAATCATCGTTATTCGCGTTTTCATAAATTTTGCGCCCTTGCGACCCCTCTTTAACTAATTTTTTCGGTAAATAATCCCGCGACTTCGCCCTATTCTTATTCAAACTATGAGGATTATCACGTAACTTTGAAATTCTATCTTCATGGATCGAATTCTCTAAACAACAAATCTCATACTTTGATAATGGCAAATATAAGTAAGCCAATGCAATCACGAACGTGATACATTGGCGCAGATGTCGACAAAAATTGAAATGAATACATTGCTAAGAGGGGATCAATGTATACATAGTCTTTCTTTTCTTTTCTTTTTTTTTTATCACGCAATTTTCCTTTATATAAAATTTCTATTCTGATAGTTCACATTTCTCGCAATTACAATACTTCACTATTACACTTATATTATAATGTGAGATAGTAAAGAATATATTCATAAAAAGATGTTTCTATTATAAGTTAATCTCATTCATATTATCATTATCATCTTATTTTATATAAATTCTATAGGTAATAATACTGTTATATATATATATATATATAAATTTCGATTTTTAAGTAATGTGTAATAGGACGTATATTGAAAATCTAAAGATTAAAAAAATATTTAATTATACAATAGAACTACGAGAAAAATTATTATATTAATATTGAAATATATAGATAATTTTGTTTAATGAAATATAACTGTTGTTAAAAAAAAAAAAAAAAAAAAAAAAAAAAAAAAAAAAAAAAAAAAAACCTGACATGAAATATAACGTTAGTTAAGAATAATCCGCGACGAGATATTAAATAGAGGCTGTACGTTCATAGCAGCAGGGTCCGTCCGAATCGCCAGTAAAGCTCTTGAGGATTGATCCATGCATATTACGAAAGTGTATTCGTCCTTGGATATTACTAAGCTCCCTCCTTTCATACCACTTACAAGAGCATCGAGTATAAATCTAAAATAACGCGCAACAGCATAGTCACCTGGCAAGTCTGCCCCCATACTCTTTCCTAGGTTGCATGCACCGCCTCCTCGGATGAATACTGCCAACCTGGAAAATCTATCCGAGCCATCTATTCCTTGGCACCTGTAGTAGTACCTGATTACAAAGCCTTTCCACATGCACGACCTCGACACTTCTGGGGCTTCTGGTCAATCGCCAGACGACCTTTTCGTCTTTGCCTTTGTTTCTTTGAATGTCCCATCTCTGTCGTGCGCACGCCACTTTCCTCTGCTTCATTTTCATTGCAAATCTTGCCTTTCCCCTCTGCTTGGCAACCCCTTACTAAGCCCGCATCCCCAGCAAGTATCGACATCATTTTCCACCAACAACGCTTTTCCTTAAATCATTATAAAGAACAAAGTAATAGATCCAGGCTCCCGCAGGAACAGCCAATTACAGCGAGAAATTAAATATTTCAATGGGAATGGTAATTATAAGGAATTTTCCTTCTAAAATCAAATGGCCAAACAGAATGCTTAACTAAGCAAATTATCAAAAATTGTCCAAACTCATGGAGAATCATAGTGCTACGCATCATAAGTATGCGATTCATGAAATATTCAACGTTGATAAATCAATGCGCAAGAATTCTATTATAATTATAAACATTTACACATTCAGGTCTGTACATTTATATACAGAAATGCTTACACACACACACACACACACACACACAGGCATATATATATATATATATATATATATATATATATAAGGAAATAACAAAGAAAGCTTGAAAAGTTAAGTGGATATGTATTGATAAAACTCGGGAAGCGCCGTGATTAATTAAGTATATCGCATTAGGATATGTGATCGTTGCGAGAAAAATATAGGCAAAAGCACACGTTTAAACAAAGTAACTGGAAAATTTACAATGACGTGTCGCAGCTCCGAACAATAATTGTACAGCCGAATAATAAATGCCGATATAAATCATGGCAAAACACAACGTATTAATATAATCAATAGAATAAATCTAGTCGCCGCGCCAAAATCCCATCCCATCCGCACCGCGCACCACCGCCGCACAACCATCCGACGAGTTAAATTCTGCGACTATCAACTCTCGCATTATAGAGAAAGCGCGAGAGCATCGGACATGAGTTTTATTTTTCGGCGGCCATATAACAAAGCTACACCGCTTCCCTTTCTGCCCCAGAGTCATATTACAACTCCGACGGCGGCGGCACGGTGGAAGGCGAGCGTTGGAGGGGTGGAGGGGCGGAGGGGCAAGCCCGCGCATGTTCCACCAGTGCAAATTGCTATCATTTCGATCAGCCGGCTTAGCCGCCCACGCGTCACCCAGGTAGAAGCCTGTCACTGGCTAACCGCACACCTTCCCAATTGCAGTCGAGCCCTCCATCAACTGCCATGCCCATTGGACGCATCGCTTTTCACGCAACTCTGCATTTCCATTGCCTCGGTACTTTCATTTCAGCATTCAATTTTACGCTTAGGCTCAACACTCGTGTCTTCCGACTGCCTACGTGACTCGGGAAATTCCGCCGATGATTCGTAAATATGTTGAAAATCCCCGCTCTAACCCCACCCCATACTCCCATCGCATTCCGCTTGCCCCTGCTTGGAACAAAAATCAGAGCTGCAAGCGGTACATGGCCAGCGAGCATTTATATACATATAAACGATGAAGTGATTTTGTCGGTAATTGTGCTAAGCCGATTAAGCATTTTTCTATTCTTCAACAAATCCACCTGCTCTCGATAAATTAATGCTTAATTACGTGTCGCCCCCTTTTTCATTATTAATCTAATTTAATTTCAATACTATTTAGAATTAAATGCTAAAGGCACAAAGGCTTTATTAATCCAAGTTAATGTATGTAATGTATGTAATGTGATAGTGTGTACATTATTTCACAGGTCGGAATGAGCTTAGTAAATTGTAGAATCGAGGTTTCAGTCAAAAGGAGAAAAGTTGGAATTTTTTACAATGTTATTCTCATTGTGTTTTTTATAATTGGTAATATTGTGCCTCGATGCTTTATAAAACTGGCAATTAATGGGATTAATGGAAGCTCGACTAATCATAGCATCACATATATTATGAATAAAATTTAATCCATCAAAGTTATGTCCAACTAAATATATTTACGGAAAATACTTCAAGCAAAAAGCCTATTTTATCCGCGATAGGAATCTTTTTGCGCGTGGATAAAGTTTTTTCAGCTTTTTATCAGTGAAGGCGATATTTCAATGAAGTAAATGATGTCGTGGATGTTTAAATAAGTTTTTAAAAAATATAAAATAAAAAGGAAAAAAATACTTAATCGAGTGCCTAGGTAAAAGGAATTTCATTGCTCGGTTTTATTAACAAATTGTGAAATTATTTAACGAAAAGAGGTGGCAGCGGATAATCGAGAGCTTTTTCGAATATCAAGGCGATACGTAACTACGCCTTTCACCTTCAACGACATTTCAAATACTGAGACGGCGTCGCTTACTCTCTTGGCAATACGAAAGCATTACTTGCATTTCGCAATCTCTCCGCTTTGAGTAGCGGTAATTGTCTAAAAAATATACCCTACGTAAATACCACGGCATTGTCGAACTTTTTCCCTTACTATCCTCGCTAACAAACAAACAACTTTTTCAAACTATTCGAGAATTCCAGACCGTCATCTAGCCAACCCCGTGGCTTAATCTCCCGACATTGACGAGCGACGAAGAGCGAACAACGATGCTCCTATTGTTTCCATTTCGTAAGGACGCGTGCCCGAGTCTGGGCAAACACTGGCCAAACTACTCAAGCCTACCATCTAATGCGTCTATCGGAATATTTCGGCGCTTTATCGCACCGAGGCAGCCGGAAATAAAAACGTATCCCCGGCTTTAAAGCCTCGCAGACGTCCCCCTCCCCCTCACGCTCTACCAAAGACAAGAGCAGGGTAAGGCCATTCGAGGAATGACGAGGGGCCGGCACGAAGCGGGTAATTAAACAATTCCCCGCCCTTCTCGCGTGTAGGCTGGCATCGGTAGGGGTAAAACCTCCTTGGTGGCGACTTCAATCAGAGTCGGGGGAGAGAGAGAGAGAGAGAGAGAGAGAGAGAGAGAGAGAGAGAGAGAGTCGAGCTACGTGAGCACACTCGGGCGGAACGACCTTGCAGCACTGGCCCTAAGGAATCGCGGTCCTCGGGATTCCGGGAGCATTCGATGTATAGCGAGTAGTCGGTTCGTAATACCCGCGCAGCCTCAAACGAGCAGTAGCTCCGTGCTCTCGCTAATTCCAAGACGTCAGCGAGCTAGTTCGGCTAGAATGGAGCCGACGAGCAGCGAACCCGAGCTGCTGTCTCGGAGAAAAGCTGATGTAGCGTCGCCAGAAGGGATAGGACAGGATGGGAAACTCGAGTCGAATGCCAAAGAAAGGCCCTCGAGGGCACGCGCGCCCAAACACTGCACGTAAGGTGTATAAAAGTCCGACGCTCGTCTTTATTTACGAGAGAGAGAGAGAGAGAGAGAAGGATGCGGGCGCTCCTTCGACCGCTCGATTTAAGCCAGCAACGGCCACTAATTCCGAAAATTTATGTTGAAGCCGGAAAAGTAGGTAGCGGCATTGATCGCCTTACTTCTCCATTTATCATCCAGTAGTTTGATGGCGAGTTCCATTAATGCAAATGCTAGAGCATTTTGAAATTTTGAAAATTTTCATGCCCCAATGAGACGAGTCTGGTGCATAATATTTGTTATTTGACATCCTGCGTTCCTTGGGCTATTTAAAGTTACGCGATTCGTAATAAGTATGGGCTCCCGTAGCTTCTTAATTTAACTTTGCCACTTGATCGAAAATTTAAAAAAAGAAAAAAAGAAAGTAAATAAATGTCTTGGTGCATACAATGTGCCTCACTAACGAAACGCTTTCGTTTTATCTGTAATTTATAGCTGAGTAAAATATTAACAATTTCTACAAATCAGATTTATAGATTGAAAATCTTAATGTGATAAATTTAATGCCATAGCTTTGAGACAAATTCATACACGTGACTGTTGTTCAAGCAGACTTACAGGTGTTAATGCATCAAAATCTGTCATATCCACATACATATACATCTGTTTCGATATATCCGGGCATTGTCAATGAATAATTTAATACTCTTTATCATCTTTAAATCAATTCGATTCAATGAAATATGTAGCATCAGTTTATTAGTCGAATTCAATTTATTAGTCGAATCTACATGTTTATAATGCAAGGAATTAGAAATGGCTTATATTTTCCAAAAATTCCAAATCAATGCCGCGCGTATGTGATGGAGTGTTGGTGGTTAGGAGGAGGGTGGAGGATGAATGAAGGGGAAGAGATATTTTTAAATGAATAATATAATCTAAGCTTTATTCAAGTGTGCTTAAGCAATGCGGATGGGAGATTTATTATCGAATGCAAAACGCTCGCAAATACTTGATGGAATAATAAAAAAGTATTCGATAACAATCGTTTAATGATTATTCGGCTAACCGAATCGAGCCTCTGAATTTACATTAACCACGTCCATTAATATTATCTTCCCACGACTGGCCGAATAATCGATGTTAAAAATATATTCTAATCAAATTATGTATTTTCCGCAATAAGCAGCTTTGACATGCTCTTATAAATACAATGTACATTGAACGGCCAAGTACTCCTTCCTTCTCACATTAATAATACAATTCGCTCTCTCTCTCTCTCTCTCTCTCTCTCTCTCTCTCTCTCGTTGCACTTACCATGCGATCCCGCGTTACACAATCTCTCTCACTATGTGCATAGAGATAGATGCTTAGGTCTTAGGTTTGGCCCGGACGTAATACTCTCGACTGACGTGAAAAACGAGCGTGACAATGTACTTTTGTCCGCTTTGCCAGAGAAAGCGATTATTATCGTAAACAGGGAGGCAAATAATGCGACGAGTATCGTACGTCTTTTATTCCCTTAAAGGGTAGTTATATCAATTTTAAAAAGACTTACGCCTTCGATCCATTCAATTCTTTCTTATTATCTATAGCACACGTTTATCATATTCGACATTATTTTCTCACGGGGGTTCGCTATTTCAACTCGTCCTACATACTTTGACTTAAATATTCATAATATTGTTTGTATAATGTTGCAATAATTTTCCTTCTGCCACTAGCAATTGACATTGAAATTCTAATAATTATAAAATAATCTTTTATATATTTTTTTCGCTGACTATTGTATTATGCGTAAATAGAATTGTATTACGTAATAAGCGCGACAGAGATATAAGTCAGCATTCGAGTAGGTTACAACTCCAATGTGGTTTTATTTTAATATGAATATTTACTGACTTAATTATGCCACTCTCAACAGAGTTTAATTAATAAATTTATGTATTGATGTAACAAAGCAATGTGTTTAATCGTATATAATATATACGTTATATAATCGTATCCACCGACACTTCAATTAATAAATCAAAATAAAATGCATAATGTAACGACTGCAATTTAAAAATATTCTTTAATTTTTATAAATTCAATTTCCTCGATTATTATGGAAATAATTAGTTTGCCAATTTACTTTGAATGCTATCCCGAAAATTATTTAGCGTTTGGATGCATATCGTAGGTTAAAATTATTTTTGAAAAATGTTAGAATATCTTTCAATGGATAACAACCCTATTTTGAAAAATAATCACTTACTTTTATATTAATTATAAATTTCGATATTTATATTAAGCAGACGTTCGATATATTAAACAACAATAAATTATATATATAATTACATATTTAATACGCGAAACATGTAAAATTATTTGCTTATTATAAAACAATTTTTCATAAAATATAATAATAATAAAATATGTTAAAATTAATTATTTAAGATAATGTATATAGCATAATGTAATTATTTGTTTAATTATTCGTATAAAATGATTATGTCTTTCAAAAAGATAACGCAAACAGCCTCTTATATTCCAATTAGCTCTAGTTCATTAATAATTGTATATTTGTACGAAACTATAAAATCTACATTTTATCAATATTTGCTTACAATTAACAGAAGTACTTTGATGGGGACAAATTTTTAATAGCATTAAATCTATTTTAGAAAATGTCGGTTAGTAAATTTCAAGCAAAAAGATTTTATTACATAGATACTATACGCACCGCACACGCGTAAACACACGCGTACACAAACATGCACACGTAAACACACGCGTACACAAACATACACACGTAGACACGCACACGCACACGCGCACACGTACACATACATAAATTCAAAGGTCTTTGGAATATTAAAAGCAAATAACTATTCTTAAAAATATTTCAACTATTTATAATGCATTTACCAACATTTTGAAATGTAAAAGATAAAGTCTCGTAATGGTCACTTTATATGGTTTACAAGCATTCCTTTATTAATGCCAACTTTATATTTATTTACATTATTATCAATTTTAATTGTTTAGAATGCTAAATTATGAAAGACAATTAATATCAAATATTTTACATTATTTTATCGAATGAATTTCGCACGAGATCGACATTTTTAATATTACGTAACTTTTATGTTACTTATGATGCTCAAACTTTATTTAATAAATTCATCCTAACAATTGAGACAAAATTCCTTTCGTTAATTTACTTTTAACTCAATTTTGTGAAATACTAAACTTTTTATTTACTTCATATTTACATATATAACAAATTTATCTCAGTTTCAAATGCATTAATTTTATTCTACATGACTAGTAACTTTTAATATTATTAAACAAGCAAATAATATCACTGCTACACGATATATTTGCTCAACTTTTTTTATTCGTAATTTCGTAAACGTAATCCTTTAAAACTTTCTTGAAATTCACGTGAATTAACACAACGCTATTATAATGCTTGAGGAAAAAAATAAAGATAGAAACCGACTAGATAAAAACGAAATTCAAATACGTGTACATTATACGATCATTATTTATTAGTAAATGAGATTTTGAGAAAATACTCCGTGTTTTCCAAAAGTTTGTAATCGTATTGTTCGGAGAGGTGCGAGTCAACTAGTAGTAGTAGCAAATTACACTTGTAAAGCCATTGTTCTTAATTCCATAACGCCGATCTATAGAACAATACGAAGAGCCAGATTTGCCAGAGTCTCTCCACTCTTCTAACGCACCGACTAAATACGTGGGAAGCTTCAATAATCCACGGTGGTCCCTTAATAAATTTCACTATCCGGCAATATTCCGCGTCTCTACTATCAGATCATCATAGGCAAGCCAGCAGACTGCACAGAGGAATATATACAATCGAGAGTCGTGAGGGGCTGGAGGGAGGGAGGGCATTAATAATGCGCAGAGCAATTCGAGTCGAGATTCGCTGGAAAAAGTGACAGAGGGAAGAGGTACCGACGCCACGTATAAATCCATAAAAATTCTATGGAGTGCCGCGCGGAGCCAGAAAAGCCCTTTCGCTCCCGAAATTGTTGGCGGCACTCCAGATTTTGGTAAAACGTGGCCGCCGCGTCGACAGAGAGTTTGGCAACTTGGAGAGGGAGTCGAGCGCCGCGTCGCTCGATACTGAACATCGCGGCCGAATAATTGAACATTTTATAAACCATTATTGCGCGCGCGCCCTCCCCGACTTTCCTCTCCTTTTCCTCTCGGGCTAACGCAGCCGGCCGCTTTGTCTCCGCGCTCCTTCTGCCTCCCCTTATTTCTTTCAATCCTCATTTAGCGTACGCGAACACGGCGTTTGCCTGGGACTTGGTGCGCCAATCCTCTATTCTCATTAATGGATAAGCGGATAGTCGGCATAATAGCCTCGAATTTTCCCTGCGCCGACATTGTTTCCTAACCCCCGGCAGCACACTCGCAACGTCCCTCGTAATTGCTGGTCGTGCAACTGAGCTTCGAAGCAAATTGCTTCCTCGTAATATGATGCGGCCGCACTCTGATTGATTCGCAAGTGCATGAATATTCTATGGTTCGACTGATTATCCATAACGAGCAGGAGAACTTCGGGGGCGTGGGGTGGTCCGTGAGATTTAAAAAATTTAAAGCGTGCAATTGCTCGGCCGACAACAATTAACTAACTGCTGATTATTATTTCCTAACGATGCTAATTATTAGCGTCTCTGACGCAGGCCCTGAGCACCTCCTTGCCCATGCAGTCGCGAGATAAAAATCAGGCACTGACCGCTTCGTAGAATAGTTTGAAATAGCCGCGTTTAGCAATTCTCTCGCTTCCATGGCATTCCGTTTGACTATGCGCATATTTTGCCACGCTCCTGCCTTCTCACGCTAGTTACACGCATATTTGCCCTCTATCTCTCTATCTCTCCCGCATTGGAAATACCCAATGGCCGATAGGTAGCGAAATTCTAGTTCTTTGTATAGCGATAGATCAATCGGAGATCCATATACTCCATAAACATTGGATGTCGTTTTTGGAAAGATTAGGTGTTGCTCGAGTACGATCGCTAATGGAATTTATCGCTCAAATTGTGCAGTATCGCTAGAGTGGCAGAGGTAAAAAGAAATTAATTACTGTTGTACTGATAATGACATGATGAGAAAACGAGGGAAATTAACAGGAGGTGTGTAGGGAGGAGGAGAATAAGATCGATCCTGTGAAGGAAGAGTTCTAAATTCCCCGTTGCCCGCCAAGCCGAGGCACCTGCATTTTTCCTCACCTCATCCTTATTTTTCCGCACAAGTAAGGAATAACGGGCAAATTAGTATGGTAAACGTAGATAAAGGAGAATAGAAGGACTCTCAGAGAATATGTACCGATACATTCATCAAATAATGAGTGAACAAAAGATAAGATGAGGTAATCTCATGCTGATATCGATAAGTACATAATGAGATATTTATAAAAGGGTGAATTAAAAAATAATTTTTACAAAATTTATGATCAATTGATATTATGAATGAATGAAGTTCATGAAAATTTATTAATTCCAATAACGGCAAATTCGTATGGAAGTAGATTCATTTTCTAATTCACTGAATCACATTACTCACACTAGTATTGGCACGTTTTTATTCATTATACGTTTTAACGTCAAAAGTGCCTTTAAATGCATTGTAAATATTTTAGAATAAAATCGTTCGATATTATTTTAAGTAAACAAAAAGAACGATTTTATGTATTTAGTAGAATATAAAATTAATCATATATATATATATAAAAGATAAAAATTTTTTTTTGCAAAAATATTCCCTCTACAAAAACTAATCCAATCTAAAATTTCTTTGTATTTTTATTCTTATACGGTAAAATTAATAAGTTTAGATTAAATTTCACAATTCCGAGTTTTTCATTAATAAAAAATTTTAGTAATCAACATTTTTGCTTCACTTTTTTTCATTTTTAACCATTATACTCATCCATTAGCTTTAATCTTGCAATAATTCTTTTAACAAAAAAGTTGCTAATTTTATCTCTACCCTACCTTTTAAATGTTTTTTTTTTGTTTTTATTTTTTTTTTTCAAACACCTAAGATCGATGAATTTTCACCATGATTATTGCTAATCTTATAAAATTTTTATTTTATATACACTAATATAATGATCGTGATTAATAAGCTACTCGGTATTATAATCATTTAAATGAATATCATCAAAATATCCACTATAGTTGTATAAATACATAAGTTCTAATTAATAAACAATGATTAGAACATTATAATACAAATATAATACCAATTTTACTCATATCAAATCAGACTGAAATTACAATTAATTTGTTAAGTAAGCAAATCATCAAATTTGATAGATAATAATGTGCCTGGCATAAGTGATATTATATAATGAGAAATTATATTATATGCACTGACGTAAATAATTTTCACTGTCGATGTAGCTTTGTTCTCCTAGGATGAGAACAGGCCAGTTCAGAGACTACAAACAGATACAACAAACGTACAGTCATTTAACAGCTTCATCATAGTCCTATTGCAATTTCCTCGTATAATGCCCAAGCGACATTGTGGTCATTCTAATGACTTGCGACGTGAAAACGACGCAGAAATGAAGCTGCATTGCATCTCGTGAATTGCAGCTCGTGAATGAAAGACCACAATTTCAAGTTACCGACTCCACGGGCCAGGATCATCCTATCAACATGCAAACGAATAATCAGAGACACAGGGATAAGACTGGTTCTTGTGATAATTTACGTGCTGAAGAACCTGAAAGAGATTCAAAAATACGTAGATCTCGTGCTGAAAGGGGAAACTCGCTTTCTCAGAATGGATAAAGAGAAAAGTCGATGAAACATCGATGAGTGGATTTGTGCCTCGCGTCTGTAGCTTTAAAAGGAAAAGCCATCGGCTACTAATATCCATTACTAAGTCTTGTATCGGCGTAGGGGATAGGGAGGGGGGGGGAAGACAATTGCGCTGTGATAAATTAATTCTAAAGCTAATAAATAAAAAATTGTGTTAATCTAGTCCAGAACAATGTGCTGTATTATTACACAACAATAAACGATATGTTTCTGTTAACATTACAATCACTTTACAATGTCTATTTAGCTATTGAAATAATTAGTTGCAATCAACTGAAATTCAGGTGGGAAACAAATGAGAATTAAATACACCCAAGCGATAAATTGAAAGTGAAATAAAATATGTATAATTGTTAAATTCAATTAAATGAATAATCTTATATCGTAGTGATTTTATTCGAATGGTAAAAGAAATGATTATTTCCATTAATAAAACTGCTACGATAACGCTCATATTTTCCTAATTGATACGTTCACGTTAAAAAGCGCTTAAAAGAAAAAAGAAGAAGAAGAAGAAAAAAGGAAGAAAAATAAAATAGAAGATATTTAATAACGCTTAGGTAATAATTAATTTAACGAAATATAATAAGAATGTACTTGTATGAATTTTGCTTTTCCAAAGCATTTACAAGATTATTTGTAACGCTGAGAGCTGAGATGAAAATTCTCGTAATATGTTTAGCTGATTAATCAGGGAAAAATCTCCAAAGAATTTTTCTATGACAGCTAAAGCGTAAATAAATTTGCTTTTTTCGCCAGTAATCCCATGTGCACTTCACAGACCGTCAGCCGCTCGTAATCCTCGTTTTCCATAAGTCTTTTCTTGTGAACTATTCTCTCGTTTTCCATAATCTGCTACCTCGACATTTTGAGATTCGTAAAAGTATACAAAGAAGAAAAACATCTCGTATATTATCGTTTACATAAAATTCAATTGATACAACAGATGATAAAAATTAATTTGTATGATTTAATTCTTTAATCCCCTCAATAAATATTATTCGTTATTTAATGAAATTTTTATACACGCGGTAATTGCAATTATTTTTTTATTTAATAACAGCTATAAGAACGTGAATTATCCGTATATTATAATATCGATGTCATTTTACAGTAATAAAATGTATAATTTATTAACGAATTAATAAGTATTATTAATTATGAGCTTAATGATGAAACTACATTATGAATTAAACTAAGCGATATAAATTAAATAACTCGGTTAATAATTAATATCCAATAAGTGTATAAAAGATAAATATATATGATAGTGAATAAAATGCAAATATAATGTCATTATAATATTATGATTGTACAAATGAATTTAAGGATTTTCCGTATTATTTGATAATAATTCATCGAATGGGCAAGTATTAATAGAGAAAATATAAAACGATAAAAAGTAAATTTCAATGTAACGGTTAAAATCTAAAGTCTATAAACATTTATAATAATAATTCAAAAAATTATGAAAATGAAATTAGATATTAAAGAATATAATATTCGGCAACTCCATGTCAAATATCAAACTCATATTCCGCAATTTTTCTTGTAACGCCTCTTACGGAATATGTTTCTTAGAAAATCTACAATTCAGCGAATATGGAAATATAGCAAACAATATAACAATTCAAAAGCAAATAAAATAATTAGGAAAAATTCTTCCCTCGTCAAAAGATTGGTATCAGCCTCTGAACTTTGACGCTTACCTGTCAGAGGCTAGCGACAATGGAAAAATTAATGTTTTTTAATCCTCCGCCATATATATATATATATATATATTAATATCATACCCTTAAGGAAATAATGATTATTCAAAAAGTTCAATTCTTATAATATTTTGCCTCTTAATTAATTACTATTAGATTAACGATCCACTGATTTCTTAAACCTAATATATAAGATATTTATAAACGTTAAATAACCTTCAAAGAGATTATTAGTTTAATATGATATTAATTATAGACCTTTTTTTCTATAAATAAATAAATATTATACGAATATCGAAATCTTTAATAATCTCTCACGTTCAACTATTAACGAGGTTGATTATGTCAATTACATCAAAGTATTTTAATATCAAAGCAGACATTGTCAATTTCAAGCAATGAATGTGGATGGCTTGAAAACATAGTCCTAAGTACATTTTGCAAGAAGTTCATTTAGTTTAAGAGCTTCCTTATTCTACGTCTAACAACCTCAACTGAGAATATCCGTATGAAAGATAACATCGATCAAAGATCCTGAGGAAGCTATTTTTCTATTTAAAGTAAGTTAAGACGCCTTTGATAGAAATTAAGCTATAAAGATACAAAATATGAAGATAATTATTATTTCAATAGTATTTTATTGATTGGTTTATGGGCAGAGAAGCTAAAGGCCTCTTAATACAAAATACATATTTTCCATTAACATTAAAAAAAAAAAAAGGAAGTTTAATGACATTTGTAATGCTTTGTAATTTGGATTACATTTATATGTCCTCGGCTTGTCCTTAAAGATATAAAAGATGCAATGCTTGAATTAACCACGTATAGGTAATTTTCATTATCGTATCAATAGATATTCGACTAAGTGATAATAAATTTCAATCTGTTTGCGCGCATATATAAGCATCGCGTTTAGTTGATTTTGTCATCGCCATCGTGTTAGAATGAACTAAAATACGAGAATCTCCATTTGGTTTATTAACAACAGACAGATGAAATATTGAAATAAAAACTCAACAAATCTCAACTTTCTTTTTTTTTCCCCATTTTTTTTTTTTCATTTTTTTTTGTTTTGTTTTTTTGTTTTGTTTTTTTGTTTTGTTTTTTTTTTTTTTGTTTTAATGAATCATAAAATATTCTTGATAATTCATGTTCTATAAACGACATATCAATAAAAATATGAAAAAAAGAGGGCTTTTACAGTCTAATGCCATAGAAGCACATGTTGCTTTTAAAGCATTGGTAGGTAAAAAAAGGAAGAAAAAAAAAGAAAAAACCAAAATCAATAGTCTGTCCGTATTTTTTAATATCATAAGAATTTTATTGTTACTTCATGTAAATAAAAGACTATTTCACTGTTTTAGTACTAAAATATGTCCATCTAGAACGACATTTTTACACATATTTTATTCAGAAAAAATTCTCTAGCTTCTCTCGATTCAGAAAGAATCTTTTAAAATACTAAAGCCATATAATAATATTCTATGTTCTTATAATACATGATAGTTATTCTATATGCGACATCTCAATAGAAATATGAAAGAGAACTATATAACATCTCAAATAAATTATTATGGAGTAATTCCTTTTATTGCATCCTACGAATGTATTATAACGTACTTTAGGACTTCTTTAGTGCGTATATTTTTCAGGGTCAAATGCGTCAAATTTCAATTTCAAGAAATAAGTATATATATTTTATAAACCTATCACTTTCCACTTCAAGGGTCAATCAAATTGTAAAGGAAAATGAACTTTGAAAGATGCCACTAAGACATTTTCTAAAGAGATTTGAAAGACAAACTTTTCTTTTTAATTTAAATTGAATAATGCATTAAAATATATGTGTGATTCGTCAATGTATTAACCATCCTCACAACTTATATCTTCTAACGAATGACAAATCCATAATTTTAAGGATTATAATATACATGATTGACAATAATACAATTTACATTTAAATAATACCAAAATTGCAGTAGAAAATTAAAACGTAGCATACGCAACAACAATAGCGCATTATAATTTGCCTTAGAATTTTAATGTCCAAGTAAGTGAAAAAGCAGGTTAAATAAAATTCGTTGCCATTTTACTATAAAAATAGTGCGATTATATTTCAGAGTAATATGAACGCGATATTAAAAATAAGTTAAAAGAAAAAAGTTTAAAATAAAATGTATTTTAAATTTAATTGCAAAAGGGAATTAATTCATAAAAAAAAAAAAAAATTGTAAGCCCGCAAATTTAATAGAAATTTATAAATCATAGTCACTGCTGGATAATTACAATGTAAGACTTTATAATTACTAACATTATTACTATACCTAACTCCTTCCTATAAACTTACCGCTGAGTTTTTAGCCATATTACCCCTACTTTCCTACTCCGATATCAATAATTTTACAGGCATCACTTACTACATCACTTACTCATATCGGCATAAGGCTGAAACGACATTTCCGACACACCAAAGTCACCGAAAAGGACACTCGACGAGTATTCAGCAGTAAGATCAGAATAATATTCGTCGAATCAAAGCCACTTGCGTCTACCAAAAGTGCAAGAGATAATAATCATTGAAGCATCGAAAAGCGCAAACTCCCAGAATTTTCGGGTCGCTCCACAAGGGAGAATATAATATATCCGGGCCATTGGCCAAATCGTTAGTCGTTTATAGGAAACGGAATAAGATGCTGGAGCGAGAACGAGCTCGGCCGAGGCCTTATCACCGCATCGGTTCACTTTGGCTCCCGTCGCTTCTTCTCCTCATCTTCCCTGCTCCCTTAGCAGTTACCCAAGAAGCAACAGCGACCGTTCGTATCTCCGTAAGCTCCCTTTATTCCGACTATGCTGTGCTCCGAGCGCAGAGAATCAAGCGAACAGTCCTATTCCCCGTTCCCCACGTGCGATTTATTGATCCACGCACAATTCTGGCTCGCTCGTTCTCTCTCCTTCTCCCCGTCGCTTTGTCTATCTTGGTCTCCCGTCCTCTCTGCTCGCTATCCCGCCCGCCGACCCACCACCATTATCGCGCCATCACCCACCACCACCTCTCACACGCACCCACACGCACACACAATCTCTCTCTCTCTCTCTCTCTCTCTCTCTCTCTCTCTCTCTCTCTAGTCTCGTCTCGCCTCGTCTCGCTTCGTCTCGTCTCGTCTCGTCTCGTCTCGTCTCGTCTCGTCTCGTCGCGTCTCGTCTCGTCTCCGTTCCTCTCCTCTCCTCTCCTCTCGTCTCATCTACTCGTTTCTCTCACGTCCTAGAGTCGATGCTGCTTAAACTCCCGTCACTCTTCGTCTTTTACAATACCGACTTATATAATTATTTTACAAGGATTTATATTAACGAATACTTATGTACAACAAATAATCTGTCAATTACAAACATCCGGATAATATTTACTATTTAATTATTCCACGCACATATAGCATATAACATTAACTATTTATAAAATTATTCTATTGAATAATTGATAATACGTTTTTTCTTTGCACATTTAAACAGCCGAGTTCTTGCAATTATTTCCAAAATTCTGCGATGAAATTAAAAATTAAACCCAAAACAAAGTAATAATTCATGCTAATTCTATGACGATTTCGAACAATATTTATAAAAACAGCACGAGAAATTCTATGAAAAATAATTCATGTAAAATAAAATGGGGAATAAACGAAATTCGCCACAGTTAAATGAATAAATATAAAATCTACTTTGAAATATTAAGTCGGCATGGTGATTTTTTAAATCATTTACATTCTAGTTTATTCAATTAATTATATGCATACAATTATACTCGATGATTATGCCGGATAATATATTCATTATTTATTCTTTTTAATTTTGTATGAAATTTAATTTATGTTCTTATTTAAAATTCGACATTATTATAAGATTTCGTTGCTAAATCTATTTAATTAAAGTTGTAGCATATAAATTACTTGTATACAAATGAGATAATAAATTTAACATAATATGAAATCTATTGTAGTGCAACGCGTCTAATCAAGAGTATATGATTTTATTGTATATTTTCATTATAAATGACAATCATATATAAGAAAAAAAACGTTGACCTGTCAAGGAATCTCCATACATATAACAACATAAGCTAAATAAAACTGAGCTTTTTCATTCATGTCAACGATATTGTGCAACGTCAGAATCATCCAGCTCGGAATGCTCAATAGATCTGTACACACATAATCTCTATCTCTCTCTATATATATATATATCTCTCTCTCTATCACTCTCTCTCTCTCTCTCTGTGCATCTCTATCTGTCTTTCTGGTTATCTCGTTTTTCTATTTTATCAATCTCTTTACAAAACTACACATAGGCTTAGTTTAAAGATAAATCTGATCGATCTAACGCGTGGTCTAATCGGATTGGCTCTTATTTTCTCTTTTTCTGTATCATTTGTTACCTTTATTTCTCCTTACCTTTTCTCTCTAACTTACTTTCACTCTTTTATTCCCTTCTCCCCCCCCCCGCCACCACACTCATTCTGTCCTTATGACCTACCATTATCTCGAATTTTCTTATCTTTATCTTCATCTGTTCACGTATTCTCTCTCTTTTTTTAACGGAACTGCGCATGTATGCCAATGGTTCATAAAAAGGAGGAACCTATCATTGTCGCAACGATCAGATAAGAATCGCAAGCAAAGGAGTCGCGGAAACGGATCGGTCTTTGCCAGGAGAGACCTACCGTCTCTATCGCGCTAGTGATACGCAAGCGTCCCAAGACCCATTATCGATTTCTTACTCGACATACGCCCCCCCCCCTTTCCACCCAACCGCCATCACCCATCACCCATTCCCCTTCGCCCCACTACACCAACCCACCTACTCAATCTCATTTCTGTCCTTTCTTTAATGTTGATTGTATGCGCAAGGGTAATGAAATTTATACAATAGCGAAAATAGCGAAAAACCGAGTTCGGCAATGGTAATTAAGAGCGAGTACACTGAAAATTTGTCTCTATTATTAGAAAATTGTAATTAATAGCTAAGCTTGATTGTAATTTACAACTGTAATTACTAAGCGGTAATTTTAATTCCAAGTTGAAAAATAGATAATTCAGTTTATTTTTTATTTTTTTAAATTTTTTTAACAAAACGAGATAACTTCAATTACGAAACTCTACAACATACTGGAATATTGATAGAATTCATAACATCTTTTAGGTAAACAAATTGATTGATTGTTTTATACGAAGGCATGACATGTCTATAAAAAGAATTTATATAGAATGAATAGGAGAATAACAATTAATTCTAAAATTGTTATAATTTTCTTTTTTAAAATAATGCAAATATAAATGAAAAAAAAAAATAGAGAAACAGATTTATTATAAACTACTGTGCTAAGCAAACATTTTCATCAATGTAAGCATGAAGTACATACACGCAGTCGCGTTAAATTCTTATTATAAATATAGAATTTTATAATGACACATTTGAAACTGTATATTTAACTAGTAATTACGATACTTGTCGTTTGTCTCTTAAATAAAGCAGAAGCTACGCGAATAATGCAATATGGAAATGAATTTTCAAGCAAGTTTCGATTGAAGAATGCGAGATAGAGAACCTTGGTTTTAAAATAAAAGAGAGACAGATAGAGACAGAGAGAGAGAGAGAGAGAGAGAGAGAGAAGAAAAAAGAAAAAAGAAAAAATAATAAGCTCGAGGATGAAAATCGGACATGCAAGCTTACGCTCTTGGCTAAAAAATTTCAATACAAAAAATTTAAGAGCTTGGCTTATATTAAAAAAAAAAAAACAAAAGGACCTTCAGCGTCAAGTTATGGCCGAGACGAGAATGTCGGAAGGGGGGCGGTTAAAGGCCCGTCATTATTACTGTACGCACTACTCGGGTAACAAACGTCGCGTTGGAGAACGAAGACAGAGTCTGTCTGCTTTTAAAAATTCGCCAGTCTTAATGAAAGCACGATTTCCAATTTATTCAAATCTATGCTAACCAATATTGTAGCTACGGCGCTTTAAAATCTCCAACCATCGGAACCAACGGAAGCGGGGAGATGCTTCACTGTTGAAGCAATTCGCCATCTCCTCCATTATCGACCCTTTCTCTTCTTTTCGTTAATATTGCAACCTAGAAAAGGAGGAAAAGAAGCTGGTTTGGCGAATCTCATTCAACTACATATTTCTGTTTGTTTACTTTTCCTTTTTCCACGTCCGACTTGCCGTCCGTACATATACATTTACATACGTACGAATGCATATTATTCGTTGCTTCTAACTTCATCTTTTTCAATACACATGCATACGGTCTCTTGCGTAAGGTCATATAGGCGCATATATGCACGTGTGTTTATGTCTGCGTGCATGCGTGCATGCATGCATGCATGGTTGAGCGTAGACAAAAAGCAAATAAAATGAACTGTAAGTTCGTTTTAGCTTGTGTTCGTAGTAATAACATATAATGTATGTCAGTTCCTTATTGTTCACTCAACCATTACGATTTACAAATAAACCCTCTAAATTATTATTACATGTTTCCTTTCGTTTTTCTCATCATGTAAATTATATTTAAAAATTTCTAAAAAAAAACAAAAAACAAAAAAAGGATAAAAGAAACATTATGCTCTTCATTACTTGAAATTGAAATTGTAAAAAGAAAATACTTGGACTTAACCATAATTAATCTACAAAGCAGTTATAATACAAGATTATTAATATGTTGGTCGAGAAAAAAAAAACCGCGATAAAATTAAAAATAAAAAACGCGTAATAACATGCGGAATTATAGGATAATTGTTGAGAGGTGGCATTTTTTTGTATACGCTGTCCTTTCCATTCGTTATCGATAATATCGTCCATCGTCCTACTGATAATACAATATATAACTTGAAAGCCTTATGTAATAACCCGTAACTTTGTACTAAATAAAAAAACAACAACCCTTTGCCAATATCCACACTCACGAAATCGGAATTCTCGAATGGCAAAAAATGTTTTGTTTGAATCTGCGCAAATATTACATTAAAATTGTGTTATTATTTATTTGATTTATGACCCGCGCTGAAACAGTATACAAACACCGAGAGTTTATTATCGTCGCTGCGAGCGACGGTACAAAATCTTCTCATGCGTTGAGAAAACATAGCGCTTCCAGCGAAATAAGCTTATGAAAATTTCTGCAAAGCTTCGAATACTCCAATCGCTCTCTCCCTTCAATCAATGCGCCATCTAAATTCTCGGCTTAACAAAAAACAAAAAACAAAAAACAACAACAACAAACTATCAGCCCCAAATGGAGCACTCACTGGGGTACGCGTCGGGACTCAAGGACGACAACGATTCGAGCTCGAGGTCACGCTCAAGAGCCGTCCCACTTTCCAAAACATCGCCCGCTCAATCTGGCCGAATATCTCGGCAGCGGAATTATCTCCCGCGCGGTGTCCATTAAAAGACCGAACCTCGGCGCTCTCGCTCAGCCGCTAGGAAGAACTTAATCGAGATGGAGATGCGAGCACTGCGTATATTAAATGGACCTGTGGTTCAACGCTCGACGAAGCGCAACCGAGACTCCGCTGAGAACTCGGGACTCCATTACGGATTTAAATATTGATCGGTGGCTTGGGCCACGCGAAGCACGCGGCTGCATAAATAGAGCACGACTCGGGGACGACGGCGATAATGGGATGTCGAAGGTACCGAACGCTGGCGAAGAGGCCTAACGGCGACTCGCACCAACCGGATCTGCACCGGATCTGCACAGTAGCGAACCGAGCGGTCGCGCACTTGCCACGTCGATTCGCCGATCGAGGCTGCCCGGTTAAGCACCATTACCACCACCACCACCACCACCAGCCAACTTGCGCTATGAGCGAGCGACAATCCATGGCCCCGTGTGTGTCTTTATAAGCGAGGTTAGTGTGCCGAGATTAACGAGGGCTTCGTTGCTGGAAGACCGTATGTGGCGCGCGTCCCTCCTCCTGCCCCGAGACTTGAATATTTAACGCCGGAAACTTATTATATTTAAGATTCATTAATCAGGCGTGCGAATGGCCCTGCCGAGAGGTTAATGCCTTAATAATTAGTTTATGGATGTGAAATTTGCCTATGATTTGCAGTTTTCGGAAAATCGTGTGATGGATGGTGAAATCGAATGGATTATTTAACTAGAATGCGTATTAACATGGGATAAAAAAAATTCCTCGCGGGCATAAATGCCAGAATAATTTTGTGAAAAATTAATCACCGTGTGATTCGGCAATGGGTTTTCATCCTCTATGGCTTGGGCAATAATTTTTTATAGCTTTGAGCCGACACAGTTTCAACGCGTGGTAATATGCCATTGTGGAAAATTATACTTAAACTACGAGATCATTGAACAGGAGTGGATTGTGTATTGAATGGACATTGAACTTGTTGCGTGAAATTACTGCGTTATTTCTTTAAATGTAATTGTAATAAATCGTCGTTATTTTCTAAATTTTCGTTAATCAATATCTTCGCATTGTAAACGTGAATGTACGGATAACGTTATATTCGTTGGATACAGTCGAAAACGAGAAATTAATAGATTCCAATATTCTTTAAAGCGAACTCTCTATCCGTGCGATTAAAACACTTTTAATATATTACCTTTGCGTATTCACGCATAAAACAACAGATTTTTGTTATCATCGATTATCGGTAATTAAGTACAACTTTGACTACTAATACGCTGCCATTTTATGTATGACTTTCGATTTTCAAAAAGCTGATTTAGTATCGGTAAATATAAAATACATATTCCGTTCTTTGCTTCCATTAATTTTACATTTCACGCGACACGCTGCAGTGTAAAAGCTGCAATAACATATTATAACAGAGCGGATATTACACTTAAACTGTAAAGATTTTAATTCATAGAAAGCGATAAAGGCCACACGAATCAAATTTTGTGTGTACGTTTATTTTTTTTTTTTTTTTTTTTTTTTTTTTTAAAAGCACATACAATACGCTACAATACTCATTCCAGCGAATCGACAATTTAAGGTCAAAACGATCGGTTCCTGTAGACTGTAATTTTTCCCAAATGAATACCGGATGAGACTCGTCGGAAATCAGAGTTCCGTTGGGGAAATAATTATGCGAACCTCTTCTGTTCATAGGAAATGCCTAAATAACAAAAAACGAAAACAAAAGAAGGGCAGAAAAATGGGGCGGGAGGGAGGGAAACATTTCTTAGTTTAACGAACGAATGGCTCGGTTTTCTTTGTGTGCCGTCGTCGCCTCCAATCTAAACATAAGCAGAAGAATATTTCATGAAATAACCAATACAGAAGTAAATAGAGGAATATTGGAATTTTATCTTTACTTAAATTACACAAAGCTTAATATTACATTTTTGAATGAACGAAACAAAAAACTGCAGCATTAATTTCGAATAAACTACACGGAGAAACTAGTCGGTGGCGGAGCAATTTCGGTCTATAAAAAATTTGAATGCTCGCTATAAAGGAAAAATAACTTCGACATGATAAAATAAAAGATAAACCAGAGAAACTAATTTTCCACCAATTCCTTGAAAAGAAGCGAAAGTAAAACAACTAATTTCTCCATAAGCAAGTGAAATTTAATAAATGGAGTGAGAAAGACAACTGCGACGTAAAAAATACAGCTCGACTATGAGCAAACGAGTAGACGACGTTAAAACATCGAAAACAGGGCTGAGATCATTGGGGTTGGACGGTCGGGCCCGGAGGGGGGGGGGTGGAAACACGTCCTGCCAGATCGCCGGTACCTATGCCTCGATATCCTGTCAACGAGGACGATCGAAATATCGACGGCACTGGAAATCAAACTGTCGAGAAAGGGAATCGGAAGGTCGATTTGTATCGATGCCCATCAACCATGAGAGCTTGTTTTGTTTCTTTTATACATAACGAGCTCATCTCGCCAAGAGTCTCGTGTTAACACGAACGGAAAGTCCGCAATTTCCCCGAAGCAACTATCCGAGTACGTACGCGAGTGACAACTTCATGGAAAACAACAAAATGCAAATACCCAAACTACAAATGGATAAATAATAATAATACGCGTATTTGGGCTTTTTCAGCGCACAGCCTTCGAATGTATTTGTTATTGTAGCAAACACTTTTCCCTTTCTACATTTTTTCTTTCGCCCTATAAGATAGACTGAAAATGAGAAAATTTATTTAAGATCGGTAACTATATTTCGATGGTTGAGTTATTGCTTGTTTATGAGTAAGCGCAAGAAAGGCTTACTTTTCATAAATTCAGTGCATTCATCCGCGTAGATTAATTCGGCACTTCAATTCGTTAAAAAAACCTTGATATACTACCGGTATTATTAAATACGAATGAATTAGTATAATTAATTCATAGTACATAATGCAGTATAATTAAATCAATGTGAATATTTACTCTTGGCGGTCCATTGTTGCAAGAGTGAGTTGTTGCGAGTCTAATTCTTGCATTCCATCGGATATTAAACTAATATAAATTAAATTATAAACTTTAATATAATTTGAATGACAATAACCCGAATGGCGAAACAATTTTATTATTATTATTATACATATATATATATATATATATTATTGTTATTATTACACGCGATCCTATTGATCCTTGCGACAAAGATGAGACAAACGGCAACTTCCGACGAATTCAAAACCCAACCCGGTTATTTGATTCATATCTTTACAGAAGCAACAGAATATGGTCATGAATAACCACACATTGCTAAAAATAAAATGAATGTCAAGTAAACAGATTTTTATTCTTCTAAAAATCGTAAAATCCAATAGATTTATGTGCATCGCCGTTATAGAATAAATCATGTACGCGCTTCGAAGTTCTGCTCAATTCGCACCTTCCTGATTTAGAATAATTTTTTTATTTATTATTTTTGTTACTGTAAGAAAGATATGTCCATATATATATATATATATATATATATATATAGATTGTTATAAATATTCGTATTTCATTATGATTGTTTTCGTTAACTAAACTTATTTACAAAAGTAATTAATTCAATGTTTCTAATGTTTTTGCTCATTTTTCTTATTCTTTTTTTTTTAACCTTAGATAGTAGAATTTCTTTTAATCGAGCGTAATTTTATCCAAAACTGAAATATAAATAATATTTATTCCAGATCATAAATATCTTTCTGTAATATATTATTAATAAGCTTAAACATTACATTGTTTGTATATTTAGTTATATAATTTGCCTGAAAGCTTAATCGAAGATAAAACTTTCTAGTTTCATATAGTAATGGTTTCTTTCTTTAACTTTTCGACATTGAGTAAAAAAAATTTTTTACAAGAAAATAAAATGTATCTTATATTTTCTATTAATCATATTTATAACTTGCGTGTATATACTAATTCTTTATATTCGAATGTATCTAATAATTATCATTATTACTTGATATCTTATATTTTACGACGCTAGATTAAGTACCTAAAATTGATTTTATATGTAAAAAAATATTATAAGTTTAAACAAGGAAATCAATGGATAATTTAATGAGATGAACATTGTCCTACACATTTATGATATTCGCATATTACTCCTACGATCTCTTATATTATTGACGAATTTTCTTTTTACAATTTACCTTACAAATACAGTTTTACATAAATTCTCACAACCGTAGCTTTTTCGCACAACATCCCACTGGACTCTATTTCTCATTTTCAAATATTTCAATGTTTTTACCTACATATCGTCATATCATATTCAAAATCCTACTTTCTCTTCTATAAAGAAAATATTCGAATTTTCCATCGCACAGAATAAATATATCATGATATCGCAGCGACTCATGCATAGAGTATCAAATTTATCTTTAACAACTTCTCTCGTATGTATTTTCCAATTCTACAACAATCTCATGTAATTTATTTACATATTTACATACACGCACCACTAAAACTTCCATTTATTAATAAATTAATCAAAGCAACAATTTCTTTAACCTTATCCACTTTTAATTCTTAAGTTATTATCCGGCTCCTCTACTTTATTTAATAATTTTTTTTTCCTTAGTTTTCATATTATTGTATTTTAATATTAATAGCATTTTTTACTACTCCTACTATCATTCAAGATCTCATCAACTATAACTGTTATTGAATATTTACTAATTAAACACGCATAGAAATTTGCCAATCAAACATACTTATTAATTTCATTAAAATGGACATGAGAAAGTTAATTAATTCGTTAAATTTGTAATTACAAAAGAATTGATAGCATTTAATAATAGATTATGATCAAAACGAATTGTTTATGAATTTTTCATAATACAAAATAACGTGTGAATATTGAATATCAAGAGAATGACAGTAGCTCTTAATCATCATTTTAATATGAATATGAAAATATTTTAATTATAATTATATAATTAATTATAGCGAAATAATCTTAATGCACTTAAAATATATAATTTTCAATTAATTAAATCATTTCTGAAATACATTAGATTCTGTTAGTATTCTAACGATAATTTATTCACCAAACTAAGCCAAGTGATAGGTGTAGTTGACACGATATTGATGTATACATTTAACAGTAAAAATTGTCAGTTTAAATTTGCAAATAATCCGATTGCCCTTCAAATTGTAATCAATCAAACACTAAAAGTGAAATCTTGTTTATATAAAATTGAATGAGTAAAACATAGATATAACTTGAAAAATAGTCTGAATTTTCGATTATTAACACTGCATATTGTAAGAACCGATATTGTAAGAAAATATTGTACAATTTCCAAATAAAATACAATAATGTACTAAGAGATTAGATAATTGAATCAGAGAATACGATGAAATCAAAATTTAATGCGGATGAAAAGTTAAGTAAAGAACTAAATATCAAATTACGTTTTAAAAGATATTTAAAAGATGATGTGAAAAATAAATTAAAATTTTTTAAAAATTATAAAAAATACTAGTTTCTCGACCTTATTTCAACTCTTGATATCTCTATCCATTTATTTTTTTTTTTTTTTTATTTTTCAACACATTATTCATACTATTATTTTCAGGATTCCCCATGTTTTATAAACACACGTATATCACTATAAAACATTATAGAATAATATCTATTTTTCTTCATAAACTAATATTATCTTTTAGTATTATAGTAAACTATTTTTAAATAATAATAAAACTATATATTTTTAAAATATAGAATCACTTTTTCGTATTTATTTATGACTTCAATTTTATCATTGCAACTCTATATTTATTCTAGGTACTCAATTGAATTTTTTCATATTTCTTCAAATTTTGTAATAGAATAAATATATTTAAAAATGTATTTTTATTCAACCGAAATTTTTCTGTTAACAATATTTTTCACATATTTAAACAAAAAAAATTAAATATATTTCATAACGTTATGCTTCATAAAGACTTTTATAAAATAATTTAATTAATACATTTCTATCAATACTCAACTGGATTATGTTGCAACAATAAATATAATTGTTGAATACTCATGAACCCATAAAAATTATTTTTATTTATAAAAGATTCTTATTTATATTATATTTAAATTTTTATTTATATACGTTCACCTTAAGTAATAATTAAAAGTAATAAAAATATTAATAATGTTGAATAAAAATTTCCTCATATTATTATAATCAATATAACTTTTTTTTTTCTTGCGCGATAACGAATTTTTACTACCACAGAGGTACGGATCCTCTACATAATCCTGCATACAAGAAGAGTGTGAAATTTTTTAAAACGCAACGAAACTCAAAATCATACATTTAAAAAGAAAATTAGAGACGAATACGGAAAAGAAACTTATTAAAAGTACAATTGAAGCCTCCATTAAAATTGAATACTTTAATAGTAATTTAAATTGTAGGAAAATAAGTAATAAGTATCGATTTCGAACTTTAAAAGAATATCGATTCGTAATATAAAAAAAATTTTAATATAATTAAATGCGTTACATTTTTCATTAAATATATATTTACAGTAAATATATATATATATATATATATATATATGTGTGTGTCGCTCGTCCTCTCGAAAGGCTAATAATGTATAATATTAAATTTGAGAGAAAAAAATTGATCGTTCATTAATAATGCATAGATATAGACGAAAAAATAAACCGAAAAAATTTCGTTTAATTGAAATTACTTGTTTTAAAAAAAGTATCGAATGTTTTGTTACGAATAAAAAGGTTGATTTTTAAATTTAATATCCTTTATATTACACTAAGTTTGCACTAATTCTCCTAATTTGATGCATAGCAACTATTGATATGTTAACCGTCATTCATGATTTAGTAAAAAATATGTAAATTTTTTTTTAATTACTTTCCGTATAAATATATATATATGTATATATAGTCAGTAATACATGTAAATGTAATTAAAAATTAATTCAAATTTATATTACAGTTATATTTAATTATAAAACTTACGCTGCACGTGAATTCTTTCATCTATTTAAAATTATTATATTAATTTTCAATACCTTCTTACGTTTATTTGATAAAAAATTAATTTGATTAAAAATTTGATATTGAAACGCAATAACCATTTTTAATAAAACATCGTTTAATATGATATAAAAGACTTAAATTATTATATTAATTCTTTAATTAATTTACAATGGAATATTGTTAATAGTATTGTAATTTTTATCAATATTTTTTGTTGAAATTGAATCGATTATTTAATAATATTCAAACGTTAATGAGAATGAACCTATTAGATGTAAAAAAAAACGTTATGTTTAGACTAATTATTACAATGTGGAGAGTAATTTTTCAAATTCGAACAAGTAGGAAAGGAATAAAGTTAATTATAGTAAAACTGTAAGTAAATAATAGAAAAGATTTCAGATGAGAAATTAAAAAAAGTTGCTGATAGAGAATTTTCACAGCAATGAGAAAAGTAGATATTTATCAATTATTTTTTTTTTTTTTTGCATTATTATTAAGCAAAATATAATTTTAATTATATTTGACAGCTTACTATTAAGCGTATAATTTAAAAATAATTATTTTACTCTTCTGAAATAAAGTGTTTATTACACAGTACATAGTTATTAATCTATAAAATATGATTGAGTCACTTTAAAAATTATTAAAGCTACTATTATATAAATAATATTTATTACGATAGTTAAATTTAATTGTATAAATATGTATAATTTACAAATTTTTTGACAAAATTCAAATATGAAATAAATGAAAGTGAAATGTAAATGTCAATTAAATAATAAGAACATAAGAGAAAAAAAATTGTCGGCAATATAAGTATTATAAATTCACGAGAAATATTTAAAAATAAATATCTTCAGAAAAGTTCATTTTTCATTAATTTTTTACTAAAAATAATAGTATGCACTTGACAGAAAATATTTCTTGTGCTTTGCTTTGCACAAACTAATTTAAAAAGCTGCAAGATAAAAGAGCAGTAGAGGATAGATTTTAGAACGATATATTTTGCAATGTAGAAATGATATTAAATGCAAGAAATTTTAATTCCAACCCCACAAAAATGCATGTCGGCTGTATTAAATTTATTAGTGATTTATAATTATGTGACTCAACGTATTTTTTTTCTTCTTCTTTTTTTTTTATATATATATATATATATATATATTTTCTTAAAAAAAATTTCATTTTAATTCCTACGAAATTTTACGAAAAGTCAAATATTATCATTAACTATTATTAATGAAATGTTTTTCCTTTTCACATGTTTAACCAAAAAATCGTATTATAAATAAACTAACTAATTTAAGAAGCAAAAACGCATTATTTTCTGAATTAAATATTTGTCAAAATTCTGCTTAATCTTTTATGTTCGTATATATGCATATATATTTATTAATTTATCATATACCATATATTTTATAAATATTAATTGAATAATATGTGCATGAAAGCAATTAGTTTATTAAAATATAATGCATTAATGAGATTCAATACTATCGCCCAACTTATGTTATATTAAATTTAGGCAAAATTTGATTTTTACAGTTAAAATGTAACTTGTATTTGTTCGATAGTTCATTTTAATTTGCCACCCGCCCTAGCGGATGCTTGGGAAGGACTCGAGTGGAAGGACTGTAGAGATATACAGTGTGTGCATTGTCTTTATTGTGTTTATGATGAGTTGAATTTACTTCTTAAAGGAAAGTGCGCCTATGCCATGTTCAATCACAATGATGCGGATGCATTGAACCAATCCTGTGATAATCCTTGTTTATGATGACGATGTTGTTGCAGATCTTGTAAGAATCAGCAATGATTATGCACACTCGTTGGTAAGGAGTCTGGCTTATGCTATTTTTACTCACAGCAATAGAGTTGCCTTGACCTGATCCTGTGACGAATGGTTCACCATCGCGAGAGAGTCCTGTGGTATATCTTTCGTGATAAGGAGTACTTCGATACTATGTTTCTTGTAGACTAATATTTTTTTTTTTAATGGAGGAGATGGTGTCAGCACCTTTCATTGCTCGTTCATTAATACGCACGGGAGAATGATGCGTTTTCCTTCAATGATGGCCTCACACTAAGACAGAGAGAGAGAGAGAGAGAGAGAGAGAGAGAGAGAGAGAGAGAGCTTTCTCGAAGCGTGCTTGCTTTAAATATGCACGCGACAGCCTAGTTAGAGCTGGCAACAATGGATGCAATTGGTGTTGCTTAAACATTGTAAAATGTTCGAGAACTATAAAGCTTTAGAAAGCTTGGAGAATTTCGAGAATCATAAAGCTTTAGGAATTCCGAGAACCAGGAGGGTTATAAATTGCCGAGAGCCAGTAGGCATGGAAAGTTCTCGAAATCCCGAACGCCATTCTTCTACTGCAATATTTTATTTTAATTCTTAGTAGTAATTAGATTAACATTCTATAAAATTATATGCATTTTTTATAAATTAATTAATTTTCAACTTCTACAAAATCTTTGAATCAGTATATAAGGAGAATTATAAAATATTAATTGTATTGGAAATTTACATTGTGATAAATTGATGTAATAATGGAAAAATAATTTTAATATTTAAATAATCAATAATATAACTGTATTGTACGATATAATATGAATTGATCTCCCTAAAAAAAGAAGAAAAAAATTAAGCATAGATCCAGTAGAATGTTGTTATTATCTATGAATTAGAAGTCGATTCAATTAAATATTATTATAACTCTTAATTTTCCTATAATCTATTTGTTAAATCTCCTTGATACTATGAGTAATTTTGAAAATTTTCTTCTTTAAGTGATTTATTTTTAATAAAAACATATATAATGATTTATATTAATTTTATGAAAGTAATAGTGATTTATGTATAAATTAATTCATTTTATTTTATTTTAATTTAATTTAGAACTTTTACCTTCATATAATTTTTTTCATTTTTTACGGTAACGATTTCTACCTACGTTATGTCTCATCGTATTTCACATTGCAATTATATTTGAAAAATACATTAATTTACACAAAAACTTTAAGTAATATTCATGAAGCTTTTATCGCCAAAATAATATGCTTGTTTTAATATTCGATTAATAGTTTTAAACATACATTTGTTGAAAACGCTGCATTATTAGTCTTTAATTTTCAAAAAATTATCAAAACAGGACACATTGATGTTTATTAATATATTGATATCCAATAAATTTATCTATAACAATTATTAGCAACATATTATATTGATATTTCAATATGTAATTACAGATCAATCTTGAATCTGTTAAATCTATTAAAAAATATTGCAGATATAAGAGACACGAGTCAGCTGATATTAAAAATATAAGTAAAACAAAACAACCGTAAATAATAACTATTTATAAATATTGAAGAATTAATATGTAATGAGATATTTTATGTATAATATTTTTTAAATACTATGTATTTTTAAGAAATGTGCAAAATTATAGCTTATATTTTATTTCAAAAAGTTAATTTATATATAAGTGAAGAATGGAGAATAAAAAATTTTATATGAAACATACCTAAAATACAATTATTTATGCATGTAAATATGCACATGTAAGCACTTGTAGGTACATTTGAATTCTTTGTCATTATTTTCTTATCCTTTATAGTTAAAATGCTTCTAAATTTTACAGTTTAGCAAGTTATCAGAGAAAAGCAGCCATTGTATAATTGATTGCATTCGTTAGTTTACCGCACGGTAATTTCTTTTTCCTTTTTTTTTTTTTTTTTTTTTTTTTTTTTTTTTTTTTTTCATTCATTATTAATAGCCTGTACTACTTTTCCACAATGAGCTCTGTATGTAATTTAAAATGCAAGGAGAAAATGTGAAAAGAAATTCAATTTTAATTCATTTCAATTTGAGTCTATCTTCACGATCCTCACATAAATTTAATATTAATGATTGAAATAAATAGTTTGGTTGGCGGCAGATAAAATAATAAAATTCAAACTAGTGGCTCGGATATCTGCAATGAAAGAATAAATAATTTCGAACGAAGGAAGGTTTTCTTTATACATTCAATTCTTAGTTGCACTATACGCTATATTAGACCAATTGAAACATTTATTTATGAGCAGAGATATATCTAAACGATGTTTTTTTTTTTTTAAGTATACGAGTCATTATAATTGGAAAGAAATGAAATTTAATTAAATTATACTTTAATAAATTAGATATTATTAATATTTATATTATTGGATAATATTAATACTTTTTCTGGGAATTAAATGTGAAAGCATTATAAACATTATTTAATCTAAATAATTTACTAAATTATCATGAATTAACAACATTTGTATAGAAAATGATATGATATGATATATAATCTAAATATTAAAACACTAATAGGCCATATGATTGTATTATTATGCTTAAAATTTTTTGCTTTTATTAAACTTACAATTAATATTCATTGCAATATTAAAATATTATTTACGTGGATCTAAATTCATGTAAATGAACAAAAATTTTCTAAACATTGTAATCATAATGATATAAGCAAGTGTTATTAACAATTTTTAACCTTAAATATATATTGATGATAAGCTATTGAAGATTGCTTGTTTATGTATAATAAATAATATGTAATTCCAGGGTATTATTCAAGAGGAATATCTACGGAATTTGTCCCCATAATCTTTTATAGGTAAAAACTGCAACTATCAACAGTACGTTGGCTAAAGCAGGTAACACAAAATCTTTCCTTCCCAGCTAATGTTAAAGCGACAAATAATGACGAATTCAAAAGCTTTGCAGCTTACAATATTTGTATATATTGAGGGTCGACGTATAATACGGGAGATTATATGCCACCTGTAGCATTATAAATCGATGTATCGCGCGTGCCACTCACACCCCAACCCCTGCGCCCTAAATTCAACAAGACCTTAGCAAAGAAATGAGAAAATGTCTCCGTTTCTTAAAATAAATGTACCCCAAAGGACTTGCGGACGACACAGTAAAACAAAACAGCAGTAACGAATTTATTGGGCTTACGAAATCGGTAGTAGACTTTTCACTGCAATCCTTAACTCGATCCTTGACTTCAAGTCTCCGGAGACATAAAGACGTGAATGTTTCACAATGTTCGACTTTCTTAAAATGATTCGAGCAAACAATGCGTTGTACATGTTCCAACGTTTCTCCAAATTTCCAGCCTCTAGGAGTCAACGAGAACTTATAGGTGTATAATTCTCATATATCTATCTACACAATACCAATTTAGGTTCTCTTGAATTCCGACAAGTTAGAACTTTAACCATCTTTTCCACTGCATCCTGCATCAGACGAATATTTTTTCTTGCCGATATAATATGCATTTTTCCTATGAGAGATGCATAGAGTATAACCTAAAAATTCAAAGTGAATCGATGTATGAATCTTTGGTAAAATTCCCAGAAACTTATAGAACTTTCGAGTAGACAACACATCGGCAAAGTATGAAATCTTTTCACTACTTTACAATGAAATAAATGTAAGAAATAGAATATTTCCATTTATTTTTATCGATTGCGAAATATAAATATATTCACTTAATATATAAGGCTTTTATCTTGAATGTACACAACTGATCTTGGCAATTTAAAAAGTGTATTTTATAGAATAAGTTTAGAAGCTTATTTGTTAAATAATCAGGAATTCATTAAGCACACGGCATTGCAAGAGATTTTTTTTTTATAAAAAGTAGGTAATATAAATCAATGAGGGTGTGTATTAACCTATTTATATCTCTTCAACAAACTTCAGTACTTTCCTATGGATTAATTAATCTATCAAAAGAGCTTCTATAATTTTGCAATTGAATGGAAAAATAATAGAAAACTTTATATAATATAATAAAAGGATTATTTTTCGAATACACACAAACTTCATAAATAATTAAAACGAAGTCTTTATATAAATGACATAAAACAGTTTTTCTTTTAACCTATATTGTTTAATATGTTTAATATTGAATTTAACAATGACGAAGATAATGATTAAAATATCGACTACTATGCTAAAATGGCTTTCTTTAACTTTTATTTTACAGTATCGCAGCTAACAATAACATTGAGGAAATAACAATAATGTTTAAGAAAACAAAGTTTCATCATTGTAACAGAACATATATTTACGTATTACAAAGATTTTAAAAAGCTTTTTTAATTCATAATAAATTTCGTAATAAAAACTCCATTTTATTGAATACCCACTGCAATTTGCAGAAAGTAGATAAGTCTATTTTGTAAAATGCTTGCGCTATATCAGAAAAACATTGACTTTAACAATATACGAAAATATTGCTAGGAAATTAAAGCTGTCTGAGTAAACGTGAACTAAACATATCCTTATAGGGTGCCGTACAAAATGTCTGCCAGAGCCTTAGAATAGTTACCAACAAGGCATAATAAAAACAACAAAAGCTTTATAGATATTTGATGCTCATAGAATATACAGACGAGAAGCTCTTGAGTGCGTTTACGTGTGAGGAGATTTTCGCTTATCAGTAATAGAGGAAGAGGTATAGATATCACAAACACTTCTGCTGATACTCTCCCGGGATTATCAGCTTGTATGTTATCTCCCTTTATTTGGCTTTATCTCGCTTTATTATAGACCTACCAACCGATACTAAATTACCATGCACACCCACGTAAGGATGTGCACTAGATGCGCTTGATGTTTCTACTTTCTATTTTCGCCGATTCTATATAATTTCTCTCTCGCTTCTAACGCTCTGGATTTGTGAGGTTAAAGCCTGATGGAATACTTTTTAAAAATTTCTCTGCATTAATATTATTATTATTCACCACTACAATATATTTTAAAGGGGGTTGAGGGAATTTTAGCTTATGCTTTATAAACACTTAGGAGGTAGTTTTCGTTACATTCTAAACTAATATACGCGTTGACTTGTGTGTAGTAGAACATCAAAGAAACCTTGGAATAATTAAATTAAATTGATTTTTCATATTATTTGAGGGCTCTGATCGAGACCTACGAAATAGAATATTCAAGTGAATAATAAAAAATAAATAGATTGTAACATTCGAATTTGCGTTAATCGTAGGTACGCGTATGTGACGTATAAAGAGAAGAGAATTATCAGTCATATTTTTTAATTGATATATATGAAATTTTTACAGATACTATTAATAATTCATTTAAAATTTATTAAAATATTGAACATAGATTTATTCTTCGCTAACATAGTATTTCCTATGACTAATATCCTTGTGCTATTGTAATTAAATAAACCAATTGTAAATAAAAAATTTAAAAAACTATTGTATTTTAAAATATTTTTGAAATCAAAATACACAGATAAATATATATATATATATATATATATATATATATATATATATATATATATATATATATGTATTTTTTAAAATATCTATTTCCTTGATAAGTACATGAAATTTTCTTATATTATGAAAAACCTGTAAGAATTTATTAATAAATTATTAATAAAAAAAAAAATATGGATGAAATGATCATATAATAATAAATGGAATTATTTAACATCTCATATATGCAAATATATAAATTTTTAATCGTAATTTTTGTTAATTACATATTAACTTAATATTTTTTTACATAATGCCTAGTTTAATATATTATATCTGTAAATCAGAACTTTATTAAAAGATCAAACTTGTAAATATTTTTAAACTATATGATATTTTATAATTAATAAATTCAATCGTGTATATATTATTTGCAAGGTATATTTTTTTGCATTGCCTCAGTGTGTGCATGTATATTATTAAAAAGAACTAATAAAAAAAAATATATGTAATGTAAATTCGAAAATTGTAAGTATCGAAAATACCATTAATGTAGCTATTTAAACTGAATCTGATAAAATATTTTATAAACATATTAAATAAATATATAAGATTGTTAGCAAATAAGATACATTAGACAAAAATTTTATTTTATATACTTAATAGCTTTATCAAAAGTAAAACTAAAATATGTAAAAATATATATTTTAAATAGTCAAAGATCAAGAAAAGATTTTTAATTCATATATCTGATTATATAAAATAAAATATTCTGAATTTAAAAGAAAATTCAGTAAATATGAAATAATAAAAGATCGGAAATAAATGAGATTAAATTGACTTGTATTAATTAATTATTTACTCATGAATGTTGATTCGTGTTTTAAATTCAAATATTAATTTAAATATAGAATTTAATCAATGAAAAATATCTAATATTATTGTATCACGGGAACATCTATGGCGCCCAATATTTTCAAGTTAATATATATCGCAATCTACTATCATTTAAAAATGATGATATCGAAATAAAAAATTGCAAAATTTTTTGAAAATTAATGTACATATATTTTGTTGCGAACCATATGTTTGGCACAAAAAAATCATAAGGTATTTTAATGAAATGAAAAAAAAAAAAAAAAAAAGAATGATTGGGTGTAATAATAATCCTGACAGCAAAACTGCACGAAAACCTTAATTGGTGCTACACAAATGGGGAGTAGAGAAGAAATTTGCCAAAAATTGATTGAAAAGGGAGTAAAAGGGGGTCATACAAGTATAAAATAAAAAATAAATAATTGGAGATAAATTTTGTTGTAAAATATTTTATTGTAAATATTGTAAATCGGCTTATTTAAGGTGAAATTACATAATATAATTTAAATTTGAATTAATAACAATTGATTAAATTAAAGTATAGTCTAAAATTATATAAAATATTGTCAGAATAATTGTACAGTAAATATTAATCTAATAAATTGATAATTGTCAAACTTTTCATAAAAATATTTACTTAAAATAAACAAATGAAACGAATGAAACAATGAAACTTATAATACAAACAAATTAAAGCAGATTAAATTATTGTACTCGTATCTAAATCTGTGAATTATCAGATATAAATGTGGAAATAGACGAAGTAAAGGAAAAAGTTTTTGAATAAATGATTAAAGTAATGTATTTCAATTCCTAAATTGCGATTGCAATGAACTTTTAATAGTTGTTAGAATTTGAAAATAGTAGAATACATTTTATACAAGTCCAAAGCAATTATAGCAAAACCTATCTAAAATATTTTCTTGAATAATCGTGTATTAAACAAAATCTCTGTAATATATACTAATCATTATTTTATCAATGTATTAATGTAATAATGTAACAATAAATATTCTTCATAATAATTTCTTCAAATTAGAATAAAACTAATATCCGTTTATGTTTAATTGAAAAATTTTAATTACGCATAAATAATTTATGATTTTTAATTTAGAATATTTAATAAATTTTGCTTAAAACTAAAAATAAATGTGAATCATAATTGTACAAATACGATTGCAACCTAAAATAGATACTCTATGTATTTTCATAAAAATTTTGTATTTAATTATTAACAATAATTATAAAGTTAATTGTAAAGTTAAAAATTATATAAATATTTTTAAACAAAATTTATCTATACTTTTAATGATTTTTATGAAATTTTTATGTAATTTTTACATTCTTTTTTATTTATTTTTTTTTTTTATTTTATCGATGACAGGAGGCGGATACATGAAAAAATTTTTATTTTAGATAAATTAGAAAAGCTTCAAAATTTGTGTAACCAAAGGTTACGTAGTTAGATTATGTCCCGAACATTTTACAAAAATTATATTTAAAAAGGCTTTTTTGTGTTCCTCTATAAATCCATATATTAAAATATATCGAAAGTCTCACCTTTTAAACGCTCTAAATCAAATGACATAAGAATTTGATTAACTATGAAATTTTTAATTGTTACATAATATAATTATGTTATTATGCGTAAAACGTGAGGCCTTTAAACTTATGTGTCAAAATTTTATAAAAAATTTTAATAATCGATAAAATTCTTGAATATTGTCTTGAACAATTTAAAACTATTTTTATAATTATTGAATGTAAATACATAAATATATGATGGACGTATTTATATTTAAAACCTTCCAATTACCGTCATAATTACGACTTCAAATAGAATTGCCGGAAAAACATTTGGAAATATTCATATATATTTATTAAAAAATTAATTGTTTAATTCACTCTACGACATTCGTGGTGCATAAGCGCAACATACTTAAGTAAACATGCATTGTTATAATGTTTACACAATTTTTATATTTGAATTTATGAAAATATATTCTCAATTTCCTTCTATATACAAGTACAAAGTATAGTATAGATCCTTCATAATTTTCAACTATTTTCGCATAAAATTTTATCGAATAATAATAAATTAGAATTAGAATTTTCAACAAAATACATGAAACTATTACTGCTCACAAACTCCATATAATTACATGTAAGTTATAGTAGTTATTTTATAAATGTAAATAAAGAAAGTGAAATTATTACCACACACAAGATTCATGATCGGAAAGTTGAGAGGAAAAAAAGTATCGATTGTCAATGGCGGTGGTTAATGGCGTCAAATTGCCAGAAAAAACGAACTTTCGATGATATCTTTTATTAACTTGAGAATGTTTTATTTATCTTCTTGTTTGTCGTGAAAGTGACTAACGTGAAATTGTTTCATCTCAGTTCGCTCGCAATAAGATGAAGAGAAGAAAAACGCCAAGTTAAGCAAAATTACTTCTTCCTACTATGTACTCCTTCTTAGTTAAGCCACGTAATAGAGGTTCGTGAAAACTCCATCGATAAAGAATTTAGCCTCGAGTCGCCTTCATTGTTCTGTTGCCAATAGAGCAAACCGAAAAAGTCGAAAGATATACTGAGGGAAAAACTTAGTACTGCAACTAAATAGATATGAATGCAATAGATATTTTAAATGGGAATTTGTTATTTATTATGAACGATTATCACTTAGAACTCATAAGTAATATTTTATTTGATTGAGAACTACATGTGCGTTAAATAGTAATCAATGCGTATGTAAAATAAATCTTACTTTCTTATAACGAACATTACAAGACTGTATTAATAAATTAATTAATGTATTTGTTATCTATTACTTACTTATTTATAAGCAAACGAACTGATAATATAAAAATCGAACACAAATACATTTATCGTAGCATATGGTTATTTAAATATCAATACTTTGTCTATATTTTGTAAAATTAAAGTCCATACTTTTAAGATATTCAATTGAATCGGGAAATTTAAAAATATTGTACAGCATTTTCAACGTGATATAATTTTTTACGATATCGCAACTTTCTTTACAATAATAATGAATTTCTGATATATAATTTACTTTAATTAGAATTCTATTTAAAAATTCGATTATTCTTATATTAACAATTGATAGTTACAAATTTTATAAATAAAAAATTGAAATTTCAATAACCATTAATGTAAAAAGACTATAATCGACAAAAAATGAAAATTTTAAATTCTTTTCCTTTATGGATTCAAATAATATCTGTTATAACGAATAACGAATAACAAATAATTCAATGACATAAATGATAATACATTGGCTTACAAACTGTTTTTATCTTGCATATACAGTAATTGAAATAATTAACTTTTTTATTTTAAAATAAGTAATGTTTTATTAATATAATTCAAGCGATACAGTTGAAAAATATCATTTCGATAATTCCATTTCAAAATTATTCGAAATAATGTATAATCCCAATATCATAAAGATACGTTACATTAATGCATTAAAAATTCAATAATATTCTATAAATGAATACTTCATCTTTTTATTGGACAAAGTATTAATTCAACATGTTATTATGTATATAAATGTATCGGAATATAATCCGATTTTATAAACAAAAAAAAAAAGAAAGAAAGAAAGTTAATAAACAGAATAAATTTAATTTCAAATTAAATATTAAAAAATAATCATGAATCTAGAAAACAAAGCAGTATTTAAAAATTATTTTTTTCTACGTGTTTAATTTTTTTCATCATTATTTACGTTTTTAATTTTATTTAAAATAATTTTATATCGGACAACTTTTATATCAAGTGCCTGACTATCTTAATCCCTAACTACTTATTCGATTTATTAAATTTGGTTATTCACTTGATTAATTTATTATTTCTATATTTCCATTATATTTATAATAAAATGTATGCAATATTTATAATTGCTTTATATTATACGTTTATACATTTATTCTATTTTGTTTAACATTATATTAAATTTTTATTTACTTTATGTTTTCGTTTTATCTTGACATGCAATCATAATATGAACATAAACTTCAATTAAAATAACTATTATATCTGACATGATTTTTTCATGTCAAACCATAATTTTTTCAACTAGACATATTGAAGTGTCGATAATCAAGGATAAAATCTTGACAACGGGATAATTACTAGACATATTTTTAACTCGAATAATTTTGACAAAATTATTATAAATATATATTAATACTATGATTACGACTATTTTTTTAAAAATTTATTTCTCTTACACTGTAATTCGTTGACATTGATTAACTTTAATTACCTCTGTGTTTAGGGATACTTGCATCGATACCGAATTCATCACTTACGTGTATAAAGACTTTTTAAAATTTAGCAATATTATACAAAATATTATTAATATGTGAGAAGTTTCTCTTAATTAACAACTGATTATCATGATCGTAGTCAGTTCTACTGCAGTTCCATTAAAATAATTTACTTTTGAAGAATCACAAAAACTCCACTTTCGTGCATTATATTCAATTCAATTACCACTACTCGTATCATCTACATATAACATTCTTATATATAAATATATATATATATATATATATATATATATATATATATATATATATATATAATACAGAGATAAGTGTGTATAATTATATAATTTTATAAATATTATAATAGAATATTTAATAGTAGATGAAGACAATTCATTAATTTTTCATCATATCAATTCACAATAGTTTTCGTTGAAAGGATAAATTGAAAACATAAATATCCAAGCCACGATAATTTTTCATTTAATTTAATAAATTATAATTTAATTTAAAAAAAATTCATGTGAAATAGTCGGTCAGTTCAAATGCACCAACACCATGTTGCCATATACATGATTTTACATTATTAATTGTTGAACACAAATGACGAAGAATCGAATACATTATCAACTACATTGGGAATGATGAATGCGATGTTTCAGAGATAGAGTAAGATGGAGAGACGCCGAAATAACAGATCGAATAGCTTCGACTACGTCAGCGAGAACGAGATTGGTTGATGAGCTTTTCCCTAACGAAATTGGTAGTCACACAAAATACGCTCTTCGTCTCCTCACAATCCGATGATCGTCGCGAGACTTAACGTCTATGTGAGTATGTGAGTGGGCTATAAGCGATGAGAACAAGGCAACCGGGATAATCGCTTTACAAAGCCTATTGCGCACACTTCTTGTCCCACTAAATCCCACTCCTTCGGCTCTTTATAGGAAGCCTTGAATTTCGATACTCGAGGGATTTCTGTCTTACTCCCTTGCTATTTCAGACCACTGTATACTTAAAGATGCCTTGATGCTCAACTTATTTTTTCATTTTAATCTAAAGTGTGAAGAGGAACTTGATTTCATGTCGATTGAAAATATGGAATTACAAATTCTTTCCGACTTTTTGCCGTCATTTTCCAGCGAATTTATTATGGGCAAATGGCAGCAGGATTATGCACGTTTTATTTAAATTCGTCAAATATATATAACCATTCGTTAAATATTGATTAGTTATATAGCAGAAATTTAGGTCAACAACAAAATATTAAACAAATAATTATGGCAAACAATAATGTCGTAGATGTAATCAATAAAGATAACATTGGTGAAACTTTTATTGAATAAAAGGGCTAGAAATTACATTGACTTGTTTAATTTTATTTATTGATTTTTTGCAATTTTTAGTATTAATACAAATTTACCAACTTCCAGTTCCAGTCTGCTAAATAGCAATTTTAATACTTCCAATGCGCCAATTGAATTCAAAATTTCTCGACTCTTCTCGGCTCTGCCCTCGAAAAACGATAAATAAACAATAAAAAAAAAAAAAAAAAACATATCTCACGCTTTACAAAGTCCCATCTAACAACGTAAAACCAAAGTCGATATAGATTAGATAATACAGTAAAAATTTATCGAAAATAAGTGTCTAAGGAATAGGCAGCAGCTTATTTGCTTATTGTATTTACGCACGAATGGAACAAACATCCTCGATTGCAGTCAAAGAATCACTGACCCTATCGCTCATAAGGCCATTCTTGAGAAAGTAAATTGTCGAGACGGCGGCAATAAGCAAAAAGTGAAATGAAAATCTCTAGAAGCGCGAATCGAGGATAGAGATGAATACCGAACACGAGCGACGGTTAAACTTTTACGAGCCACCCACGTCGTCTGGCGCCACGGCGACGATCTAACTCAGCTTGATACAAGAGGGCTGGAAAAAGCTCGACGTTCGCAAGCTTCGAACAGCGGCGGGGCGCAACGAGCCGCTTGTTTTTAACCGTCAAGAAAGTACGAGCGCAGATTTGTCAGCGCGGGTAAGAGCAATAAACCACCCGCCGCGAGTCCCCCAACTGTCGAATCGACGAACTATTTGACTTTCGGGAGAATTCGGGTCAGGAAGGCTTATCGCGAGCTCCAGCTTCCTTTCTTTATCCGAGCAAAATGAGGATTATTTGTGTGGCTCTGTGCCGGCTTTTATTATTTTTCTAAGCGTATCGGGATACACGACAACACTTATTGCATAAATAATTGCCAAAGCCCTTTTTTTATAGCTCTAGGTAAGCGAGAGATACAAATTAAGCGTTCATCTTTGGGAATATAGGGATCGATGGCAATTAACGGGGATGCCAAAATAATGTTCATGAACTAGTTAAGACGAACTAACGGACGTTCTATTTATTTTATTGAATAAAGTTTTTGATAATTATTTCATGATATGTGTTTGTTCACGGGCTTATCCAACTTACGATCAATACAGTCAATTTACGATATAATAACGTTCCATTAACTGAATAAAGTTCATCATTGTTGCACTCGTTTTTCCTTTAATTTTTACGAGAAATGACTCGTAATTTTTTATTTCGAAACAAGCTATTAGTAAAAATGGCTGAGAGGTATACGCTTTTAAAGTGAATAACTTGATAAATTTATAATTGATTTATTTTTTATTGTACTGAAAAAATATACGACTTACATTTATAATATAAGGCCTATTTTTTCTCTTTTTTGTTTTATTATAAAATATATAAAATTTTTAAACCTATTACATTAACCGAGTAGCTTTTCCTAAGAAGCTCATTCGGTGTTCAAAATAATTTCCTGCCACCTAAATCCCAGTCCTTAATTAAACGTTAACGTAAACGTTAATACAAGCATGTAAAGTGAGAGAAAACTAAAGGATATTTTAAGGGAGAAATACAGAGAGTGAGAGAGAGAGAGAGAGAGAGAGAGTGAGAGAGAGTGAGAGTGAGTGAGTGAGAGCGAGTGAGTCAGTGAGAGTGAGTGAGTCAGTGAGAGTGAGACTGAGAGATGGGGGAGGGGCGAAGGGGTTGGGGGGGAGGGGAGACAATGGGACGCGTAATTTTGATAATAAAGATCTGGAAAAAGGAAATGGAAAACCATGGGAAAAGATAAAACAGAGATTGAAAGAGGAATGAGTCGGAAAACACTTTGATATACGTATACTTTATTCGTTGACTTGTCTCTCCAGCGCTTTGCGGCGTATAATTTAAGAGTCATATTTCTCCCGTGGACGACGGGTTATCGTGTCATCATGTACAGAACGGGCCGAGACTGGCGAAGAGGTGCCTTGGGGATTTTGTGGCTTCTCTTGCCGCATGAAGGTGTTGTGCTTGAAGGTAAAACGTAGAGAGGGAGAGAGAGAGAGAGAGAGAGAGAGAGAGAGAGAGAGAGAGAGAAAGTGGGAACAACGCACGCTTGGTAATTTAACTGTGAAGAGCGGCGAAAATAGAGAAATAAAAAAATTCGCGAGAAGAGCGAACAGCCTGTAAAATAGGAGAAAGACCGAGTGCTAACGAATGACGCGCTTGGCACTTGCTGTTGTTCGCAGATTTATCCGTCGGATTTTTTATTTTCCCATTCCCGTGTCATACAGAGGATGCAGAAAATATTATAATTCTTCCCAAGAAGATATTGTCATGGTAAATTTACAAAGGGCAGAGGACATTTGTGCAACATTTCTCATGTGTTAGAGACATTTTTTTTATATTTTGGATAAACTTTTCTTTATACGCGCCGTAGCTACATGCATATGTCATGTGTTCGAAGCAAATGATTAATGATGATTGTAATCGGGTAGTATTACTTCTATTACACCTATGCAAAGAGAATGAAGAAAATTTGCCATTTTATTAAAAGTCCGACGGATTATTAATAACAAACTAATATTCGAGCAACAAAAAATTTTCAAAAATACAAGTTAACCATACAAGCAGCATATTTAAAATTCAGTAATATTTATCATATATTTAAATATATGTTTGTATAGTAAATTGAATAAAAAATAATTCATAAAGTCAAATTAATAACATTAATAATCATTTCGAACATCTAAATTATGAATATAATAATTACAAGCCTTCTTAATTCGTATGAATTTATTTTGCGTATTTAAAATTACAACCGTATTAATAATTTTAAGCCTTCTGCGTTATTGATTAGATTCGTCTGCCTGTTTACTCAATTTGCGAAATTTAGATATGAAATGAAAGCTACTTCTCAACGTCAATATTGCTTTTCCCATTTACAATCATAATTATAATAGATATTTGCATAAATTTTCTAAGAAAATCTTTCCCTTATCGTGAGAGAGGACTAATAAATATCCTTGTAACTCTAGGTCATTATATTTTAACATACAAATAATGTTCCTTTCTGTAATTATACAGTTCGAAAAATGAATAAGTAATTAATTACTTAATCTTTAATACATAATTTAAATCTTAAAGCTTTGACTTATCATCAAGAGGATGAAAAAAGAAGGGAAAAAACCAATATACATAATTAACATTATAATTGATAGTTTTTATATTTTTGATTGCATTTACATAAAGAATTGATGCAAATTTAAAATTCATTATTAATAACTAAAAATTTTAGGTACATTAAAGAAAGATAAATTTAATTAAATCAACTTCGTGAACTTATTTTTAGGATAACAAAGACCTTTAAATCCGAAACTCGTATTAAATAACATTTAAATTTTGTTCTTTCAATTGAAATTTATTCCTTTGATTCTTATAATATTTCATAACTTACCCTCCTCAAATTTCAGCCATGTCCTTTCACCTTTCTAACAATTCCTGTATCTCTTACATTAAACAGCCAAGTGCTTATAATCTCGGTTTTTTAGATACATTAATGTAGCGTACATGAATGACATTGATCGACACCGTCTTCTGCTTCTTCAATGAATATTCCGAAAATAGAGATAGATAGAGATAGATAGAGATAGATAGAGATAGATAGAAAGCCACGTAAATATCAAGGAATTTGTTGTTTAAAAATAACAATTTCATAAAGTAAGGAGCATATAAAAAATATGAAATATTTGAGGCAGCTTCGATTGTTTTCACACGAGATTCGAGAAAATGCGTATCGTAATGAAACATTGAATGGAAATTAAATTTAATTACATCAGGCGCTATTTAGAAGAACTGATTCGTCGTTGCACTTAGAGTAAGAAAGGGCTCGAAAAATTAAACTTACTTCAACAGAATTTTCTATTACAAGATAATAATAACATTAATAATAAAATGTGATAAAATTAATGTATTTGAACAAACTATAGTAATCATTTGCGGTAGAAAAGTCATAAAAGATTTCGTATTGGAAACATTAGAGAATAAAAGAAAAAAAAGGATGAAAAAAAAAAAAGAAACAAACAAAAAGTCATGCGTCTAGACAAGCAGTAAATCTAATTCACAGAAATAAAATGAATGGTATTGAACTAAAGCTATTCAAATAATCTCGACGGTTCAAATTCCGTTTCGTGTATCTACACATGTCGGCGTACATATTTTCCATACTCATGTTACAACCTAATACTTTATGGATTTTGTTAACAACAATATTTATGCCATTGTGGATACAGTATCATACATATGGCATTGCTTGTGATAATCCAAAGCCAAATAATATAAATTGCATGAAAAATAATTTAAACTTGGTTACCTGTAAATGTGTAAATTTACTTTTTAATTGTGCTAATGCGTTGCGAAAATCGAAAACAACTGCATATTTTGATGAAAAACAAAAATTTATTATCTTTATAATAACCATTTCTGTGATTCAGATGATATAAAATTATACATTTATTCAAAAAATACTATAACAGCCACATATAATTAACCAGCTTATACACAGTTACACGTAATAGAATTTTGTTGAACAATACCATCCTCTTTTAGTTCTATTTATTAGAAAATCTGGTATTTATGTCATAAATTATAAGGGTATTTTCTCTCACTCTCAACCTTATATTATTGTAGGTAGAAAGAAAATTTAAAATAAATAAAAACGAATTTCTTTATTATACGAGAAAAAGAAAGTGTTAAATATTTTTATACGAATTATACCATATGAACTTTATACCATATGAGAACTCGCATATAAATATAAATAAATATACAAAAATTTACAAAAACTCTTACAAATACGATTGATACGGTTTTTTCTCAACCACACTAGGCCCATCAAATAAAAACATAAAACAAAGAAAGTAAAACTCTCCGCTCAAACAAATATAATAGAAGTATCATTACAAGCTGAATACTTACCGAGGCCTTGATAATTAAAATAATATATCAAAGTGAATATCGCAATAAGTAAACGCGTGTTTAATGTTTATTAAAACGATATTGCGAGGTATCGTAAAATATTCCATTTGAAAAATTCCATGTAAAATAAAATGAAAAATATTTGCTAATTAAATTGTAAAATAATGGAAAGATAATAATTTATCATTATAAATGTTGAAGTAATATTGAAAATTATTAAAAATGTATATATAATAAGAGCTAGTCTTTGATAATTTTTCAAATTATATTACAATAACTTCAATGATTTTATTCAAACTTGAATTAGATAAATAAATTAAGACATGTGTAAAATTCCAACAACAACAAAAAATAATTGCATTATACATGAATTGTAAATAATATTTACATAATTAAACGTATATTTAAAGGTTTATCCTATTTCATTGGAATGAAGTAATACAAATCCCCGTACACTCTATTGTTAATATATGACATGTTACTCGTAAATACATTGTACCAATTAACTGGGGAATAATTATTATGGACGTTAAATTGAACTTCATAAGAAAGAAAGAAAAATAAAAAATACCGTCTATTACGAAGATGCAGTATAAAAATTAATCCTAACACATTTATTCGATAAATATTCTTAAATTTTTAGCATCCACCCCAATTAAGGCGAGGCGGACAAAAAAATAATTAATTTCAAATACAATGGGATTACGAAAGCAGTTGATTGCGAGTTTTAATGCATCATTATTATATTAAATAAAAAATAAGCTACAATGAACTGAAAGAAGTTTTATTAACGAAAGAATTCACAATTCCGTGTGTTATATCTTATTATATTGTTCTAGAGGCTGAAAATAAGGTTGTAATGTCTTTTAAAGGAACATCATTTTCTCTTAAAATAATTGCAACAAAGGCCATTTTGTTTTCGTACTAGACGCAATTGAATTAGTTACATTCACTAAATTAAGCTACGCATCAAGCTTATTTAGAAGCACAAGCACACGAGGAAAATGGCGGATACGCAAGTTCGTTACACGCCAATGGATTTTCGGTAAAATTACCTGCGTTGTGTCTCGTGGAGCTGATGAATCAAAGGCCGCTTATATTGGACTCTGAATTTTCGATATTTACAAGTGTTAGAGTGCCATGCCATACGTAGGTGTGCGCCTTCCGACACAGACTCGACTCTTCATATTATTTTCCTTTTCCACTCCCAAGCTTTATATTACATTCCATCTGTAATGATGCTGTAAGAGATTGCCTGGTACTTCAGCAGTTCGCAAAATTAGTGATTTGTCAATTAGTCAGCTAATTTATTTATTGGCAAAGATGAGAGCGGAAAGTCATTTCTTTTCCGACCAACGACGACGGGGACGACGACGGGGACGACGACGACGACGACGACGACGACGACGACGACGACGACGACGATAACGGCGGTCGCGGCGGTGGCCGCTACGATGCCAACCAATGACAAACAGAGTAAGATAGAATCACAGAGAAGGCGGACCTTGCCAATTTTCGAAATGTCGCGAACCAGAACGACTAATTCAGATTTAGTGAAGTAATAAGAGAGCACTAAAGAGAGCTGGTGAGAAGGAGAGGAGGATTGAACGCAAATGAGTAAGTTAGAGATACTAAGACTGTTCGGTGCCTATATTCGCATGCGGCGATATATGCTCCTTCAATAATTAAGATATACATGTTCAAGGATCCTATATAGGATACTTTGATTATCACGCCTTTATTTATTACTTTTGGAACTCAATTGGTTCTACTAGATAAAAGAGCCGCTTAATCCTTCATTAAATGGTAATGGGAATTCTTGAGAATATACCTTGTATAGAAATATCTCGAATGAAAGCAATTGTTTATATGTAGATAATTATTCATTTTAAAAAATAATCTACTTAAATGTATAACGCACATATAGTGTTAACGATAGTTTTTTTTTTTTTTTTTGTTTTTTTTTTTATTTATACATTTTATAAATAGTACATAAGTTGTACGCAAATAGTTTTCGATTGAGACATTATGAATTTACTATTAGAAAGGTCTAATCGTTATTTTAAGTGCCATATCGAATGGATTTTCAATAAACTCGAAGCCAATTCATTTAACAATGAAATTTCAGCATATATATATCGTTTTTAAAATGAAAATTTTATTTTATTTATTGCATGATCTATTTTTAAGAACGTAATATTTACAACAATATGTAATGTTTAAAAACGTAATAATTCTTCAAATATTAATTTGAGATAATTTATTTCATTTTATAAAACAGATTTATTTTAAATTCTTATACTTCACATGGTTACTAGAAATAAACGTCACTGAAATGAAAATAATGTTCTTATTTTTAATTTATTTCGTGCACTTGTGTGTTTTAAATTGAAAATAAACAAAGTTTTTTAACATCGCAACATGCTTTTCCGTATTAAATGTTGACCTTTTTTTTCATTTGTATCATATTTTAGAAATGCATGTTTGAAACATTCGTTATTTCATTGTTACTTTTCTCACGTATCTATTGATAAATCACGGAGAAATAATAATTACAGTAAATGATATAAAGGTTAACTCTTAGAAAATCTATTGGATTTTTGTTTTGTTTTTCAACATATCGTCATTTAGAACTATATGTCGCGCATACTTTTTAAGCACATTTTTAGAGAAAGAGAAATACAAAGGTGCCATTGAAAAGTGCAAAGTAACGAGAACAAGCATCCGAAGAGTTTGCGTCTTAGAAGAGATAGTCAGGAGCTTTAAAGGCGCCGGAATCTTTGGACAGTTCCGCAGCCCGATTAGCTGCCACTCCACAGCTTCCTCCAAGTTGGTTTAATTGATCTACAAGCGTAAGAGAAAGTACGGCAGTAATTCGCCCCACACACAAGTAACACAGACGCATACGTATACGCGTGCGAGCGCGCGCGCCTGTATATATATATATATATATATATATATATATGATAGAATGTGATGGAAGAAGATCAAGAGGGCGTTTGGCCGTGCACACGAGAGAGGAGCCTCGGGGAAAATTTTTACCGCTTCGTTGGAGGAAAATTTGTTGCTTCGGTTTCCCCTTCGAGCCACCTTGGAGCCGGCTTTCCTTCCTTCGTTCTCCTTACTATCGGTTTTATTATGTTCCGCGGAATATTGCGCGGTCATGACAGTGCGGCAACGCAAGGGAAAACCCGTTCATCAAACTGACTTATCGAAGCGGCAAATATTCCGTCAACGACGAAGACGACGCATCCGGCCTGATTTTTCAAAGGATCCCTTACCGCTTGCAATAGCCATCCTCAAATACTTTTATTTTCAGCCCTGCAGGAAGCCTTCCTTTTTTTCTTTTCTTAGCGGCTACGCCTCTATCCTTCTCCCTTGAGTGCCCAACAAAAAAAGGGAGAAGAATCCTTGCACCGAAGTGAGTAACTTCGTGTATATTGGCTTGCGACGCCCTTATTTATATATATATATATATCTGTTCTCTCTCTCTCTCTCTCACACACACTCTCTCTCTCTCTCTCACTCACTCTCTTGAACTAACCGACAATTTCTAGCTATCTTATTCTCGGCGACCTAACGTCTTCTCTTTATTTCCTTGCTTGCTTGCTTGCTCCCATCCTTCCTTACTTCCTTCCTTCCTTCCTTCCTTCCGTCCTTCCTTCCTTCCTACCTCCCTACCTTTCCTTCATCCTTCTATCTTTCCATCCGAGACTCGAGAAATCAAAGAGGGTCGAAGCTGTATTGATATTTCGTTGGTGGTCCTAAGACTGCGCGCTTCCTGCTCAATCGCCACTTTCAACCCATACATGTACGCTTTACCAGCCGCTCCATTCCTCCGTCTCTTTTGCTCGCAATAATATTTCCTTTTTCGCGACTGAGCGAACAATGTAGTTGAGGAGGCAAGGAAAAAATTGAATTTATCTTCATAATATTTATGAAAGAGCGAGGAAGAGGGAAAAAATGAGGAATTCGTGGGCTTCGTTCTTGGAAGATCCGTAAGGGCACGTAAGGGTAAATAGTCGATTCGAAAGGAAAGCCGTTCGATCGAAAATTGTGTGAACTTTATTACGTGCCTTCGTTTTTTCCCTCTCGTTCCCTCTGACCGCCCCGGCCTTTGTGAATAAGCCAATGTATGCACAGGAGAGCGCGGAAAATACAAACGAGCACTCCGACGGGGTCAAAAACAAAGGGACGAATTACACTGCTTCGGCTTTAGCGCACACAAGCGTCTCCTTTGGCAAAAAGTGCTTTTCGCGACGAGGAAAGTGGACACACGGGTACAATAGGTGCAAGGAAAGACAAATAATAATCGACGGCGATCATGAGTTCCGCGATGGCACAATGGGTTCGCGCATTTCTTGCCAGCGCCTCGTTTCACCTGCCGCCCATGTATTTTCATTAAAAATAAAATTCCGCCCCAGAGCATCTACCGCGTTAATACCGCGCATTCCCGCGAATTTATTACACGCACGACTATCTTCGAAATTGAGCACGATTTTCGTATACGTGATGCGAATGACGATGCACTGCACCAAATATGTTTCGCCACGGACTACCGCTGCGTGCAAGTATTGCACATAATTACGGAATTTTAAATGCTACAAAAAAGAAAAGAAAAAAAAGAACATATGTCATTTTCCGTGCCTTTACGCGCTATCGTATGAATACGAGAGACGAGAGACTAATTAGATCGTACAAGATATTCCGAAAATAATGAATAATTTAACGATAATGCGCGATTGCGCCTTTCTCTACACGACAAATTCTCTTAATTTATTCAGCACGATGCTAAAATATTGCACGAGGCTTATGAAATTATCGATTAGCCTGGCTCTAAACTTAAAAGTATATGACAATTATTTGTTAATTTCAACATTAATAGCCTCACTAACTGCATTATGAGGGGACTTTTGTATCGATGATTGTTATTATCGAGCTAAGTACAACGATTTAATGTTAACTCGATATAACGAACATTTCAATGGAAAATCTTCCGAAATGGTGATACAGAATTCTACGACATGTAGAGGAAAATCAATTAGTTGAACTAACAATGCTCTTAATTAGTTTCTGATTAATGCCGACTTATTTTTGCCGCACATAGCATTTAAAAAGGAAAACTCAATATTAGTAAATAACAACTAAATAACATAAAGACTGATAGTTTAGAAATAAAATTTCCCTAGTATATTCTTACATGATCTGATCTATAAATGAAATATATTTTTTTCTTCCCTTATGATATTATATAATTTTTCTTAATTTGTTAATATAATTACCTAGAAGCTCGTTTTAATTGGTGATTTCTTAATTTTCGTTACAGAGGCTGCGTAAAAAATTAAAAATTCATAGCAAATTTTATGAAGTTTTTTTACTTTATGAAGTAACTTTTAGAATAATTAATTAACATTATAATTCTTAAGCACTTCAGTAATCGAACTTATATATATATATTATAAATGAATAAGTCATTGTCAACACAATTAATAAACAATTAAATTCAAGAAAATAATACATTGCAGCTTCAGTTTAAAATTAATTATTTCAACTAAGCGTTAACTACATTACTTAATGTATAGTAAATTTCTATAACGAAAAATGTTTTTGAATTCCAAAAAACTGTATTTATATATTTATCCTTTTTTTTTTTAATTTAACCTTATTATACCATAAATAAATGACCTCATCTATATATATATATATATATATATATATATATATATATATATTTTCGATCTAAAATTCACATTTTCGTGTAGAATTCGTGTATTGCAAAAGTGCTCCGAATGATTTAGTTACATCGCTTGAATATTACAATTTCAAGTAAACAATATTATATAATAATAATAATAATAATAAATATGCATATTATATAAAAAAAAAAAAAGTAAAATGTTGCAGTTTTAATCCATTTACGTTAGCTTTATAAGATTTAACTATTTATGATGAAAAACACTTTTCACTTATTTCCTCATAATTTCAGAAGTTCAAACTATAAAATTAAAAATGTAATTCATTTACATTTGAAGATAATAAAATTATATTTTCATTTTATGTTGAGGCAAACATTTTCATGTTCTCCAAAAAATATATGGTCGGAAAAATATTAATCACGAAATAATAATTATAATATTATATATTAGATAGAATGTAGTATTGACTGTGATATTTACAATAGAATAAGACAAAACGATTTAATATTTTATATGTAGCCAAAGTGCTTTTACTTAACGAGTGCATAAGCTCTATTATAATTAAACATAACATAAAGAAAATTGTTATATTTAAACAATTTAATTCAAATGCTGTATAAAGTATAAGCGATTTAAATAGGGAAATTCTATGCGTAAATTAAATTAATACTAATGTTGAAAGAATTATGGATGCATCTTACGGAATTATTATTAAAATAAATAATAATGATGATGAGAGCATAATGTCTAGAAATATAGTCAGTTTTGAAATGGAAAATACATGAATAATGAAATTCTGTTTAGCTTTGAATAATATTAAAGCATATTTCTACAACAACGAAAAACCTTTCATTCAATAAGGGCATATCCATTACCACCAATTTGAAAAGGGTCTTGCACATACACTCGAATGTATTTGAAAAATGGTTTGCTTTAATTAAAAAATTGTAATACATTCTTGTAGGCATTCTAACAGTATATAAAATAATTAATAGTTAATTTTCTTAAAATAATAATTTTCATTTAATTACAATTGAATACCACTGCGTTATCGTTGATTTATTACAGAAACATTTGAAGAAAAACAATCAATAAATATAATGATAGAGAGTATGTGATAAATATGAATAATACATCGATTAATGTACTGCTGGACGAATAAGACAAAGGCTGACAATATTGATGCTTTGCAGCATGTATTAAAATATTAAAATATTAATAATTACGTAACATACGATAGACGAAGTAAGGCAATCGATTGTTTTTTTTTTTTTTTTTTTTTTTTTTTTTTAAAAATCAGCTGCCGCCAGAGTGAGCGAATCGTGCCTCGTATTACACGCGGCCGCGTGCATTTTTCAATAATACCGAGAGACAATCTGAAAAAGCAACTTATATTTAAAATAATCCATTAGAGGTGCTCTGCTCGACGAATTACGTCTGGAGGACTTAAAAATATAAACGCTACCATTTGTCCTTTTTACGAGCACAATCTTGAGATACGATAGTGTGAAAGAAGGCGACTGTGTTACTCGTGCTTAGCTTTATATGAGACTTGCGCCCAAGAATTTCCAACTGAATTGGGTCAGGTAGAAATGTTTGAGGCGTGCTTTGATGTCAAATGCATTTCTCGCGTCAAACTTTATTCCGGTGTATTTTAGCATCAAATATCCCGAATGATAACAAAGAAATTTTTTAAGCCTCAAGGGTTGTGCTATCAAATTAAATGGGGCTGGGGCGGGGGCGTGGCAAGGGGCGTCGGAGAGAAGATAGAAGAAGAAACAGAACAAGAATAAGAAAGTGAATAGTGTATAGAAGTGACTTAAAGTAGTTAGTATTAAAATTCATAAACATTGAATGTAGCTGAGTGTTAAGTGGCGGTCGTAGGTTAGCCATTTATCTGCTTGAATATAACTGGAATTTATTAATCTGCGAGAGTTTCACAAACGCAGGATAATTTGCGTAATAATAAAAGCATAATAGGATGACGGAAAAGTTCGGACTATTATTTTGTAAGATTGTGTTATAGAATAATTTCGCGCACGATATTGAAGGGAAAAAATAACATCAGCTCCTAACGACGAATACTTAAGCAAAATAATTGGAGGACTAATCCATTAAAATTTTACAAAAGCAAAAACGTCAGACAAGTAGATTGTAAAATAATGACCACTATAATTTAAGTGGAATATCTTGAGAAATTTTCACAGACTATTGATTAGAATGGCATAATTGTAATTAATAATTGAAATGCTTGTTAAAATGCAAATACAAAGTGGAAGAAGAAAGTCCGTTTCCGCAAAAGAGGTGGTCGATAAATGTCAAAGTATCGATTTCCGGAAAAAGACGTATTTTTATTGTTAGATGAAGATTAGCCGACAAAGTGTCAGAGTAATTTGTTATATTTGTTTATGGTTGGTTGAAAGAGCTCGAATGAGATAGTGCCGCTGAGGTTTATCGATGCTCGAGCCGTGTGAATAATAATGCGGTATCTCTCATGATCTTTTGCTAAATCTTCCGACACATCTGTCGCGCATAAGTTCGCCAAGTCTTGGAATTAAATGCGAAAAAGAGTTGGAGGAGCCGAGGTAACGAACGGACTTGGGGTACTCATAAAACGTCGGTGTTTTAAAGCGCGTATGTGTGCCAAAAGCGCGAACACCAAGCGTGCGATTTGCCATGAAATTTGGCGATAAAGACGGAAGATAAAAGAATTGGTGGAGGGGGGGTTGGGGGGGGGGGGGGGGGAGGGAAGTTGAAGAAACGTAAATGAGGCTACCGATGAAAAGACAAGCGCCGGGGAAACAAGAGTGAAGAGCGGGTTATTCACTCTTAACAACACAACGACTGTTAAAATTCCCAGGCGTGCGCGCCACTAATTCAGCATTACGTTGAAAATTGCCATAAATCCTCGAATCCCCAAGCCTCCTGCCCCCGTTTCCAAATACGCAGCACCACGTTGCATAAGGAAGTTATACAATGGCGCGGGAAAACGTATAGATATCGCAATCGCGAGTAAGCAGCGCACGTATACACGAGTGCGCGCAAGAGGCCAAGAAGGTAATCTGGAGGTTTGCGAATTGCGAAGATACAAGCCAACCGACGTAAGGGGTACAGGCGGAGAGGGCGATGGGGCGAGGTGGGAGGGCAATTTGTCTTGGAGCCGCTGCCGGCGGCGCTCGTAGATCCCGGGAGGGCGCGGTGATGAACGATGCGGGCCGGCGCTAAATTAACCGAAAACTATCAACACCCACGAGAAGCTTTTTAGTAATGAATGATTTGCGCGCGGAATGACGCGGACTCGGTTACGATTAGAGGGGGGCCTCGAGAGTGCACCAAGAGAAAGAGAAGATCGATACATCGCGGGAGATATTCGCCGGTTTTTGCCCTCGCAATGACAAAGGTCTTTTATCTCATCCGCCAAGGCGAGAGGAGAGAGCAGTTGAAGATGGCTTGATTGATGAAGTTGTCACGGCTAAAATAAAGAAGTGCCATTTTACCGTGAAGAAATGAAATTGCATTATTCGATGTCTCGAGTTGGATTCGCGGAGAAGGTACCTCTTATTTTTCCTAAGTGGGCCTTCCCTTGCAGCCCAGCAACTTTTGTTGCTCCTCTATAAAAGTACGTTATTCCAGGCTGACTTGTAACTACTTTATTTTATGTCACTGTCAGAATTTATAGAAAGTACATTCCATTGTAAAATTCTTTGCGTATTTCGTAAAAGCATGACATGAAAAATGAAATATATTAACTATAAGTTGACTTGATACTGCTATCTTGAGACCCTCAGCCTCTACAATAATATGGTATTTAACAGGGGAAAATGAGAGTGTTTGTTTGAATTTACATCAACCCGTTGCTTGGCATCAACTCGAACTCCCGACTACATGATATTCAACATATGACTGCATTATTGTTTGAACTACAATTCCATCAATGTCGAGTTTTTCTCTTGTTTACTTCTGCCCTTACGAAGGCACGAGCGAATGCATGTTTTGTTTTTCTCAATATGAATAATAAGTGGTGTTCTCGGCCAATACAAACTGCCAAACGAAACCCTTCTTAGCTTTAAACATTATTAAACATTATATTAATTCGAGCGTATGTAAACATTGTTTAATTTGGCCCAAGACTTATATATTAAACTTACGAGTGCATATTAAATATTCATATAAGCGCTCATACGATATCATACGTTCACATTTTTGAGATAAAATTAAAACACAAATGAAATCCAAATTCAAATTATACAAAATACTAGAGAGCATGTTGGTAAACGGAAATTAATATCTCATTCGTTTTACATTTTCTATTGGAAATTGTGAAAATAAACGAACCCATTTATCCCATATTTATTTTATAATAAATCCAACGAGACGGCGGCAAAAGTTTTATTCAACGTAAAAGATTGTTATTTATCAGGGAAAAGATATTTTACGTATAATCGGGGTAGGATGCTCCAACTGCGCGTACTGTAACAACAAATCGAGGCTAAAGTATTCATCTCCATCCTCCACACATTTATGCATACTTTTGTGGTCGTTGATAAAGCCGCGAAACCAATTGAAACGTAAAACGCAAGCAATTGCATTGAGCACAAAGGAATTATAAAAAATCATCGACTCGAGAGTCTTGTTATCCGCAAAGAACAGAAAGAACGAAAGATTAAATTGCAGCCTAATCAAAGCGCGCGGCAACTCTTTCACCCTCTAATCAAAATCGGTTAATTGACAATAATTAAAAAATTATTCCACTTAGATTTACCGGGCCCCGAGGACTCAATGGAGCCAAGGATACGATGGCTAAATTATTTTTCACCTCATCCAATAAACTGACAAGGGATATTCAAAGTCGACGGAGCGTCACGTCGCGGGGCGTGGAGCGCGCGAATCGAGGGACTTTTGGAAAGAGGGACTTTTTGAAATTATTCGCGCGAGGAATTTAATTAGAGAGTAGGCGAGAGCTGCAGCAACTTACTTTTTGCTTCTAAGCGTATTACTTCTGGACACTTGAGCCTTGGAAAGTTTTGCATCCGCGACGCCCTCCGAACCTCCCATCCCGTCAACCACTCGCTTCACCCCTCCTTTTCGCGGCACCACTCGCTCTCCGCGAACTACGGGGCTCCCAAGTAGACAAGCGAAATTGAAAGTTTGAGCGACGGAATGTCGTGCCGAAATCGCGCATTTAAATAACGGCAAATAACAATTATGAGGGACGAATAGAGGGAACGGGAGCGGAAGGGGCAGGAATCGGCGCCATAAATGACCCCGTGGTAGTGGCGACGCGTCGTCGCGATGCGATATCGCGGACCGCGTCGCGACTTTATTGATTAGCGGCGTCCAACGTCAAGCTGATCACACATGTAACCGGCGAAATGTATTTCCGAAAATCGTAAACGGAGCCGAACGGGATGCGACCTCGTAAAGTCGATACGTGCGCGTGTGCGCGAAACCTCAGGATTTTTCTCCCTCTCGCTTTTACTTTGTACGAATACTTTGATGATCTGCGAAATTCGTCACATATCCGCGCTCCATAGTTTATATGCAGGCTTTGTACTTTCGACACACATGCACGTGCGCGCGTGCACGCAGGTGTCACATCGTACATTGTGATCTTTAAGGTTCTTTTTGACCCTTAGCATCTCTCATTATTGTATTTCAATCTTAAACCTTATGATTTGTATGATTTGTATGAGAAATTTTACTATCCAAGGCCATAAGCCAATCAAAATTGTCTATTACTGTAATTCATATATTTATTGAATATTTATAGCAAATTAAAGAATGTAAAAAATATTTGTACATACTTAAGAGTGTATTATTGATTTAGTAATAGCGAGTCTTCAAGTTGTATAAATGACTCACACATGTAACCCGGTTTGTCAGTTATGAGACTCAGGTGTGCCGCTTGTGAACACATAAGACAAAATAGTAAGAGAGATTTTTCGAACGATAAGAATACAAGAATCTCGAAGATGAGGTGGATAGAAAGGAAGAGAGATCATTCTGTGGCCCAAGGGCTCTCTTTCCAGGATATGAACTTTCCTTTACCGGTGCTCTCTCTCCCTCTCTCTCTCTCTCTCTCTCTCTCTCTCTCTCTCTCTCTCTCTCTTTCGCTCTCGCTCGCTCACTCACTCGCTCACATCTCTTTCGCATCGATTCTTTCACTCTCTCACGCTTTCTTTATCTCCGACTCTCTATCTCTCTACGCGCTTCCATATTTTCTTCTCTTCTGCTCGCTGCTTCTTTAATCTGCCGTTATTCCGGAGCACATCCTAGTTTATGGCAAAAAGCGAGTGCAAAGCTCTTACTTGAACTTCTTCAAGGAAACTAGACAGTCAAACTATTGCTAAATTATTGTTTCTCAAACAAAAAACAAAAAAAAAAAAAACAAAGAAAAAGAAAAGAAAAAGATAGGAAACGCTGTTGTTATGTCATACCAAGCTCCAGTGATTTCTTCTATGGAACTATAAGACTCAAAAATCATATGACCTGCACTTTCAATTTACATAATGAAAGATTAAAAATAATAATATTTGCACTTTTATTTTTCTTAATGCATAAATCAAAATGATATTAAAAAATATATATATAATTCATTAAATTATTATGAGATAATTTTTTTAACAATTTATGTTGCAAATGTATAAATTGTAAAATTAGAACCGCACTATTACTTGTGCATAATACAATTTTTTCTTTATTCACTTGCATAAATAGTCGGCTATAGTTCCAATTAAACTTTGCGAATCCTTCATAGTATTATAAAAATGAAAATTGTAAAAGTAATATTTATTTTATGGTGAAAAATTTATTATTACGATAAATTATTGCAATACGAATGTTAATCTTAATGTGTAAGTTTTTCAAATAAAAGTGAATAAATTTTACTATACATGTGCGAAAAAAATGAAGATTTTTTGATACTAAAGTACCTAACGATTGATTAACAATTTTAATTATATCTTTATTTGCATTATTATTATTATTTAGTAGATAAAACGCTACGCTAAAATAAAAATAATCCGATGCTCTTTATCATCTTTTTTATCAAATAACATTTAGGGATAAATATTAATCTTGAAATGAAAAGCAAATATTTTGCACTAATATAGACGCGCGTCACAAAGCTTTTGTACGCTTGAATCAACAATGTATAATATCATTCGGTATGTTAGATAGGAACTATTAAAATATTTAAATGCATTACCATAAATTAACGTTTAATTATTACGAAAAGCACATTCGTTAAATATTAATTGATCACGCGAATATTTAAATTTCTTTTGTTTACATTCATTAATTAAACGGCACAATCCATAAAGATTGCATAAGAAATGAAAATTTCAGTCTCTTTAAAGTAGAATTGCATAAAAAATAAAAAAAAAGTTGCCTCGCATCATCTATTAAAAACGAGGCGTAGAGCACAAGTTCATTCGTGCAATCGATCGATATAAAAACCTTGTGCTGCCGCAGTAAAATTTAAATTAGAATCTGCCCGGAAAACAAAATAACGTTTTGCATTCGCCAGTCGGATTTTAATTATATTGTATAGTCTAACAAAAACAACAACAACAAAAGAAAAAAAAAACAAAATTGCCATGCGAAATAAAAGACTAACGTTACATATGAAAAAAAAAATCACAAGTTTCAGGAAAATAATGAAAAAGTCTCCTATGCTCCGAGTGTTGAAATTACAGAATTGCAAATACACGTTGAGTGCCGAGTGTACATATGCTACCTCGGACGTACCGAGAGAGAGAGAGAGAGAGAGAGAGAGAGAGAGAGAGTGAGAGTGAGAGTGAGTGAGTGAGTAAGAGATTATCGAGTAGTTCCAGAGACGAAAGAAAGGGTAGTAGACATGCTCGGAGTTGCAAATTAGGGATGGGATCCTACAGGAATTCTATAGGATTGATAGAATAGGCCGATTGAAAAGTGGAAAATAGGATAAGAGAGGATGAGCGATTGGAAATCGAGTACAAATACAAGTGTGAAGCCCGTATAACATTTTTCTTAGTAATGCATACGCTGTTGTGGACATGCGAACGCTTGCGAATAGACGGTTGAGATCGGCAATTTCACCTTTCGCAATTCTTATACACCTCGCATACAACAGGATGGTATTTTTATTCAAATCTCGAGCACTGATGACCAGTGGAAGTATCGGATATATAAAGCCAAAGTCCGATTTTCGAGGCGCCCACTGATCGCATTATTGCGCACAACGAAATTGACTCGATGCCCCCACGCCACCAAATCCTAGCCAATGGCAAGAGTAATTTAAAAAATTCTATTTGCGCCTTGCGCATTTATGCATGACTTTACGATATCTTCTACCGCTGAAGAATACGGCTGGGAGGGGGACAGAATTGTTATTTGGGACGGCATAGGCCACATAATTCTTCGATAGAAAGTTTAAATCATGACAGAGTGCGTAAAGGGAAGAAGTTTGTATAGTCTGAAATCTCGAGAAATTGCGGAAGTTGAACGTTAGCCATTTTCTATGTGCCACGGTATATAGCAGAGCGATCTTGAATGTTAAAAGATGACGATTCTTAAGCTATGATAAATAGTGCAATAAATGTTTTAAAGGACAGATGTATGTGAACGACTGGGAGTAAAAATTTACGTTACCGTCTTGCTGGCATTTTGTAAATTTAGTACCATTATTTTAGAAATAGAATCCAGCGTTGTTTAAATTATAGTTTATCCATTAAAGAGTACATTGAAGGAAGCCCAGTAAAATTATTATCCAACGCGTGGGTGATATGAGCGATTGTAGACCCTCGAGTAATATAATCGATTAAGACATCGTTCCAAGAATTTCAAATTTAAAAGATATATTATCATAAAACCAGCAGGTGTGTTGCCATAAATTTCATTCGATCATTATACCAATATTAAATCAAATATCCCAAATAACATGCTATAAAGGTATAAAGGAAGATTTATGGTAAGTTTAGTAAGTTTAGTCATTCTTAAATTACGCGCGAAGAAGGACTACTAGTCTTTTTTACCATTTATTTCACTATTCTCTCAAATATATATATATATATATATATATATATATATATGTATGTGTGTGTGTAGAGAGAGAGAGAGAGAGAGAGAGAGAGAGAGAGAGAGAGAGAGAGAGAGCGCTCCATATAAAGCTCTACCCCACTTGACCTTCTGATTTCATGGATCTTGAGTGGATTTGCAATATCGTCCGATGTTCTTTCGGCTTTCTACATTTATCAGTAACAAAAATCCGACTTTTTTTATTTTTATCTCAACCACATCGATGGACGATCAATTTTAATATACAAACTTGCATAACAACTGGGAAATAATAACTTTGCAATATGATCACTAAATTATACGAATAATATATTGAAATATTGACCACATTTTGTAAAAAGTGATATATCACTTATCCGAAATAGGGTTAAATGTATGTTTTATACACTTGTAAATTGTGAAATAATAATTAAAGGAATTCCATGCACGAAATCATTCTAGTTGTTTTCTCGCAAGTTTCCTTTAAAGAAAGAAGTCTGATCAAGTCACACAATATACAATCATATACAAAATATGTATTTTATTATAATAATAATAAAACTTAAATATAATATGTAGAATAATATTTGCTAAATAGGCTAAACGAGTTTGAATAAAATCTAGATTTTGTATGCTTGCAGTCAATTATGAGACGGAAAATTATCATCTTAACCTTACTTGTAAAAGCTATATATCGTTATTTTCCATAAAGAATTGTCTATAATATTTCTCTTCCATCTTCAATTCCTAAAGATATGAAAGATTTATTATTGTCCGCGCGAATGATAATTAGAGGATGATAAGACAGTCATGCGATACGTTTATTCGAATATTATTTGAGGAAAAGTCATTGCTTTTAATTCTGGTGATCTCCATCTATGATAGGAATCTAATCTGTCATTGTATTGCTCTTCGGATCTCACTCGAATACAAAATTGGAAAGAATATTAAATTTCTGATATGACGAGTACACGATATATAATAATAGCACTTTATGATCTCATTATTGACTTACCACGACACCAAGCCCCTTGCCTATCGATACACAATCTTCATTACCAAAACTCATATTGGCATATGAGATAATATCAATGCCCTAACTCAGAATTTTAAATAAAAGAATATCGATAATCGGGGACAAATGGCTTATCTTAAATTCAATTCAGAAAATCAATGCAAAAACTTCATGATTAAGTTAACATTTATTTATGAAAATATTCATCCACTCTTATGCATAACCCACATTCTCTAATAATGCTGGAGCGGATGTAAAGTGGCTTAGGCAACTGACAGATAGAAGTGCACAAGCCACCACTAGGTGGCTATATCACCATGCGGTATATAATAGGCGAAACCCGCAAGCTATGACAAATGACAGTGGTTAACAATGCACAACAGTAGATCCCCTTAATTTCTTTACAATTTGTGTGCGTGTGCGTGAGCGTGGGAGGGGGGAGGGGAGAGGAGGGGGGGGGGTGTTTGCGTATGTACATATGTATTCGAATAATAGGATCGATCTACGATAGTCTTATTAACCAGTTTAACAAACCGCTAGGCAATTAAATGCGTTACGCCTTTATTGTATATCCCTTACGGGACCCTCGTTACATCATCGTGCTCACAACAATTGTGAATTGATAAATTTATTTTATCTATATTTTATCTTTAATACGATATAATAAAACTAATAGCTGAATGACCAATTGAAATGAAAATATCGATATTGAATAGTTCCAAAAAGACACTTTTAAAAAGAAAAACTAATTTTACAAAAAGTTAACAATATTCGTGTCAGTCAGTCAGTCATCATTAAACATAAGTTTAGCATATAATAAATATTAAAATGATTAAATTTAATTGAAAATCGTATTGAGAGTTAATCTTATGGAATTATTTCAGCTTAAAATTGCAATTTATTTAAATGAAAATGTTTTAGCGACACCAATTACACTTTAAATTTCACGAAAGGCCCAATAAGAATAATCTTCATCGTCGTGTACACACTCGTATTACAAAATGTTCGATTATTAATTAAATTGCTCGAAGAGTCTGTTGCCGAAAGCCAAGTGGTTTTCCTATAATCTAAAAATGTATAACGGCTCTTGCATTATTAGACTTATGACAAGCTAAAGTTCTCAAAGCTAAACTGCAAATAAAAGTTGAGTAATATTTTACAAGAACCAACAACTTTTCCAAAATAGCATGAACGCTAATTTGTTTTGCATTCGCAAAAAGCTCTCTGTATGAAAATTACTCGTGTAAAGCGTTAAAAATTAGCGGCGACACTACATAGTTCCGAAGATGAATTTGCATGACAGTTTCGTGGTGAACTATTTTGAAGAAGTAGAACGTCTCGCTTGTAAATGTATTAGGAGACGCTCGTCTGTTTTGGTCTCGCTATACGACTTTTAAGTACGCTCATCTCCGTATAATAATACGCTGTAAAAGCTTACGGCTTTTAGCAATGAAGTCTTGCCGAGTACCGCAGATGCAATTTTTTCTCATTCTAGTATTTCTTTAAATTGCAAATGATACTACTATTTGTTTGAGGATAAGCGAATTTTTTTTCTAAAATTGCCACGACTTTTACGTAATTTTACATAATTCCAGTAAAATTGTCCTTGTTCTCATTTATACCTCCTGATCAAATTGTCGTGGCAATTTTGCCGAATGCCAAATTTTCAATATCTTCGATACGTTATTTGATCCATTTCGAAATATCAAATACAAGGCTCGAGAAAAAAATGCTTATTTTCATTAAAAATTGCCTGAATGAGTATCCCTCGTAAAAGCATGTGACAATTCGTTCTAACGTCTATTTGTATGAGTAAGGTTTTTGTAAATTGGCGAATAATTATTAATAATAGAAAAGTATAAAACACGTGCTCGATAATTGTCATTTACACGTGCTATTAATTAATCTACCAATATTTTATAAATAGCCATATCAGGTGAATGTTGCTAGCAAACATATGTTTGAATAAAACATCGATTTGGTAATTATTTGGCCGGAAAAGTTCAGTTAGAATTCTAATCTAAGCAACTAAATAACATTCGCAACAACTCAAACTTAATAAACTGTCCTTCGCAATTCGCATCGCCGAATATTCTGTTGAGAAGAGGATAGCAATTGAGAGCGTTCAAAGGAAAATTTTTCATGCATAAAAGGACAAGTTTCCATGACGACTACTCAAACGCTGGCGAACCCGCAAAATCATTGCAATTGCCGACAAGCGATAGCGCCGAGTTTCCACACCAGAATCTCTTGCAAATAAGAAAATACCTACGCACGCATGCATCCATAGAGGTGGGGGGAGGGGGGGGGATGGGGGAAGGCGGAACGGGAACGCACGCATATTTGAAATAAAGATGTATACATACTCGGCAATAAGCCCAGAAATGACTTTCCTCTATTAGACGGCTTTAGAGTCACAAGCAATATACACTGGCATATATGGCAAACGCTGCTGACTCGCAATTAGCCAAGCCGTCATGTGTTTCATGTTCGAAGTCAGGAGGAGAAGCGCGTGCACTTGAATCTTCTAGGTGGATGCGCAGGATGGAGGATGGAACGCGAGGATGCTGCTTGGCTTCAATTTCTGTTTGAGGAGAGATGGAATCTTGTAGCTCGTGGTTGCTCGAACAAACATCATTAGCGAGAATATAGCCCAATCTAGAAGACAGGTCGATCTTTTGATTGGATTTGATCTACGGGACCAGAGTCGAATCTATCTCAACTCAATCGTGTGGATCGAGTGAATCGTAGCGAGCAAATTATATTATTCGTGTCGTCTAAATACTTTATGAAAATAAATATAAGAAGATATTTAAAGTCGAAGAATGAAGAATACTGGCTCTTATGTTTCCCTCGGGAGTTTAATTATTCAAATTCAAAATTCAGCTTCACTTTTCATCCAGATATTTTCATGCAGAAAATATTTTGCTCGTCCCCAGCCCAACCCCACCCCGCAACACTATCTTATGATAAACAATTTCATAATTTAATATACAATGTCAAACTAGCCACCTCGCACGCCATATTAAAATGCCGTGTAATTATCAATATATATATATATATATATATTTTTTTTTTTATGACATTTACACGTAATCACACGCATTAACGTTTGTTTTTGTTTTTCCTTTCATAATTCCACTTTTACATTTTCGTCATCTCGATATCATCGTTAAAACTCAAGGTTTTGATATTCATAAACTTCTCAAACTTTGCCGCTTATCTCACTCAATATACAAATAAAATTTCACGTAATACTTTGGCTCGTCAACTTTATCTCACTGAGATAGCTCGGTAATATAAAATGCGAAATTATTGGTACATTTCGAGGTAAACTTTATAAAAATCCTGACATCCTCGATCGCACTCCCAACGACTTCCTTCTTTTAATCGAAGTAATTATTGGCCTTCGGCACGATTCCTGTATAAAATTCAGCATCGATACAGAAATTTCGATACATTTTAATCGAATAGATAAGGCGAGCTATTGAAATTTTTGCCCCAGAATTATAAAAGTAAAAATTATAAAAAAAAAAAAAAACAAAAACAAAAGTCGATGAACAATTGGACGGAAAATGAGAAAAAAAGACCCTTCGACATAGGTAATAGAGTAGAATGCTAGACATCGTAAATTCTGTATGATCTAGGAAGAATGACTTGGATCCAGTAGATTTTACTCGATGAGTGAGAAGAAGGTATGCGAGCGGGATATCAAGGAAGGATGCAAAGTAAGACAAAGACGACACCAGAGTAGAATTGCCGCTGCAGAGTGCATATCGCTCCCGCCGCGGCAATTTCTCCCCTAGCCGACGCCATCGCGTTATCTCTATCTATGCGTATAGTATACCAGACTAGCTAACACGGTCACAATGCCATTGGTCGGGAGGGGGTAAAGAGGAAAGAGCGAGAAGCGACGCATTGTAGTGTTCCTTCGAGGACCTTCATTTCGTGGAAGCTCCTTGTCTATTCCGAACCTTCCCTTTACTGAAACTTCACCACCAATGACAGTCTTCGCTAGTCTTGCATCTCTGTCGGAGTTAGAATTTGCGATCGATTTGCTGCTGACCTCGCTATCCTCTCAGCCCCCCCCCTCCGCCACCACCACCGCCACACTCCTATCCTACTTCTTTTCTTCTCATGATCCTTACAGAGTGGTTCTCGCGCCGAGTGTAGAAAACGAGCTCCATGTTCGACATGATTCGTGAGTGAACTCAAGACACATAAAAGAAAATAGGCGAATAAATCGCGGCGTTCAGCGGAAAAGGAGGACGGAAAATCTATAGAGAGAGAGAGAGAGAGAGAGAGAGAGAGAGAGAGAGAGAGAGACTCTGTTTGTGTGCGCGCTTGTGTGCGCGCGTGTGCGTGTACGTGTGCGTGTGCGTGTGCGTGTGCGTGTGCGTGCGCGAGCTCCTAATGTATTTTAAAGAATGCGAAAATTCTAAAGGGCATTAAAAATAACATATAATCTTATCCATTTACTCTTGTTCAAAAGCTTTTAAAATTCAGCCCGGAGCTTTTTTCTACTTTCAATTGTATTTCCAACTAATTGATCGATAAGTGTTCGCTATGCTACGATCGACTTATTGATTCAACATAATTTTTATGTTGAATTAAAATATCGTATTAAAATAATTTTAAATATTATCCACATATTTCATTCTTAAGAGACGTACGTTTATAAAGATAATTTTTTATGACAAAGACAACTACGAGCATCGATAAATGTTAAAGAGATATAAAATTTAAGAAAAAATAATTTATATATCCTAATTTATAATCTGTAAATGAATTTAGATAACACTTTGATCACGCTATATTTACGTAAATATGTAGTTAAATTAAAATCATATATATATATATATATATATATATATCCATCGATATAAAATAATTTAAACTAAAGTGAAAAATGAAAGATAATTGTAAGATGAATTTCTTACTAAAATTCTTCCAACATTCATAATTTGTATGGAAATGTAAAACTCAACAATAATTAATTAATGTTTTTCTTCTCAAAGCAAATTATATCCATTGCACAATATACCTTTCGTGTAAATTGAATAGATTAAATTATATAAAGATGCAAATTAGTTTGATGAGTTAAATCGTGAAAATTAGAATCTAAGAGCCCATGTTCCATATATTTAAACGAATATTTAATTCCATGATTATATAAATAATTCATTTTCATTTCGCGTTCTCTTTATACAAGCGTATAAATTGGACTTTTAAGATATGGATAGAAAGAGAGAATGATAATAATTCATATCGACAATATGAATATCGGGACAAAGTGAAGGAACCAATAAGTCGCTTGTAAGCGTAAATTTGCATTTGCAAATGCTAATATGGGCATAATTAGTTAAACCCGGAATACGTAGTGAACTAATAGTCATATAATGTACGTGAATGGGCTATTCCCAGTTTAACGAATCTCGGGAAACCCGAGAATAGCGACACTGAATGAAGACCCGCGTTAAAACTTGTACTGTGGAAAGCGTAAGTTTACATTGAAAGTTCCGCTGAGTATAAAACTCGTGCCTCGTACTATCCAGAAAGATTGAGAATGGAGAAAGTACTTCCATAAAGATCCAATTTAACATTCCAAATGCCATTATTATATATTCTGTATCCTATAAAATATGTGTGCATAATATTTTTAATTCTTCAAGTGAAATCAGAGTAAATCGTCATTACTGTAAGCATAGAAAAGTAATTATTATCATTCTAGGACACTGAAAATTCAGAGGATTACTGTTCAAGTGTTACGTGTATTAAATATATACTAATAAAATAGTCGATAGTAAATATTATTAATATCAATATATATTTAAATATTTTGACTTATTTAAAATTAATGAAAAATATTCGTTAGCCACTATTTTTAAATGGCGTTTGTTTGCATCTACATGACGTAAGTTTAAATTAATGTGCAGGAATTTTTATATTAACAAACTACTACTAATTAAAATTTATTTTCTATATATATATATATATATATATATATATATATATATATATATATATAAACTGTACTGATAGGCATGATTAATTTAAAACAAATTTTTGTCACAATCGGTCATTAATATTGTACATAATTCAATACTAATAATACACAATACGTCCATCCTTAAATATATGGGATATAAAGAAAAATTTATCACAAAATTTACTATGTAATAAATAATTAAATATATTATTTTATACTATAGGCAGTATTATTTCTCCATAAATTTAATTAAATTACCAGATATTTTGTATAGATATTATTTTAAATACATATTTCACTCATAAATAAGAAAACTATCTAATAGCACATAAGTTTTATAGTCCAATAACATGAAATTTACTGCATTTCTAGATAATATATCTGATAATATATATATATATATATATATATATATATATATATATATATATATATATATATAATGATATATTCTATGTTTACAATTACTACAGTTATTTGTAAAGTAAATTTTACAATTGCAATTAAAAGAATTCTCTATTTTGTCGTAATGAAACAAATTAATAATTAGAACATTGATATTTTATAACAGAAAAATATTTAAAATAATATCATTTGCAACTTTAATGAAAAACAAATGTGTATATAGATATTGCGTAACATTCTTGTTATACAATATTAGTTTTTGTAATATTATTTATAAAAATATATGTACGTTATCATATTTTTCTAACTACGTAAAAGTCGATGCATCAAATAAATGTATAACGACTACTTATTTAGGTAAAATCGTTTAGCTAGAATTAAATATACTTTCACCATTTCTTTAATATAATCACTTTGATTTCCTACTTATTATTGCGAATGCCGATAATCATTCGGGCTTTAAGCTCGTATCAAAGAGTTTGATGTTTTTTCTTTATTAAAACTTGCTTGTTCTTATTCCATTATTTATATTGGATATCAGATTTGAGTTAACAAACTCGTTTAATATGCTAGTATTGGTTCCTTATTGCGTGAAGTGAAAACAGAATGTACTCGATCATGTTACCTGCCTCTATCTTTATGAGTAAATTTTTCTAAAATGTCCACTATGATCCATGAAATGGAAAATATATCGCAGATATTAAAAAAAATGTAACTTATATAAATATCTTATTTGTCTAATGTAAACCGAAGTTATCGTTGTTTAATAAATTTGACAATGTAATATCAATAAAATTAATATTTTTTAATACTTATTGCAATGCGCTTATAATTTTGCAATGATTAAGAAAAAAGTCGTGAGTACATGTGCAAATAACTGATAATATAAGAGTCATTGGTTAATTATCAAATCTACACGCTACATGCAGTTAAAAATTTTTATAGAATAGCTTAATTAATTGATAATAAAACTATTTCATATAATGTACGGATTAGTGAAAATTTATATGTTAATGTTTGTATAGCTGTTAAATAAAACAAACAATCTAATTCATTACGATCGAATGAAAGAAGATAAACGTGATTTTATTCTTTTCATTATCTCTATTACAACGTAGTTTCAAAATAAGAAGTTAATATGTGCAAAAACGTCAAGCTATGTTAAGAATATCTACGGTGAACAATATTGTAATTTTTAAAAAGTAATTTTTCTTTTCAGAAATATATGTATTCAACTGATTTATAAAATAATAACCAAAATAGGAGCCCATTATTTTCTATTATTTTCAACGTGAATTATAGTATTCGTATGGATTTGTTTTTAATTTACTCAAAACTATCATAAAGTAAGGCTAACTTCAAATAAATTTTTCGAACGTCCAAATTAATAATGCTTGCCCAATCCGAATATTCATATTCTAATAAATATCGTAACTGCATTTAATACAAAATTTTCATTCCGTAATAAAATTCTTATAATCAGTCGATTTATTACCTGCATTCGTTATGATTACAATTTTGTTTAATTAAGATAGATCGTGATTCTCTCTACGTACTTTTTTTTTTTATTTTATATCGATTAAAAATAATGCTAATCACGATCATAAAAGTCACTATGATTATAACATTAAAATTTTCACGACCAAAAACTAGATAATTAATAACTCTTTCAAATAAAAATTGTAAAAAATGTCTTTAAAAATTGTTAATTCCTTTTGCAATTCACTGAAAAATATAAATCAGAATCAGAATGTCGGAATAAAGCAAATTTCATTTTTCTCCTGCGACTTTATCGACTCTTCTACATAAATATAACTCGTACGCTTGATAACTGCCAAGCTTTTCGCTATAAGGACATACGCACCTTATGATGTCAGAGCAATTTTAATAAACTTCAACTTATTCCGATTAGTTGTACCCATACGCAAATGCGCATTTAAATAAGAGCTCGACAGGATTCTCCAGAGGCAAAGGCACAAGTCTCTACAACTTGTCAGCCTGTCGGTGTATGCGTGTATATGTATATATACGTGACGCGCACCCTATTCTCGCGAAACTTTTCCGAATGAGACACGAAATTAGTTTCCCCACCTGGCCGACTGGATAACAGGCAGTGGAAGAGAATACATAGACTCTTGCCGACTGCGAAACTTCACGCGCGCCAACAACAGTCCCAAAACTTTGTTTCTCTCCAAAGGACCGATATCTGCGAGGGGTGAGCAATAGAGACGAATCTCTCCTGATGCTTCTTCTTCGAGCAGGATCCTTTGAAAAGGAAGGCTACGTGACGCTTTTTTCAAATGCAACGAGCGCCATTATTCCGGCTGCGCAGTCAATTTTCGAATACGACCTGCTGAAAGGGATGAAGAAAAAAAAAAGGATGGATGAGAGTGAGAGAGAGAGAGACACAGAGAGAGAGAGAGAGAGAGAGAGAGAGAGAGAGTGAAATGAGTTGGAGGGGAGAGAGACGCGAGTGCGAGTGAGAATGAGAAAAATGGCTGTACCGAGGAAACCTTGGATTTTTATCGACAGCATTTCATCGTCAGTCTAACGAAAACTTTTAGTTTTTGTCAATATTTGGACGCACTATTCCCAATTGGAATAAAAAAATTATTTTAAAAGAAAAGTAAAATTGGAACTACAACAATATTTGCACTTTGCGCATCATATTCCATTACATTCTTATGAAAAAAATTTCGTCGTAATGTAGTATTATATACTTGTATTATCTCAAGCTAAAATTATAAGTTTTGTACTTCATTTCCCGTGTGTTCACTAAGTTTATTATTTTACAATATATTGTAGAATAATCGGTATTAATCCTTATTTTGTCGGTGAAAGCTGTCAATTACAGAAGTCATTCGACAAACTAAACTACTATTCATTCGATAATATGTATTCTATTATTTTTCCTCATAATAAATACGGCTTTGCTTGTCTCTACTATACGTAACATTTACTCATATTAAATTATAAGCAAATTGTTATTTATTGCGAGGAATTATTTTTCTAAAGAAATCAAATTTAGGATAATTATTAAGAAATCATAAATATTTATAACGACATTTATAAAATATATAAAAATATAGAGCATTATAGAAAAGAAATTAAACATTCGTAAAACGAGCTTTGTTTAAAAAGAGAAATTAATTATTTATTATGTTATAAGTATTTTATTGAATTATTTGAATAATAATTAAATTTTAATGAAAGTTACTTTAAAATTAATGCCGCATACGCCATCTGTTTCTAATTAATAATAACTTTTTCAATCTGTCCTTTGCAAATAAATATTACATACATTTAGCTTTCTATCCATAAATATTAGCTTCGTTATACAATTAATTTGGTAGTTTATTTTTCGTCAATTTATTTATATATATATATATATTGGCAGAGTTTCTCAATAGTAACAAAATCGCAAATATAGAAAGCTCTCTATTCACGCATTTGAGTCATATTTATAATTATATAAAAACATAAAGATCCTTATATAAATAGATATTTACGTGCGTATGTTCATACTGATTTATGTTATTTTTCAAGCTGCATATAATTGTAATATAAATTTTTAAAACTTATACAATAAACATGAAATTATTTTCGTTCAAGTTTCCATATGCATTATAATTATAAATAATCGCGCATGTTTTAAATAACATTTACATATTCGCATATTAACTCACGACTTGAAGAAACCTTTTAGAAATATAATTAAATGTATTAATTAAATGAATAATTACTAGGTAAATAATATGTAATTAATGAAACAAATTTTCACAATTTAATCGTATAAGATACTATCTCAAAAAATATTTTACTACGTAATATTCATAATTACGAAAGTAAATAATAAATGAAACGCCGATATAGTAGTAAGTAAGTAAGAATGTTAATATTTTTATAATAAGCAAAAATGTTGAAAAGAATCGACATTTGAAAAACAGTATTTTCAAAAAAAATAATAATACATTTTCCTTTACAACACCTTCACATTTTTACTTCGAAGCATCTGTCATAGTGAGCAGCCAAAGGAATACTACCACAAAAAAAAAAAAAAAAAAAGATATCGTACTAGAGAGAGAGGTGGGGGAGGGGGGGGATAGAAGGAGAGGTAGATAGTGCACAAAAATTGGACGGTGCACATAAAAGTAATTGGCTTTTTAGTGGTAAAAGCGTTGACTAGGGCAGTAAATCGAAATCGGCGTTAGAAGTTTGCGTGCAATTACATAGACTGACTTCGAAGAACTTGAGCTTCCGCGAGGAAGAGTCGCTAATGATTCGCTAACGAGGCAAGTGCTTGGCCTGCTTCTCGCTCTAGTGAAGAGGAGCTGCACCGACAGCCGGATGAAATGGGGAGGGAATCTCTGGAGAAACTACTGCCTCGCCCAACAGTCTTCTTCACTGCTTCTCAAGGACGCGGGTTTACATGGCCGATTGAGCGCCTCACTCGACCCGCACGCACGTATAAGTATCTCAGCATATTTCTCTTTGTCTGCGATGCCGCCCCCTCCCACGTGGGCTCGCGAACGCGCGCGCGCGCGCGCACACACTCACACACACACACACACACATCGAGGAAGCGTGTATGTACTCGCGCTTTGAAAGCACTCGACGAAGGAGGTCATACACCGCCTTTTTAAGAAAGGGGTGCTCGACAATGTCAGTACTTTGGCTGTAATGAATTATTTAAATAAATTAATGGCTCGTGAAATGTAAGTGTCGCACTTGAAAACTGAAACGAAATTATTATGGATGGGAGAAAGTACCACATCGGTATGAGCGATCGACTCCAAAAATATCTCTATACCTATCTTCTTTTGCTTTTATCAAAAAACAAAACGAGACAAATCAACAGACAAACAAAATTTAATGACAATCTTTCATACTCCCGTTCTCGAACGACGATACATCAATCCATGTCATTTATGTATTTTTGAAATACATTTATTTGATTTTTTTTGTGGGAGGAGACATACATACTTTCGAAGAAATTTAGGAGAAATTTAAATTATCATTGTTAGTCTAACCGAAAGTTGAGACAAAAAACGAAATATACGATGCATACGTGATTTCAGTAAATTACTTTAATATTCGTTCTAATTACAGTGCTATTTCAAAAGCTACGTCTTAGTCATTAAGATTAGACTTTCATCAAGTCCTATTTTGTTTATAAAAATATAAATTACATCTAAAGAAGTACTTGTCGTTTGAACGATGACGCCTGATTCTTTATTCGCTGCACACTAACTACATTATTACATGTCCAATAAACAAACATAGATTGAATTCATCGATGTAGCTGTCCAGTTTTATTGTTTCTTTTCTTTTTGCTTTCTTTTTTTCTTTTTTTTTTTATCAATATGCGAATACTGATCAAGTTTTCGTAATAATGTATCGGACTCTCAAAACAATAGATTTGGCAGCGAATACCTACACTGATTGCCGCGTTCTAGCAGCCATAAAATTTCACCTCTTTCTCGCCTCTTTCGTCAACCGTCTACGTCACTGACAACTATATCTCGTCGTCGAGCTACGGTACTCCATAAAAAGACAGCTCCCGACGAAGATGACCAACCGCGTCTGTAGAGAAAGTAATGCAATATATTGCAAAGCTGTGGATAACGTTGGTGCCAGGGAATTGATAATTAATGCAAGTGACGTCGAGGTATGACCTTAATTGGAGCCGACCGATCTCTAGTGCCACTCGAGGTGTTGTAGTCCTATCATCGCTCCCTTTCTCCCTTTCTCATTCCACTGCTCATACAACATCTCCGCCGAGAATGTGCTTGCGAAGCTCGAATTAGCGAGTGTCCGCGTTATTTCCTTTAAACCGCGCAAACCGGCATACGGTGCGATAACGGGCAATTCATTACAGGATAGAGAGAGAGAGAGATAGAGAGATAGAGAGATAGAGAGAGAGAGAGAGAGAGAGCCACCTGATAACGATAATGACCGACGAGACGTTCGCGATAACTTTAATCGGCCGATTACTTATCGCGTAAAAGAAATTCTATTGGCCGTTTCGTTCGGCAGCCGCCCATTGTCTCGTCCTAGTCGCTTTCCTCCTCTTCTCACCGGCAGATTCTCGTTGTACCGCCAATTCATCGAGTTTTGTTGGTACCAGCCTTATCTAATGCTCCTTGAGTATGCTTCCTTGGGATGCAGCCATTGTCAGTACTTGTGCTTCGTTTGCAGGCGCGATTAAATGGACGAACGAATCTAAATCTAAGCGCTTGGGAACAAGCTGTTCCTTAGGACACTCGATTATCAGGACGACGAGGCAGAGTACACCGAGCCCATACCATCATCGCCAAGAGGTTTGTCGTTCAGTTAATAAACAGCAGCCCTCGTTCAGCGAATCTGTTATGAGGGCTTAGCGGTGAACCGTTTTACTGAGTATAGAGACGGAGAAGGGAGATGCCTGACAATTACCGACATCCAAAAATTCATGTTTGGCTTAGATTATTTATGAGATTGTTTTGGAGAATGTTGGGGTGCGCGTTCGAACCTCGGCATTGTCTTAGCTTAGAGCCACGCTCGATTATATCACACCGACGTATTTCTATAAGCTACGTACTTTGATTTAATTACCTAATTTAATGGATCAATTAGTAAAGTACGAATTAACATCTTATTAAACGTATATTATTTAGGGAAATTTCAAGGGCTTATCGCGCGATTTTTAATAAGTGACGTTTTATAATTGTGGTAAGGAGTATTGAAAAAAAAAAAAAAAAATGACTCGGTAGCAGTTTCAATAATTTTCAGGACCACGTTTATGTACTTCACAATTATTGTAAGGCAAATAATTATAGAATTCGATGAAGAAAGTGAGAGAGAGAGAGAGAGAGAGAGTAAAGTGTGGTTGAAAATGATCGTTTAAGGGTGGGTGGGGAGGGGCGAGATATATGAATACGTGATAATGCATAACGAAGACGTTAAATTATCCTCGAGCGCTTATGTAGTGATTTTCTTATTCATTTGATAGAATATATTGAAACAAAATTTAATTGTTATTCGAATGTTGATAAAGGCCCGAAGATAGAAAAGATTAAAGATAAAGAAAAAAAATCGTTGCAATTGAAGAATTCTATTACGCGTATAAATATTTTAAAAAGTACGAGATAATAAATAATAATAATACGTTTGAATAGATTGAAGGGCTGCTCATTATAATCATAATAAAACTCTCGATTAGAGAAATGAGATAATTTGAATGAAATGGAGAGGCTTTGGCTTACACTGCTGCATTCTAACGAATTCTATATTTTTCAACGTCTCTAGCCTTATTCAATGGCAAACCGTTGCTGAAATTATATTCAGCTAAATTTCCACATTCGTATAATAGAGAATATCATTATGTAATATGTGAAGTTGGATGAACCGTGGTTAAAGCGTTCACTTGAAAAAGTTCCGTAATAAAGAATAAAAGTTAGCCTGCACAAGACTCTTTTCAATATGATATTTCTCTCTTTTTTTTTTCTTTTTTTTTTCCTGTTTTTTGTTTATAGAATGGAATAACAATATTTATCCAAAACTTCTTGCTCCGCGTACGAAATACATATTGCATTAACGAAAATCTAATTTTAATTAATTAAACATATAATGGGAAATAATGTAAATTAATTAGCGAAAAGATATTTCAGCCAAATTAAAAGAAGATTTACCCATTTTTAATGAAATACTTGTCAAATTAATCGAGGGAATTTCATTTCCTTTTATACGGCTTTCCTTTGTGACTAATAACGAGTGCTTATTGCGATCACCCGGCAAATAGTGCTGAGACTTTCATTATTTTCCCTCTATTACCAATAATTTCTGGGAATACGTGTATCGACAGTTACGCATACTTTCAATACTCAAATTTGCGATCCATATTCATCCATTATTCTTTCATAAAACGAGAGTATAAAAAACAAGACCTAGACGCATCACCCTATCATCGGAGAAAAGAGCTACTGCCTTAATAAGAGAAAATATGGCTCGTCTAAAAAGTAAATTGATTTTTTGCCGAAAATATTAAACAACAGCTTTCGATTTTATTCATTAATGATACTTTAATACTTTCAGTCTGAAAAATTGCAATGAAACAATAAAGCACGAATAGACTCGAAACAAAAACCATGCATTATTTAACAAGAGAATAAACGAATTTTGTAAAATATAGATTTTATTTTATTTTTTTCTTTATTACAAAAAAAAAAATAAAATAAAATAAAAAAGCCCCTATTAATGTACATCTAAATACAGCAAAGCATTAATTATATATATATATATATATATAATTAAGTAAATGTTATGTTTTTTTTTTACATTTAAAGATAATAATCATTGATTTATTACATTTTCATACTGATGGCTACCACTTGTGTTAATAAAAATGTTAAATAAAAGCAGAATGATAGCAAACTTATTTAACATAATTTTTGAAATTCCACTCAACAATTTTATGGTCACGCGTGCGCGTCTGCGTTTATATGTATTAAAAGAGCAAATAACGGAAGGCATGAATATTCATACTTTTATAGACTCGCGCAAAATAAATATCACTCAACGTGATTTATTTTCAAGATAATAATACATAGAACATTTAAAATGCTTTTGGTACTGAATCTTATGATATTTTTCATTAAATGTTTATCTCCGTTGCCAATAAGACTATTAACTACTAAATGTAATAAGACCCTACTTTCAAGCTTAAAAAGCAGATTTTCTTTTCAGCACTTTAAGAATACAATCTCGGTAGAAAGACGAGCTTCTTCTTCTGTTTTGCAATATATATAGCATTTTAATGAAAAGATTTAAAAAAAAAAAAAAAGATAAAATAATAGTAATAGTAATATAATAATAAAATAATGACACAGGTGAGTCTGTTTCGAGTTGGGTTAGCCTCATTTTAATACCAAACTATAATTTTTTTTTTCACACCGATGCCTATCGGCTTAAAGCATTACCTTACTCTTTAATTCTTATTTTGACGAAAAAAAGATATTTTCTGTAAAATGTTTTACGTTAATCCATTCTGTGGTGTGCGAGACTATAAGCATAAAAAGTTAATAATATCCATTTCTGCGCTGATAATTATCCAATTTATATATAATCTAAAGAGCCTCGTGCCTCTCACATAAACGTACTAACTCGAACATTTGAAAAACAGCTATAATTTCAGCTGAAAGTTATTATTCGCCTTGCGCTTTTATTATTTTATTACTAATTTAAAGTTTAGAGTTAAAGATTTCGTTGGAAATGAGCACGCGAGGGTCGGAAATGGGCCGGAAACGAGACCCATAATCGACAGCTCGTTCTCACGTAATCCGAAACATTACCATAAAATTAATCCGATCCCTGAATTACTTTAACATTCTCGGCGTTCTTATTATTACTCTATTTAACCACAATGCTGACAAAATAATATTTAACGCGATTAAGCCAATGACTAATAATGACATACAATACAAAGTATACATCATCGTCAGAGGAAGATTTAACTTTAATGGCCCTTTGGTGCAAAAAAATTCATCAATTACTGTAAATCACATTTGTGCTACGCGGATTCCAATGAAAATCGAATATTCTTTTTATATGGAGGGATTTAAGGATCAGCCCGGGATAGTTTCGCTCCTTAGCGATGCAGCCTTGGCTTTATAAATGCATAGATTGTCTTCCAGCAGCTTAAATCCTGGAATTCTTTGCTGGTTTTGGAGAAGGCGAGAAACGCGCGCGCGCCTACTCCCGCAGATCCACGACGTCACCCCGAGGCATCGAAAAAAACCAGCTCATTTCGAATGATCTTCCGCAGTGCCATGAATCTTCGTTTATTCAAAGGAAGAATTCCGAGTGAAAAGAAGGAGGAAGGAAAGAAGGCTGCGCGTCATCAATCAATACCTTATCAGCGAGGCTGCGGAATTATATCGTTTCGCGGGATCGAGCCAAAGCCTGAGGCGTGTGTAGTAAGTAGCGAGGGCGCAGACGCAGATGCCACGAGTGAGCGAGTGGCTCGCGATACATCAATTTGGGGCTTCGCGGCACTCTATTAGGTATCGTCGAAGCTACCTGGATGTCCGCGTGATCTCTCCCCAGCGCGCAAAGAAGTTGGCGAAGAAAGTTGGGCGGCGGGCTTAGGCCAGCGTCGGCTGCTGCGTCTCCTCCTCCCTCCCCCGTCGTCCGCCCGGCTGCCGGCATCTGAAATATGAGGAAAAGTTTTAAGCCGACGACTTGGGAGCGCTCGCTCTGGAAAACGTAATGGCGACAGGGTGACACATCCAGGGGAAGAGGGAGCTTAGGCCGAAGCTCGACCGCTCGCTCGTCCGAGGGATTAGCGTCCAAAAGCGAGTTGGAGAGCTTGAAAAATACAGGCCCCACCCGCGATCCCAACACCTCGGGCTTTATTTATGTAGAAGAATGAAAATTACAAGGGGCCCGAGGGGATTTTTAACTTGGAAATTAGCTGGCGAAGGCGCGAGCTTGTATCCGAGCACGGCTGAGCTTTAAACCGACAATATGTGCTTTTTTTCAACTCCAAAAGACCCAGAAGTCTATTAATTTTACAGCCCGCGTATTCCTGCTTTAAGCTTTGGTCTTTCTTTTTCGACTCACTTTAGCTCGTTACTCTTTAAATGCTCTATCAGCGTGAAACTATGATTGCCTAATAAGATGTAAGCGCTACTTTAACCTAAAAATTCACAAATACTTTTTTAAATTGTTGTCAACGGCGTGCAAATGAATTATGAAGGGCGAACGTTTCGCGAGAGCTTTTATTTGTCACAGATCGATCCCTCCGTCCCTCTTACTTTTATCCGCGCTAATAAATGCTTTTGGCATTTCCCAATTTACGATGGATAAATTTTTGTCTATATTACGTATCGTCGCGAATGTAAATTGAAAGTTTTACGTTACGTGTGACAAAGAAAAATCAAAAAATCTAATGTTGATTAGCTTAAATGTGACAAAGGTGGATATGTTTGCCAAAGCCCGGAGAATTCAATGTGAAAATTCCGTACTTCTTTTCGATGGGTGTATAAGGCGCAAAAGACAGATAAAGAAAAACAGCTCCCCTGCACAAGCGTATACAAATTGATTTCACAACAAAATCGCTCAAAGGGACAACATAAATCAGCGACAAGTAGAAGAGCAGCGTGAATACGTTCATTTGCATAACGTCGTTCGGCAGCAATGGAAACACTGAAAAAGAAAGGAGAAAGAGAAAAATGAGGGAATGAGGGATAAAGACAGAAGGGATTGCCAATAAAGCGTTCGTTACATTTTCATGTCGCGGTATAGATTGAGCATTCGCATCTCGCTCGCACTAGTCTTCCTCCTATTTTCTAACAGACAAAGCCACGATGACGAGCGCTCGAGGCGCGTTGAATATTTCATCGAACGATCGCGCGATGCGAAACGGTTTTCCCGACACTATAGAAAAACCACATTGCCAAAGTCTATAGCGCCAGCGTCCCGTGGCTTCTCCCTCGCATCACGTCATGTACAAAGTCAGGTCGAGAAGTGGATATATACAGACCGTGACATGGGACGCGGACTTGGGTCGGAGCAGGGACGAATTCAAAATAGGATTTTCGGAGGAAGCGTCGAGTGTGGGAAGACACGACCATAGATGACTCGTGAAACGAGCCGCTCTCGATTATCATAATGCCGATCTAATAATAACAATAATAACAATAACAATAATAATAATAATAATGGAATAATAGAATAATGATTATGCGATTGATGAGTCACTTTTTTTTTTTTTTTTTTGGCATGCAAATGAAATTATCAGCCATCTTGGCAGACTCAACTTTGCTCCTAAACCACAATTCCATTATAGTTTGTGCCTTCTGCCTCCCGTCCTCCCGTCCGTGCTAGAAGAGTTTATGAGAATAAAAGTTATTCGGGGAGGATTAAGCAATGTCAAATTTCAAGAAAATGTATTTGCGACTTGATAAAGGCTTCTTATCATTTTTTTTTTTTTTTTTTTTTTTTTTTTTATTTTAATGAAAAAAAATATAAAATCATTATCTAATGAAGAATTTCCTTTTTCGCCTGAAATTATTATAAATGAGACGTTACTCAATTTTACGACGACTTATGTAGCTCTGAAATAATTATTATCCTGTCGTAAAAAGAAAAGAAAAAAACAAAGCTTGAATTTCGGTGAAATGTAATTTTCAAACAAAATACGTGCCGAAATTTGAAAATGAATTTAAAAAAGTATCTCGATAATATTAATCGATAGGTTATTTGTACAATAATAATAAATATTAATATAAAAATATACTTTTACTTATGTACGTACGGGAAAGTTACGAAAAGTTTTGCTTTAAGATTAAGGAAAACCGAAAATCAACTTTAAAACTCTCGGCGCCTCCAAGTAAATATATACGAGAATATGTGTTCAAAGTTGTAACGCGATCTAATAAAAACTCAGGTGTAACAGCACCTACAATACTTCAAAATTTATATTAAAAAAAAAAAATAAATTAAGGCTGAATTATAAAGAAAACAGTGGGTAAGTAACTTTGCCAAATAACGAGTCAAATTTTCTTAAAAACTTCACACATTTATAGAAGATGGAAGAACATATTGTAGCAATACTTTATGTATTTCGTCCTATCAAAACAAAAACAAAAACAAAAACAAGCAAAAAAACGTCGAGGAATGAAATCACCCTTCAAATATCAACTTTTCGATTAATTCTATCTCAATTTTGTAAAAAATCAAATTCCTTCTTGTATGAATATATGTAATATCCAAGTACATTGATAACACATCGTCACCGTGGATACGAAGCAATAATTATGGTACGTAATTGTTTAATCAAAATTGACATGGCAAATTTAACAAACGTCAACATATTTTTATCATTATAGATATAAATTATACATTACTTATAGAATGTATGTTAATAATTGTTCGCATTAAACTTTCGTGAATTAAATATCATGATATGATAAAACAATATACAGACGTACAAAATAAATTTCAATAAAGCGACTGCTGATATTATTTTAATACGATTGATAATTCACCGTACAATACTCGAATACTCGATGCCGTTAAAACTTTTATATTAAAGAACATTTGAATACCAAAATTTTATGGCGATTAACAATGACAGATATTTGTAACGTTAGAATTTTTCAATGCCTGTATTTGTTAAACCAGCATAGATAATATTTGCCTGATTGTTCGATGATAAATAAGCATCCAAGGTTTTAAAAACATGATATCCGTTAATTGTACTCGCTTTTCTTTTATAATTTTGTAACAGAAGTGAAGATAAATATAAAAAACAAATGTACGGGCTTTTTTTTTCCCCCCCGCTTGTTAATAAATTAGCAGATTTCATTGTTTGTTGATAACCTGACTCGAATTCTCGTATTATATAAAATAATATAGTTAATATCAATACAATGCGCGATATTATTGTTTATTATTTTTATATGAATAATCATTCGCAAGCGGAGATTTGTGCAATGAATACAATATATCGTACTATTTACGCGCAGAATATGCTTTCCAATATCCTTTGACACATCCATTGTATTAAAAAATTGGAAATCATCCAATGGCGCAGGGTGAAAATTGGGTATTATTAACAATAAATATATAAGTCCGTATTTTTTTTTTTTTTTTTTTTTTTTTTTTTTTTTTTTTGAGTAATTAGCGCGATAAAGAATTTAAGATCAATTGCAAATTACAATTTAAGTTTACTTTGTTATGTCTATTATATTATATTATACTATAATAATATGCGTTGGCTATTGCCAATCATCAATCATCAATCATACATAGAAATTTACGAATTGAATGACTTGTGTAACAAACTCAATAAAGTTTGATTAAAGTTTGAAGGAATGATAATTCAATTTCTGATTATTTGTTTTATATTACTACTCGTAAGCAATAATGTGCGAAATAAATGCGAATACCTGACAAGTCATCAATTAACCGATTCAATGATAATTAATTAAATAGCAAATTAAATAGCAATCCCGACAATATACATATAAATGGGTAATTTATTTATTTTTTTATTTTTTATTATCAGTGGTTACGATAAGTTGGCGATTTGCTGATTTCATTAACCGTGCAAGTAATTAATGACAGGCCATTAAAGTGCACTTTTCATCGACGAACCTACACGTCCGACTAGTTGCAGCCTCGATAAATCAACATTGAAGAGACGTCAAGCATCACGGCTCTGCGGAATAGATGGAAAAATAAAAGGAGTCGTCCGGTTTTTTTTACACTAGAGCTGGCCGAAGAAAGAAAAAGCGGGACTTGCGTGGAATGATCCCGGCGCGCCGATAACCTGGCGCATGCACTAGTAGTCCCGGGTCGACTCTAGAATACCGCGTCCGAAGAAGCTGTCAGAAAATTTGCAATTCCCGCGGCGTCGGCTCGACGCGCACACGCAGCGCCGGGACGCTACGAGCCGGGCACCGACGATACCATAGACAGAGAAGGGAGTTTTTTCAAATTTTATGAAATTTCAAGTTGAACGACGTGAGGCTGCGCCCCAAACTCTGCCTTTCCCCAGAGAAAACTAAAGAAAATTCCTTTTTACCGAGGAAAATGAATTTCCATCCGCTCCTCTCTATGCC
>NW_011948415.1:3338230-3340774 GCF_000503995.2 Ceratosolen solmsi marchali
CGCCCCCTCTCTCTCTCTCTCTCGCTCTCTCTCTCTCTCTCTCTCTCACTCTCTCTCTCTCTCTCTCTCTCTCCCCTATCTATCTATCTATCTATCTATCTATCTATCTCTCTTCCTGCTTCTCCCACCTGGCCCACATACTTTTTATAACGTGTACGGGCGCAACGTGTATATTATATCCATGATATAGCAAGCGTCTACGAACATTCATCATGTTCAATGACTCAAACTTATACTATACAACATCGTGCGAAATATTGCCAGTGCATTGTATCGCCTTTTAAGGTCAACGATTGCAATACTCGCGTAAGCGCGATAAAAAGATTAATAAAATCGCGCACGCGACACTTGCTTTAATCCCTCTTGCTCCTTGCTCGCTCCCCCGCCCCTCGCCACTCTTTTTCCACTCAACGACCAACACGGCTAATGTATTGTTAAAAATTCGCTTGGCATTTAATGAATTATCGAATGAGATAAGAGCACGATGGGTTGCGGATAAAATAAAAAAAATCGCGTACATTTCAAACCACCAGACGCGAATAAAAAGAAAGTACGACCGAAAGACAGACACAAATTGCATTTCTGCGTTACCGACATTGTGGTAGGACCTCTTTTTTTTTTACCTTTTCCTGACACACGGGCTAGCGTCAAGTACGCACAAAGATTAAGTGGAATTGGGGGAGAGAGAGAGAGAGAGAGAGAGAGAGAGAGAGAGAGGGGGGGAGCGATGAGGGGCGAGAGGGGCCACGCAGCTAAGATATTCCATCGGACATTAGGAGATGAGCTCCGCATTTGCTCATTGAACTCCCGAATTTTAATGAGATTGATCCGGAAGAGGTAAGTATGATGCTAACGAGGGGATGAAAATAGAGAGATTCAAAGGCGTGAAAGAAAACGAAGTAAGAAGGTATTATTAGGCTTGTCTCAAGGCTGGGCCAAAAGAGTATGGCTTCGCCAGCAGGCTGATATCGTTGAATTTGCGCTAATTTGTATCGGTCTCTTTGCGTAGAGAACACGCGCAGAAAGCACAAAAAGCAGAATAAGCAAACTAGCGTAAGTAAGATCCATGGACAGAGACACTTAGTACTTGACAAATATTGCATCACTCTCTCCTCAATGGGCATTCCGACCTGCAAGAAAAGAGGTTAACGACTGCGTCCCGTTGTCGACGTCAAATGCAAAGTACGCGAAGGAGTATAAAAACGATTTGGAGAACCTCGCTTCATGATAAGCTGTACTGCAGGGAGAAACTCTGACATAAGAAGAGCCGTAAGAGCTTTCTGTCGTAGCTGAATTTACATTGACAATTGAAAAAAGCTTTGGAAAAAGCAGTGTTAAGAGAATAGTGGACACTGGTGTGAATTTGGAAGAAAACGATTTACCGAATTTCATTACTCACTTTACTTTAAGGCTTCATCAATAATATAATTTAATGCATTATTTATACTTGACCGGCTATTGCTAGCCAAAATATTATAGGAATAATAATTTATTTGGTTTATCGCACCATTATTATAACAATCTATTATTAGCCGTATATATTTTATTTTAATAATTTGTTTGTGCAATAAACAGTAAGCCAAATAGCAAATTTATTCTGGAATTATGGCGTATAGTTGAGCATTTATACTTTATGATTATTCTCTATGTATTTTAATATTATTTTAATATATTCTCTTGTACTTTTAATTCTTTCAAAGTAATCACAATCTGATAGATTTGCTTTGATACATCTTTAGGGAAACGAGCACTTTATCGTTAAGAAAAATGAAAAAATCACACCAATGAGAATGTAGTTTTAAATTAAATAATTAAGAATACCTACAAATACATTATGAAAATTGTAAGGTTTGACTATTTAAAGAAAAAAGGAACATGAGGAGCTTGCAAAAGTATTGAATAAATTTGTATGTAATATATTTATTACCATAGCATAAATCAATATATAATACTTTTTGTTTTTTTTTTTTGTTTTCTTTTTTTTGGTTTTTTGTTTTTTTGTTTTTTGTTTTTTGTTTTTTGTTTTTTTTGTTTTTGTTTTTGTTTTTGTTTTTTTGCAACATAAAGCAAGGAGAATAATTTCTGTAAATAATGTTTGAAATTCTTAAATAATTATCGATTACCAATTTTTCGTTGGCATATTATTATCAATATTTCTTTTTTATATAGGATAAGGAAGATATTCTGAAGTATTTCATTACTTTTTCATAAGAAATATGAGACAATATAAATATTTATTTGTGAAATATTTAATGCAAACTTTACACAATATTTTCAAGACCAAACGTCTACTTTGAACATAAATTTTATATTTGTATCGTAATTTTTAATATAAACGTACTGCGTAAAAATTATAAAAAATTCAACGTTGTAAAATTCAACGATATTTTCACTTGCGTATTAATTAGCAGTGCAATTTGAAATATAAATGTAAATAATTGAAATTAATTTTTTTAAATTACTTTAATAATATTGTTGGGAAAAACAATTTCTTCAATAGCCAGTGTTGCTATCCCTCCAAAATAATCACGACACTTGTGATGA
>NW_011948415.1:3340860-3473945 GCF_000503995.2 Ceratosolen solmsi marchali
AAAAAAAAAAAAGTATTTTGTATTCGTTGCATAGAAGTTTATCAATGAAACTTTTCTCACAGTTTCGATGGAAAAATGTATACATACTTATCAGAACTAAAATTGGCTTAATGGATTGTAGAAAATATAACAAACGAGATTTTTTACAATTTTTTTTATTCAAATTGCTTCTTATATATTTTAAGCATCTTACTTATAATTAAATAACTACGCCGAGAGAACGCCAACTGTACTTCATTATTGTATGTGTCGATAATAATATGTGCGTCAGTATGAAAAAAGCGACTGTTGACTGGTGACAGCCAATATCTATGTTGATTCGCGACTAAGTTCAATGAGGGTAAGCGTCCAACAAATGAAAACATAAATTACTCGTTGAATACGCAAATGTCTTGCCAATGTTCAATTAAAAATGCCATTTTCAATTAATAAAACTGACAACATTTTGATGTTTGCGAGAGCCAACTCGTAGTACCTGCTCGTACTTAAAAATCTGATCGTCCAAATACATTCTCCTCGCAGCATTTTCCATAGCAACATTTTAATAACATTTTTTCCTTCATTCAGTATCACGCGATAACGCGATGATATATTTACAATAATATTTACATCGACTTTTATAATCAAATTATTTGAACAAGTATTTTCAATGTTCTTGCAAATTTCTTAACGTACGAAATTCGTTATTAAGTATCTTCTCTCGCATTATTAATAAACGTGATATTTGAGAGACCAAGTTTTAAAATACAATAAATTATTAATTGATTTTTAAAGCAATTTCCTATGTTCGACATTACGTCTATCGATATTATTAATTGCGATACAAATATCCTCTTACCCAAGAATTTACAAAATTATTAGGTATTTATAAAATATTCTGCAATACTGCAATGTTTTGGAAAAAAATCTTTCTCGAAAAAGAGATAAAAATGTAGTTCACCCCCCCCCCCAAGAACTCGTGTGCCTTGATTACTTTCCTCGAGGAACTAGAAAATTCTTACGAATCTACAGTCGAAGTGCAATTTTGAATCGTTTAATGCAAAAAGAGAATCGATTCAGGCCTTTCCCATATATCCCCAAAATTTCATATGCACCAATAATGCGCGAGACACGTCTCGCTCAAACTGCATTATTCCTCTACGTTTACGCTTCATCATGAACGCAAAGTAACGCCGAGAATGATAAGGCACACATCGAAAGAGAGCAAATGTATTCTAATTAATTAGAAGCATTCGCAACGTCGCAAATAAAAGTTGCTCCCATCAATTTCGTCGTGAAACTTTTAATAGGCATCGTGCATCTCTCCATTCGCAGGATTTTATAAATGCCATCATTGTTATTTCATCGCCTGAGCCGAACTCCGAGGGCAGTTGTGTACACGCTCGGCCTCGCGACCTCAGTGCAATACCTTATCACAGAATAAAATGTCCAGACGAAAATTTCTCGCCCCAAAAGCGCAGCTTTTAAAGGACCGGCCTCCTGAAACATTGAGCAGAAGCGATATTTCCATCCTCGTATGCTCGCGCGCTTCTTCTCATATCCAATATGTGTATCCCGCCGACTCGTAAACTCATTGCGAATGAAAAATTAAAGGGGCGCGCATCTTGCGACAGGCCGGAAGATGGCGCGACTCCCTGTAAAGCAGCGGCGACGGCGGCAGCGGCGGCGGTGGCAGCGGCAGCGGCACCGGCAGCGGCACCGGCAGCTTCTGCTCAGCACCGTAAATCATTCAAAACGGCTCTGCTCTATGATCTACGGCGGCGCCCTTTTCCATTCCACCTCCGCTAGTTCGTTCTCACGCTCTTCTTGTATCTCTTCTTAGTAGCAAACAGTAATACACCCGGTCTCACGAGAGTTTACTTCACTTTTTTTCATACTCTCTCTTTTTCTTCTATTTATTCTTTTGCACTTGTGACAGTTGTCGCCTTTATTCCCGATCCACTCTTTTTGATGCTTTTTGGCAGGACTGCTACAAGACTTTTTGCTTCTTGCTCATTCTCCTCTCTGTTTCTCCCGTAGTCTCGCGCATTTGCTAATGTCTTGAAAAAAAGTGCCCTTAAGAGGAACCACATTGGCCTCGACATATTAACGAATATAAGAGGCCCAGATGCATTTAAACTTCCGTATTGCGAAAAAGCTTTGCTCCTTATTTCTCTTTTACCAATAACTTGGATTTTGTTCTTTTTCTTAACGAAATATTTATTGTTCTTTTTTATTTTATTTTACTTTTTTTTTCTAAATGACCAGAGCATTTATCACTATCGATATATCATCGACGCGTACATAATAAATATTACTCGTAGCGCACTTACACTTTAAATCAATATGTAGCAAGTATACAATTTTACCAATAAAAACAATTATTATCGGCATTTATTGGCTTGAATCGAACGCCCATTATTACAGTTGGACAAAAATTTATTATATTTTGCGCGAAATCTTTGAATACTTTCTTAATAAAAACAATCTTCTGGGCGTGCTGATAAATGAGAAAAATATACTAATCGGAAGGATTAGTTAAATTTTTCGCGACAATAAATTACATTTTGCTATTACGCTCCTTGTAATATATACATATACATACACATAGATGTATAAGAAAGGCTGTTGCATATTTCCACTTACTTGAATTAGAATTTTATTCCACCGGTATATAGGACACAAAAATTCTCTTAGGATCCAAGTCATTTCCCGACATCCTCCCTATTTGGAGATGATGAGATCTTGAATTCTAGTTTGCCAGAAAGAAAGCACGTACAAAAATAACGATATCTTACAGCATGTAAAACATTGAAATTAAAGGTAAATCGCGCGCCCGTGGAGAGTCCTCCGAAAACATAAATATAAAAAAATTGTCCATACGAGGCACAATGAAATTTTCGTGAGGAATTTAAATTATTCAATATATAATGTATGAAAATAATAATAAACGTGACGTGCATTTCCAATTGTGAGTCAAAAAGAAAAAAGAAAAGCCAAATATGAATTTGGTAAGTAATTTTTTGGCTCATATTTGCAATGCTCAAATTATAATTTGCTCGAGCTTCATTTTATGAAAAATAATCTAAATTTTAGTCGAGAAATCAAAATATTTATAATACAATATACTAGTGAATATTTCAAATATTTCCTCCTCATTTACCACCATCTTTAGCATTAACATGCATTCGTTATGCAAAAACGTCGTTACATTCGTTATTAAAAATGCCGTTTACAAAATTCAGAGGAGTAATTAGCATTTATAGTTATTGGCGGTGATTATACTTGATTCTGTATTACTTCGTAAAAAGCGAACGAACACTCGCCGTGGGTGTTGCTGGCGAGAGCTTAATTACGAAATTACGGGAACAATTGTTCACCATCGGTGCGCGCAGCTCGCTCGTCGTGCAGCGACATCTGTGAACGAAATGGCCAACTACATGAATCCCAATAATACGACCTCGGCGACGTGTCTTTTAAATTAATATTATACTTGGACGGAATATGATGATTGTCGTTGTCGTCCAGTGGAGGCGAGACTGGCCGTGTAAAAAAAATTTGGCCAGCAAACCATTCCAACGACGAAATTGGCATCTCAAAATCTTTTAAGTACAATCGTGATCGATTGAGTAATTGAAGCTGGTTGACGAAAAAGTAGCCGAGGAAAAACAGACGGGATCAAGAAGAAAAGAACCAGCGGAAGGATTATCAAGTTCCATGAGTGTGACGATATCGGATAGACGAAAACGAGGGCCAAAGTAACTATCCAAAGACGAGTATATACAGGAGAACGTGCGATAGGTGATAAAATGGAAGCGGCGGTGGCGGTGACGGTGGCGGCGACGGCACCGGCACCGTCGAAAGCTCTCGAGCCGGATAATGAACAAAAACAAGCAATTACGTGAAGTAGTTTGGCGAACAATGCTTCGTAGCGCAACAATGACGGCTACTTTGGGTCAGCTTTTTCGACGACAATTTCACTCTCGGTCTGTACACCTCGGAGAAGAGCCACAGCGTCACAACGGCACCGAGGCTTCCGGTTTCGCTCTTTCACACCAGTTTCAGATTATACTCGCTCGTTCTCATCCCGCGCGCTTTCTTATCTCCGAGACGAATAGCTTATACCGCGCTCTTGATCCACTTTACGATAATGACACGTAATATAACGTCGACTTATCCTCTAACGAACGTATTCTCGTCATTGGTGAAACGACAGGTACATGTAGAGGTGACGACGATACGAGCGCCGATGCATCGATTTATTTGGCTTTTCGAAGGTGAGATGAAGTCGACTGAGCTAAGCAGCCGTTGCAAAATATATCGCCAAATCCTGCTATAATTTGCCTTTCTCAATTACGCTCAACTTACCAAACTTTTCCGAAATTTCATTCCATAGGAAGTGGAGAACTCTAATTTCAAGCTTCGGGGATAATCGTCTTACATTACTTCAAAGCTCCCAAAACCAAATTGAATATAACATATTTTACTATTCTCCCTACATACTCTAATCATAACTTCATATAAATTTGTATGATTTTGTAAATAATTAAACAATGCCTGCTGCATTTTAATAAAAAATATTTATTGATCCACTTGATCGACTTCGGATCCATGTGATTTTTGTCATTTTCGGGGAATATCGAAACTAGAGGGTGAAAAACTTTATTATTCACTATTACCTAGATAATGAGCGTAATAATATTCATTTATAAAGATTTCCGAATACGAGCATTTACAGTAACATTATAAACAATGGAATATTATAAAATTACAAAAAAAATGAATTTTATTAACGATCATTTATTAATAAAATATTCAGTCGTATATTTACCTAAAATTTCTGGTTAATGAAATTCAAAATCAATAAATTCTTTATTTGAGTATGTTTAGAAATATTTCATTACTTTGTTTTCGATAAAAAGATTACATTATTGAAATCTGTCAATAATTATGTAATGTATGCCGCAACGGCATTTATATATAAGAATAAGTATGAGAGATAGAGATAGGGAGAGAGATGTAGCACACTACATCGCTACACTCGCGTATTCGCATAATACGTGCATTCATATAGGCTCGTATTGCGCTCGTGTACCCACACACAAGCACCTTGTGGACACAAAGCGTTCTCGTATGTAACACTACATAACATGTATTATTTATTTAAGAGCTCTTCGCTATAGACATGTTGTGTTTTAAAATGTTTAAAATGTTTAAAAAATGTTGAAAGTCTGGGAAATTATATGATACGCTCGTGCACGTCCGCGTACATTAATGAAAGTCTTGCGAGAAATAGCTAAACTGAAATTTACCTGCGTGAAAAATTATACTAATCCCTGAGAGTCGTAAAAAGTACGAATGCTTATCGAAATGTGAAAAGTCTAGACGATTAGGAATCTTAATCGTAGCCGTACATCATTATAATATATTATCATAGTAAAATAACAATTTTCAAAAGAAACGCACTTTTCATCTGAAAATTCATTCGATTTGCATTTTATTCGTATTTAACTCTTTACTGTACATTTAAATTGTAAATTCTTAATTTATTGTGAGGCCATTAGTTATATATATATATATATATATATATATATATATATGTAACATTTCTGCGGCCGTTTTCGCAGAATCGCTCTTTCTCGTCGTAATATCATATCCCTTGGTTCTTCCACATAATTGTCATCATAATAATTTCGCTGAATTTTTCAAATTTCACCAAAATAATAAACAGATTGGGATTATAAATTAAAACTACAAACTTCCCTCACCAAAAACTCATGCGACTTCCGACAAACTGATCTATCACGTATCTCCGCGAACAATTTTTATAAAAGCATTTCCACAAACTATCGCAAATATACCATAAAACCGTGAAAATTTCCTTCACCCTCGCAAACTTTCAAGCATACTTTCACATTTCCTTAAACCATTAAACCATTAAAATCAATGAACGATCTAACGACAAATGACAGCTCCCACTCTCCCCTTTTGCACGCAGCTCCGACTTATACCAGTGATAATGATCACACTACCGGCATCAATGCTATCGTCACGTCTTCAAACACACGCGCACACACGCACCAAACAATTACGCTAAAATGCTGTGAACGAATTTTTCGAAAAATTACGCTTTCACGACACTTTGCCGTGCGACACTAAGCCACCTAAAGCAACTCGCAAAACGGGGGAGCGGGGAGGGGGACGGAAAAAAAGAAAGGAAAGGGCCAGGACGTAAGCCCGGCCCTCCGATGATGGAAATCGGTCGCCCGACATCCGTAATAAGTCGCGGGCTCGATAAGTCGACTCGGCGGGGACTCTTGCTCGCTCGGACAATGAACGAGGCGAGAAGGAGGCGGCGGTCGATCGCCGACCAGGTAAGCGGCTCGAGCGCTTCCACGTGCTCGCATAAGAGGGCCCCATAGTCTGCGCAAGCGAACACACCCAGAAATCAGAGTCACATTGCGTCTCGCTCGGCCCCAGTGTCCGCAAGTCCATCGGCGCCGCCACCGCCGTAGCCACCACCGTCCGCCGTGGCCTCGGAGCCGTGGACCAGACTCGCGACGATGCCGCCCCACCGTAACGCCAGCATCCTTGTCTTCGTGATCCTGGCCTCGCACGTAATAGGTTAGAGCACCGAACTGGGCTTTCGAGGCGTTGCAGCGGCCAGGCGGGCGCGGTCGCCTGGCCCGAGCTGCCACTCCTGAATCTCTGAGCGCCGCCATATTGGATTCGCGTCCTCTCCGTTAGAGACACGGGACGCGCAGTGCGCACTCGATACGCGAATCTCCCCGAGTTGAACGCCGCGGTTATCATGTTCATCTCGTTTACCTGAGGGAGAGCCGCTTGCCCGGCCAACCTTCCAAACTCAAACCTTTTGTCGTTCTAGGCAGCCTCGGTATAAAGTGCTACCAGTGCAGTAGCGATACCGATCCGGAGGGTGAAGATAACTGCGGGGCCTACGAGAAGTTTAACAAGGAGCGCAACATCCCCGTCGAGTGCAACAGCGATGAGTCCAAGATGCCCGGCACCTTTTGCGTCAAAATCACCCAGCAAAGTCCGCGTGGTTTCATTTGTGAGTATGACGTGCTACCCAAATAAAACGAACCAAGCATCGGTGATCTTAGTGTGCGACCTCTGACACGCGTACCTCAAAGCGTATTATTTGTACCCATTGTGCCTATGCTCGTCGGATATGTCATAATAGAGCGTAGGCGTTACGTATACATTGGCATTTGAGAGAATTTTTAGTGTAATGTTTACAAAATAAACGAATACAACGATGGAATTTCATTGTATCGAATTCATAGTATAGGAATGGCATCGCTATTAATATCGGCGAAAGTAGTTAATAACGACTACCGTGCATAATTAATCCAATGTAAAATTATCTAATTATTCACTAAATTTTACTTTTGAATATATAAACTACGAATTGTGTCTGAAGTGTTATAATTTCATCAAAAAATTTGCATTCTCAACAGTATATCGTCGTATGCATTATGTTGTATATATTCGCGTTTTAATTCCTATTCTTTCACTTGACAAATTGGCCCAATCTTCGAGGGTACCCTTAAGACTCGTAACTTACATATGCATTTTGCGCATAAATTTGCAAAACGTGAATTCCCATTATAAGTTTACTGCAAAGCACGAAAAAGGCTTTTTCATACTTTTTGTTATTCTCTATATCCAAACAAAAAAAAATCTATATCCGTAGTAGGGTGAGGCTATAGTTAATAAATACTTCTTATACAAAATTTATTAAAAATTTTTATTATGAAACATACAATTATTTTGAAATTCAGCGTTTAATGTTTTGACTGGCAACGATTAGGCAAAATACTCACGTAATCAAGAAATATATTAAGTTATTCCATTGCTTTTAAATAAATTTTCAATACAAGGACGAAAATTATTTCCTAGCTCTAACCGTAAACCTTATGGCAGAATAAAATTGAAAGTACATCATCTTTACTTTTAATGGTCGATTGATTATATTATTAAATTGCCGTGTAAAATTCTAATTCCCGTATTAATTTCATCAATGCATTATTTATAAACGTACCGTAGATAACGGAGTGCGATTCACGAATGATCGTTTTGTAAAAATTTTCTCAAAATTTTGTTAGGCCCAAAATCGAGCGAAGCACCAGTCTATTGTAATAACGTCGAAACTTGTGCAATAAGGGTGCTGTGTAAAAAAAAAAGAAAAAGAAAGAAAGAAAAAAGATAAAAGAAAGTAGTAAAAGAGGGAGAAGATGATAGAATAGGATAGCAACGCTTTATCAGGAACAGACGACAAAAAGGAAAATACGAATTAGCGATCGTGTAATGATAGCCATATAAAGCGAAGGGCTGATTATAATTGTCTGATGTTGCAGGGGACGGGAGATGGCGTCAGGTGATACGTCGGTGCGCGTCCGTAGCAAACACAGGTGTCACGGGGGTCTGCAACTGGGGCGTTTACGAGAACGGCGTCTATTGGCAGGAGTGTTCCTGCTCCGAGGATTCCTGCAACGCCGCCACGAGCCTGAACATCGGACTCGTGACGATGCTCTTCGCACTCGTTGTCCCCTTGTCTCTCAGCCTTCGATAATTCGATTTGGTCGCTCCTAGGCGAATAACAAGAGCACGAACAAGCCAGAAGAGGAAATCGCTCCCGGCGAGCCAACCGTAGTGAATTCTATTTCTTTTACTGCCGCCCCCTCTTCCCTTCACTAACTGACCACCTACCACATTTCCCCTCGCCGCACCACCACCACAACCCCCATACCATCGCGCTCATACACGCTCTCTCTCTCTCTCTCTCTCTCTCTCTCTCTCTCTCTCTCTCTCTATCTATGTGTATATATATATATATATATATCTCTTCTTGACGCGGTAAATCCCATTTTGTAAATCAAAAATGTATACCACTATCAGAATCCATTGATTTTTCTGTTCAACGGCTACTGATTTTCTTGCTTTGCGTTTTACTTCCAAGTTCGAGGGAACGACATATTAAATTATGATGAAGGGAAGAACTGTTGACATTCCTGATGGAAAAATTTTCTTGACTATTTCTTCGAGAAAAAATCTTTCGAATAACCAGAATGCGTTTAGAATATGTTATCAAGGCTTGGATCAATTTTTCCTTTATATTTTTATAAAAATTTTTATACTTAACATTCGCTAGAAAGAAAGTGTTCGACTATTTCAGAAATCCTATAAATTTATCACTTTATTTCTTAAATCTTCGAAATGCAATATTAAAGATTATATTAAATTTAATTTTAAATTAATTTACTAATCATTTGCCTTTTATTCGTCGTTTAGCGTGTGTGTGCGTGCGTGCGCGCGCGTGCTTATGTGCATCAAGAAGTAGGTAAATGTATAATTTTAAATGATTTATTTTGGGCTTTTCAAAAAAGTATTTAAAGAAAAACAAACTTATAACAATGTTATTAAATACGAAAGAAAATCTTAGTTGTAGCAATATTATTATCATTATTATCATTATTATTATTTATTATTATAATTATCATTATTGTTATTATTATTATTATCATTATTATTATTATTATTATTATTGGTTTTGTCAGGTTACTTCTTAAAGTAAAATTCTACTTTACCTACATATCAATTACTAACTAGGCACTCAGTGAAACACTTTCTAAAAAATCTAATATTGAAGTGATCTAGTTGAAAATGCATTATCCCCTTTTACGTATTTTCTATCTTTTGTAAAGCTTCCGTGTAAATGTTTAAAGTCATTATCTCGGCTTACCATAATTTTATGTGCTGTTACGGACTTCGTTTTGGCACATTACTTCGTCATCTATATTAATGAATTCTTTCAACACATTTCAAGTATACATATTCTTACTTGCTTCCTTATAATAATAATAATAATAATAATAATAATAATAATAATGATAATAATAATAATAACAATAATGATAATTATAATAATAAATAATAATAATGATAATAATGATAATAATATTGCTACAACTAAGATTTTCTTTCGTATTTAATAACATTGTTATAAGTTTGTTTTTCTTTAAATACTTTTTTGAAAAGCCCAGGCATCTATTATCATTATTATCATTTATTTGCAAACTCATTATTTCTCCCGCGCATCATGTAATCGCTCACCCCCTCTTTCTCTTTCTCACATTCCAGCAAATATATAAGCAGAGTGCAATCTCTGTTTTATTACACATATTTTTAATAAATTTTCCATGTTTCTTTTGAAATGGGCATTTCTTAAATACATTATACAGAATATTTGTAAGCCACTGTAGAGTTCAATTATATTTATGATATACAATAATTATTCGCGAAAAGAATGCTCGATCTTTTTACCTATTCATAATAACAATTAAAAAAAAAAAAAAAAAAAAAAAAAAAAAAAAAAAAAAAAAACAAAAACAAAAAAAACAAAAATCTACATTTTCTAATAGGATTAGAGTTCTTTATGTGCTTATTATCGCTTGACATAATTTTACACAAAAAATAATTAATCACTTTATATTTTGCGACACGTAATCTTTCTTCTTAATAATTAAAGCATAATATTCTTTAAAAAAAAAAAAAAGGAAATTACGTAATTATTAAATCATACAAAATTAGCGCTAATAACTACCAATTACCAATTGTTACTCGTCGATGTTAATAATTTTTCTTAACTGTTGAATAATTTTTAACAACATTATTCTAAAATAAGTTATCGTAACTATTATTTATTAATTCAAACAATAAACAACAATATTTTGAAATTTTTATTCTACCAAGGTTTGAAATAAACATAAACAAAAGATTAAATTTTCATAACAAAAAGTATATTTCAATGAGCCACGCACAATCTACATTTTCATACTCATCAATTATTAAAATAATTATTATATAAATGGATAAGTAATTATATAACTCGAAGAAAATTTTTTTAAATAGCATTGAAAAAGTTTGTAATACTTATCTTGAATCTTTATTATTTAATGGCAGTACCTATTTTTATTCCTAATCGATAAAGAAAACTTTTCATTCTGAAAAACTTTTTACGCGATTACACATTTTAAGAATGTGCATATAACGTTTCTTAGGAAATTTTTAAAAATTTAAAAATGCATTTAAAAAATATATTGTGTAACAAAAACTTTCGTCCTTTTATGCTTTATATTCTTGTTTTGCTTTGCTTTACAATGTTACTTTTGCATATGTTTACTATGCCCAGTTTATTGATACAGCTCAAATATTATAATATCGTAAGAAAATATTTTTTTCGAAAAGCAAATAAAAACTTTGAGGGAGTGGTAAAAAATGCTGATATTTAATGAATTTTAAACTAAACATTTAAATAGATGATAGAGTAAGCATATATATATATATATATATATATATATATATATATATATATATATATATATGTATATGTATATGTATATGTATATACATATATACCGATCCTTTTATATAAATAATATTTTAATGCATCTGAAAGAGTCGTGAGTAATTACAAACTGAAATAAAAATAAAATAAAAAGTCGATTCTAAGCTTTTTATACTATGTGAAGCATCGTTGCTACTTATAACTTATAACAGACTGATGACGAATCAGCTAATTATCCGTCCATTAGAGTTAAGTATGTGATGTAGTAAAATAACAAGGAGTATAAGTCATAACGTAATTTCGATTAGAGAATATGAATGTTTACGATAAAGTATTCTTGTTTTATTGAAAGATCCTTTACAGCAAATGTAAATAAACTATATTTGCACTATTCTATTCACATTGTTTATTGTTCAACGATCATTTATAAATAATATAAATTCAAAGCTATTTATAATATTGTTATATAAATAAATTGAAAAATAAAATAAAAAGAGAAAAAAGAAGAGCTCTTAAGATAAAATGTAAATGATATGTGAATGAGATGTATTTACTGTTTAAAATACCTTTCCCTTTCAATTCTTAAAGATGAATTCATTAAACACGTTATTCTACGCTTTTACGAGCGACAACAATCGTACGAAAAAGCATGAGAGCACAAGAGATACCAGACACATGAGATGAGCATCGCTAGCGGCTCTTTGCGTCCTTGAGGCACATAAGCTTGGAGCCTTTATCTCATCCAAGGGTCGTGTATAACTTTGGCCAAACTGCGCCGTCCCTCTTGAATTATCTCCCCTTATCATCTCGAGGCTATTATCGATTAAAAGTAGAATAAAATTTTTTTGTTCAAATAAAAGAGAGTGAGAGAGAGAGAGAGAGAGAAAACAAGATTTAGTTACTCTTGCGTATCGACTCGACCTTATGATTTTTCTACATTGTGTATAAATTTCTTAATATTCGATTATTTTACATTGTTATGTAGACAATAATAACGGCAGCGAGCGTATTTAATGAAATATTAAAGGCTCTATTGTGCAGATTTTTAAACTTTATTCAAACAAATAATTTAAGAGGAGCTTTCATAAATAATAAATTGTTGTACGTCGGCCAATATGGTTGTGCCTCGGTTGGAAAAATTTTTTTACCCAGTGATGGCACTGAAGTGCGACATTACATGCCTATACAAATGCAAAAATAACGATATTACTACTCAATGTGAATTTACATCGCCATTGACATAAAAATCACCGAGATTTTCTCGGTCCATTAAAAAAATTCATTTATCTATTTATCTAGCTACTAAAGTTTCTCGCTACCCTTATTTCCACAAAGACTTTGGTAGCTGCCATTCTTGCAAGAAACTACGACAGCAATGGCGTCATATTAATAACCAGAAATTCAACGGACACAAGCTAATTACATCACACGAGACAGTTAATGCCCATCTAGAGAGCAACGTGGACAAGATCTTGCCGGGGTTGTTGAATTCCTTGCATACGTTATATCGTCGTCGTCGACCCTCGTTACGACGCCTTAAACCCCACGCAATTAAGAGAAGACCGACACTGCTAAAATATCGTTCGAAGAACATTCGCACACCACAACCACGACGTGTTCCAGAAGAGAATCAACATCTTAATTTGGCAAGCTCTTCTTTAATTAAGAGACATTTCGTCGGAGTTAATGCCCATCCACAGCGTTATTCTTCAAAATATCTTTCCGTTAATTGAGTATCTCTTTATTCCCCTATAAACACTTTTTATTATTAATTCGCTCATTATGATAGTTTGCTGCGAGTAAAATTAGTAGCTCTCGGAGGTTTACTAATAAAATCGAAAAAATCTGCATTCGATTAGTCCGAGTGAAAAGTAACTTATTACCTTAGAACTACGTCAATATTAATATAAACAATAGTCGTACGTATTTACTTCATGAATTCTGTATTTACTTCGACAATACTGTAATACACGTTTAAGCTTTATTTAAGAATTGGATGATTCGCGCATTGGCCTAAAGTTATGTCTAGAATGTAATCGAAATTACAAAACACATTCAACTTTCTTTTTTTTTCAAACAAACATATTTATAACTGACATTATTATACGATTTTATAGTATTAGAAAATCAATAATAATGTCTTGCGATCGTGTTCTCATACTGTTCTAAAAAGTTGAGAAATTTAACTTTTAATGAACTCGGTATTATAACAAAATTTCCTCGCCTACAAATAAGACAGCCACTTTCTTTAGAACATTAGAACTTCTTAACATTATAAAAGTCTATACATCGAGTTAAATTTACGGAATAAAACTATTTTGCTAAAAAATTAATAAGTATCGATTACTTTGCCCGATTTATACTTCAAATATAATTGTAACTGACTAAATTAATTAATTAATTATCATTAGATTATTATTAGATTGTTAATATTTTAATACGAAAATGTAAAGCGAAGTAACAGTTCCTTTCAACCGATTATGAAAACTTTTCAGCCACGGCGATTAAAACTCCATAAATATATTATATAATAATTTAAAGTAAAATTTCTATGCTCAAAGAAGAAAATTATAATGGTCTCTATCAAATACATACATTAAAACGGTGAATTTATATTAAAATATAACCTATTTTAACCAATTTCATTCTGAAACAAAAGTTTAAAATTACATTAAGAAAGTTTTAATTCCAAAGCGTAATGAATTTTGAAAAACTAATACAATTTGTAATTATTAAACAAGTATTACCATTATTTAGCTATGAAAAAAACGTTCAAACTGAATTTTATATTATTTTAAATTTCCTCAAAATGTATTGAAAACGAGCTATTAGTATATTCATTAAATATACATAATTCATTGAATTTATTGTAAATCATTGAAATTATCAAAATTTTCAATTTTACATTCTTGCAGAAGGGAATTCAGAAGTTTGTCATAAACCTTCTTGCTCGTTCTACTAAACGCTCTTTTAATTTAAATGCACTTTAATGTTGAAAATATGACTTTACATAATTACGTACCACACACTTATTCGTGAAAATTAAATATTAATTGGGCATAAAATAACGGATGTCAAACAGTTGCTTCAAACGTATAGATTTGAGCCGGTAGTCGATTAAAAAATTAATATTATAAAGCAAGAAGAACTTTTTTCCCCCTCAATAAGCCAATGGCTTTCTCTCTTTTAACATTTCCCAGTTGTGTAAAAAGGAATCTTATCGACTTAATCAATAATACTTGGACTTTAATTGGGATCCTTTTCTTTACGAAAGACAATTGCTAGTAAGGTAGAAGAAGTAAAATCTCCCAGTGAAGGATCCGTGTGAAGAATCACACTCGCCGGCTTCCTTCTCCCACCCCCCACCCCATACCAAACTCTTCATAGCACACTTAATTTCTCAGGTAAGTCTGCATCGTTGTACAACTTGTCTATTTCGGTGCTCGTTATTACATTGGCCCAAAGCTTAATTAACCGGAGCAAAAGCTGAACGGCTCTGTGTACGCTTGGGTATAATGCAATCAGTGTAAGAAGAAAACGAGAGACGAAGAGAATAGAGAAAATAAGAGAGTGAATTTTGAACTATATTTGCCGAGGGAAGAGGCTCTAGAATTTACACGGAAGTTTCAAAAAGCCGCTTTCTCTATTCTCTCCCATTATCGCCAATTACCACAAGCTCAACCATACCTGGATAATACATTTCATCCTACTCCCCATTTATAGACATACAAGTGTATTCTTTATCAAAATTCCCTATTTTCCCACTGCTTCTTCTCACCCGCATATAAATGCTAACACACTTATGCGCGTGAATGCACACGCATACGTACACAAGTACATACGTATATATCGAGGCATTGTACGGTAAATATAGTTATACGGGTATTCCTTCAGGAATTCATATATTGTTCTTTTTTTTTTCTCGAGATTATAATAACCGTCGGATATAATCGGATTTGAATTTGGAGTACAGCCACTTTCCAAAATTAAAATCAATTTTTGGAAAAAAAAAAAATAATAATAAACATATAACTTTCGATTACTTAATCGTTAAGCGTGCAAAATTCAATTTCAAACGATATTTTCTACGACATCGATATTCCAATGAATTATTTTTTCCATTATCCATTATGGACATACTTTTTAACGATAGCGAAGAAAATAATATTTAAATTAATTATCGATTTTCACCTAAGATCGATTTGCATGCGTTGGTAGCCTTCTTACAAATAACGACAGTTCAATAAGAATACGCATATACGCGAGAAAGCATTTCATTTAAAATGATTAATGTACGCAGTGGGTTGAATCGCCTCGCGATGTATTAATTAAATTTAATCTAATAAATTTTACTTCATTGCACAATAAAATTGATTCATTATTACATTTAAAATTCCATGCCTTCATCTGACTAAAAGAGCGTTGTAAAAATTTAAATAATCAATATATTCAATTTATACTTAACTATGTATTAATAATAAAATACTGTAGGCTCCTTTCATAAAACCCAGAAAATATTTCACTCATTAATAGCTCAAATTTAAGAATAAGCACGTAAAACAATGCGTATGTAATATGACAGAAACGCCATTAAGGAAGTAATTTTGCAGACATACATTGACATTATATTTATAGAATAATTATGAAAATTGTTTTTTATTTATATAGGGTCACATTCATTTACATAAATACCTATAGAATAATGTATAATTGATCTTATTGTTCATTATTTCGATTTATAAACGAAATTTGTACATAAACTGTCGTTGTTAAAATGGTAGTATCATTCGCTGAAATCATCTCAACTTAATCATTAATTACGATTACGATCTATTAATTAGTCTACGAAAATTATTTGACATTGACACTTAAGACTTTCGATTACATTGTAATATTAGTTTTTTGATTCGTTTACTATATAATTGTAGTTTGCAGACATTAGTTCGTAAATATGCTTAACCACGATTCAATAGCAATAATGTCCACGTTTCGGTTATTGTTGGTAAACAATTAATTAGACATTGTAAAGCCCGTGTCTGCCTATTGAATGTTTTCATTTCCTATTTTATATAGAAAAAATTATAAAATTCTCCCCAATTAAGTAGAACTTATATTAACTCTAATTAGAAAATAGCATTGAAACATTGACAGATACAAATTTACAATATGTGTTTATATTATTGATTATCGTCTTGGCGAATACTAAATTATTATAAAATCTAGTTTACAGTCTAGTATCATGAATTTTCTACAAAAATAATAATATCTTACAAAATATTAAATACACAACTGTCAGAATCTTAGAAAATAATTAATGTTAAAAGATTGTATTTATGCGGCTCGACTTTTTAGCATATTAAACTAAATTACACATGTAATGTCTGATTATACATTATACCATAAAGACGTGTTTTTCCTTTCTTAAAAAATATCAATCAAAATTCTGTATTGACAAACAAAACCAACCAAGCACATAATTCTTCTCATCTCATCTACATTATAAAATAAATTTATGATCGGTTGAACGAAATATCTACTATTGTCGAACAGACAAAGCACAACAAAGAACAGTCCAAGCCGTGTTTCATTCCTCTACTTTTACCTTTAATAGTAATCTCGGTCCACTCTTAAAAACATTATATTCTTGCACACATGTAATAATAATACAAATGAATAGCCCCGCTACGTACTCGTAATATCCGTCTTAGCTATCTCTTCATAAATATTTAGCACCGCCATCTCGTCTCGGATTAAATAAGGCAACCGTTTCGTGCACGGAGAGGCCCCGGCGTTCCTTAAGAAGATATTACTCTCCATTATGCGCCATTACGTTTTATGAATACAAAAGGTCTCTCATCTCTATTGTACTGAGAAGAGGATAAGTAAAAACAGTGGACTGAAGAACAAAAAAAGAAAGTGACTCTAGGGCATTAAAAGCTCATTTTTACTTTACAAGATTCTGAAAATTGCCTCTCAATTGTTGTTTCTTAAGCTCGTTCATCTATAATTCTCTCAAGTACAACACCTGTAATAAATTCTTTCTACTTTTTCTAAATAGTTCAAATGAAACTCATGCAATTACTAAATTTCTTTTAAATCAAAGAAAAATCTATCGTTTCCAATGCTTAGATAGAAGATAGTATATTGAGAAAGAACCTTCCGCAAATATTAAAGAACACGATCAATTTTTTAGTAAAATACAATTATGTATTTGTAATTAACTTCTTTTTGCAAAGTAAGATAACCTTTTTTTTTTTTTTTTTATATTATAGATTTATTATATTATATATATTATAGTTTTTATATTATAGATCTACTTTACATATTATTTTTTAAAAATCGAAAAAATAAGAACTATTCTTCAAACCGTCTTAAATTTTCTATTATTCTGATCAAACTTCGACAATCAAAAAATTCTGAAAAGAAATTGGATTTTAATACATATATATATATATATATATATATATGGACTACGTAAGATGAAATCTTGTAATTTTTCTTTGCTCGAGCAATATATTTACTTCTCTGTAATCGAATATCTATATTACAAGTAAAAATCATTAATAATAAATATATTTCTTTATTTATTTTATAGATAAAAGTCAATCTAAAAATATTTCTTCATTACAAGGCTCGATGAATGTTTTGCTATTTTTTTATTTTCTTTTGCCTATCATTGTTTCAATAATGAACAATTAGTATGATTAAACCGCTAAATGTAATACTTAAAAATTGTAATATATTAATATGTCAGACATGCTGTTGTTTACAAAGTATCTGTAAAACTATTAGACTATGGATTGTTGAAGTTATATGTATGTAAATAAATTTGAACATTTGTAAAATCTAAATAAAATATATGGAGAAAAAACGAGATATTGAAATTTAAAATATTTCATTTAATGTGTTGTTGTTTGTTAGTCAACTGCTATGCTATTAAGGTATTTAAAATCGATGTCGGTTGATATTTGAAGCACTGAAAATATCTTCTCAAAGTTTTGAAATCTGATTAAATATCATTTTTTAAGATGGAAAATTATACAAAGTACTAATGAAAAACGAGAATTTAAATCCTTCATCAGAATTTAATTTCATACATTTTTTAAACTGGCCGATGTAATAGTTTGGCAAATAATTAATCTCCCAACTCAATTAATTTTATATAATGATGAAAAATTTTAATCGTTATTTCACTACAGAACTCAGTACAGAAAAATGAAAATTGTCATCATCAATACAGAAATATGAAAAATTAATTTAATTGTTAACAATTTTCAGCTTTTCATTTAAATAGCACAATATAAACAACAAATTTTATCGTTTCTTTCAATTTGAAACTTTAGTCGTGAATAGACCTTAATAATCAGGCAGATAGTTATAATTGTTATAACCTTTAACTACGTTTAAATATTGCTACAAATTAAAAAAAGTTATTTGATACTTTTTCTTTTTTTGAAAATTCATCAAAAACTATGACGGACTTTTTAAAAAAATGAATTTCTTCAACAATAAATATTAAAACATGGAAATGTTTTTTAAAATCTTCAATATTAGGGTATTTGATTACTGTCAATACTTTTAAAATTAATCATAAATATTTTTTGAAGGAGGCAATTTTTTCCAAGATTTAAAATTTCATGTATATCGTATATGTCCAGATTTATAAACTGTATAGCAATTCCAATATAATAAATTATAATACTATACGATATAATTCTAAGTTAAAATTGGCATTTAACAGCATATTTATTTATTAGTGACACAACATAGGAGAACTCATTTACAATGTATAAACTGTATTTACTAAAGACCAAATTACGTCCTTGTTTCCTAAATCATATTTAGCCGATAGCAAGGAAATATGCACATATTGAAGCTCAATATATAGAAGCTAAGCTACTTACAATTCACTATTTCAATTCCAATATAATGAGTCATAGATGGAATTTGAAGTGTTTTAAAAAATTATTAGAGATTTACTATTGTTACTAAAAAAAAATCGAGAATTTAAAAAAAAAAAAACATTCTAATCAACGCAGTTCTGTGATCAAATATACCTTCAAACATATTCAAACAAGCTAATTTAACTTCAATATCTCAATTAAATCTTTCAAATAATATGACACAGCACTTAAATAATTATATATTTCTATCGATATAAATATATAAACTGCATAGAATGCATTTAACATCTTCAAAATAGGACGAGACACAGAGTGTCATGACAATCTGAAAAACAGTCGTCATTACTCTTATAGCCGATACATTCTTTTTTAGCCTATAAAATCATTGTGTTTGAACACAGTTTCTTTCGTAATTCTATATAATTGCGATAAAAGGTAAATCGTTCGGTTAAAATGTTTTTAATATTCGTTATAATACATTTCTAATCTCAAATAACCGAATACGAATATCCAACATCCGGATAAACCAGTAATCACGAATTTTTTAACAAAAATACATATGTGATATTCAATGTAAAAATATGCTGTTTTACTATAGTTACATACTTTTAATATCCCTAGTGGCTGTTATTCAGCCAATGGTCAATATCAATTCGATATTACCATTAATGGTCGCTGATTTTGATCGTCCCGAATGACGCTTATCAACGTCAGTGCTACGAATACATTTAAATATATTTTTGTCCATCATTTTACTATGTCAAATAATCAAAAATAATCCTAATAAATATCGTTCGATCCATCTGTAATTAACACAGATACATTGTTTTATAAATGTAAAAACTAAATAACACTCAAATATTCAATTTGTTTCTGTAATATATCTCATATAAAAATAGTAATATAGATTAATTAATGTAACCAACAGTTATCCAATCTTCAAAAAAATAAATTATAACGATAAACTACATCTATCTATATATAAAATCACATGATAATATTTACAAATGCTTACTTCATAATTAATTATCCAATGCATCTGTGTTTTCATAAAGTATAAAAAGTACCAAAGCATACATAAAATAAATATCGATGGTTTAAATGAATAAAAATGATACAAACAATCTATTTTTATTTCAATTTGTCAATAGTAATATTTGGTTATAAAAATCTAAAACTATTCGAATATATTTCGAATTTTTAAAAATATGTTATGCTATTTTATTCACTATTATATCATATCATAATAATATGATATTATAAATATTTTCACATTTTTTTTGTATCGTTTATAAAATTGTTAAACTACACTTCAATTTGATAAAAAATATTAATACAACCAATAAATATATATTCTACTAATTATAAAGTCGAATTTCACATTTTTTAATCGTTTAAATTAAAGTTTAAATTTCGAATATTTCGAGTCCTTAAATAGTTATTAAATTCTATATATTTTAAATAATATTTTATTCTACAATTGATGATTTTTTCATCATAAGAATCTTAACAGAATTTATGACTGTAACATTTAGACATAAATATTGCGTTGTAAATAATAATAACAACTGCCTAAAAAAGTGAGTCGATCAAGGTTTAAAAAAAAAATTAATTTAATTACAGAGTGAAAATTTAGCATGATGAAAAGCAGAAAAATGGAGATCGTGAAAACATTAAACAAACTAGTAATTTGAGGTTTGATAAATACAGCAAACTTTCTCAATACTCTGATAAATAACCGGGTGTATGCAGAAGAAAAGTCCTGAACGAAAGAGCGGCTATGAAAGCAAAAGTGAAAGAAAGAAAGAGAACTAAAGTAAAGAAGAGATTTGCATTTTTACGTTTGAAAATAGGAAGCACTTTCTTGGTTTTGTTTTAAAGGTACTCTCTCTCTCTCTCTCTCTCTCTCTCTCTCTCTCTCTCTCTCTCTCTCTCTCTCTCTCTCTCTCTCTCTCTCTCTCTCTCTCTCTCTCTCTCTCTCTCTCTCTCTCTCTCTCTCTCTCTCTCTCTCTCTCTCTCTCTCTCTCTCTCTCTCTCTCTCTCTCTCTCTCTCTATCTATCTATCTATATATATATATATATTTATCTATCTCTTTCATTCTCTCTTTTCTGCATCTGCCTATTTATCTTTTGCTTGACCCTTATGTACTCAAGAGATGATGTGCTATAGAAATACGGTAAGAATCGCAGACTTTTCAAATAAGAGCGTATAGACTCGTCGTATCTTAAATGAACTATCTCTCTCCTTTATAGTTTTATATTGCGCTACGAATAAAATGCTTTAACAATAACTCAAGATATATATGTAAGACAATTTGAATATAGATGAACTATTACTAACTATAACATAACGAAATAAAAATTAATATAAAAATGTAACTTAATCTTACAGCACGATTATGTAAAAATTTAATGTATAAAAATATCAAACATGTTCCTTAGAGTTCCAATACGGTTGTCCGATTTACTTGTAATTGTTCCATTAGTAGAATAATGGTAATTAAAAATCCTCTATGAATTGCTTAAACTCGTTCTTAATAATCATAATTTTTTTTTAATTAAATGAACCTAATAAAAATGTTCTACTTTTATCAATAAAAAATTAAAAATTAATTAAAAAGCAATAATATTACACAAACATAAAATAATATTTTATAAATGATTCTTTATTATAATATGTCTCTCAATCCTCATACTGGAATATGTTATTTACTTTTAAAGTGAAAGTAAAATATAAAAGAAAATCTACTATCTATGCTTATATGTGTAGTTGTATTCTAAGTAATTTCACACAGTATATCAATTAATTATAATTATAAATTATAATTTATATTATATTTTTATCTCATAAAATAATGTCTTTTAGTTATTTTCTTTAATATTAAATAGGTGAATGAAATATTTTGTAAACTAACATTAATTAAATACACATTATATAATGAACTGATGCACAAAATTTTTATAATAAATTTGATAACGTCTTATATAAGCACTTTTGTTACTATGAAATTTGCCCATCCAGCAATTCCAAATAATAAATTATCAACAAATACCCTATTTATTATAAAATACACTAAACTGCCTCTATGCCTCTATCTATCTACATCCATAGTTCTCGTCATTTCTCTATAATCGTACTTTTATAAAATTTATTTTAAACGAGTATAACAATGATTATTTTTTATGCTTAAGGCAAAAGTAAAAAAATTGAAAGTAATCAGATAATCTTTGAATCAAACATTATTGCAATAGTTAAATTTTAATTTCATATATTCAAAAATTTCCATAATACTGGTATAATTATTATTATTAATAGTTCAACGGGGTTATTGAAAAATTAAATAAAAGCAAAGTGGAATTAATTTTATTTGATTGAATATAATTAAATTTATCCATCAATGTATTTTCTCTATTATCTTTATTGATATACTTATCAAGCTCTTGAATTGCTTAAATCCATCATAGGCTCAATATAATTTTATAAATCAATCTTTGTGTATATTTATTTTTACTTTTTTTTTTTATGTATATAACAAAATTTACAGCCCGTAACTACAACAGGTTATATGATATTCGAGTAATACAAAAAATATTTTTATTGCACTAAAATATATTTTATTTACTTAGTTATATTTATATTAAACACAATTAGTGGATAATAGTTTTAATAATAAAAAAATTCTTTCAAAACACTTAAAAATTCGAAATTGCTTTTTTTCAAATTTGTAATTACTTAATTTATAGCGTTATTCGTTAAGATATGCGTAAAGCTCAACATTTTATTTCAACAAAAATTATCAAATAACATCAATGAGCCAATTTATTAAAATTCAATTATTAAAATACAAGTATTGAATCATTGAATGCTTTCGTCAATGAAACAGACACTTCATATCTGATTTATTTGCATTAAATAGCATATACCAAACGTTCTAATATTAAATTATTCGAAAATGTATTAGTTATCGGGAAATTTTTTATTATTATAATATCAGCATCTTTACAATAATGAATGTTTTCAATATGCACACGAAGCGTAGCGTATTTCTGTAAATTAAAATTACTTGCCGTGGCAAATGTTAACCTACTTTTTGGAAAAAAAAGAAAAAATTAAGGTTTAAAGTTTGTATTCTGGCTTTTATCTTACCAAGCAGCTAAAAAATACTTTATCATAACTTGCAGACTCGAAAGAAAGCATTAGTAAATGGCTTCTTTAGCATCTAAACTCATTCTTCAACAATTCCATAATTTATATTTGTGTTTATAATATTTAATTATTCATCGTAGAAAGGCAGAAGCTTGAAAAATACTCTATGGTATATTTAATTATTAATGATCACTGTCAAATATAAAAAACATTATCAGTCTCAATATATTATTAATATTATTTATAATGTTTATGTAGTTAGAGAAGCGAATAACCTTACCAATCTTTATAAAATTATAACAACGAGCTTACATATAATGAAACAATGAGGAAAATATATAAATATATTTAATTATTAATTATAATATTAACAATTTCTTTAACTTTCACGTCTAGAAATCAGATTATAAAAACTGAATTGACTATTGTTATATTTCAAACTTTAGATTTATCGAGTATAATTACATTATTTTGCAATATCGAAAATAATATCTGTCATAATGATAAATAAATATGTTTTTATTTTAATAAACAGAAGAAATAAATAAAGAAATGTATGCTACTATCATAATAAAATTGCATTAGAAAAAGAAATTAATAGCTAAAATAACCATTATAGTAAGAAATATAATCAAAGCAATATAATTATTCAAACCATACATGAAACAAATTTTCGATCAAATTTCTATTTAAATCCATTCCAATTTAAACAAAATAATCTTTAATATTTCTAATCGTTTTTAAATTATTTATTTACATTAAGTTTTCGAGTTTTTACATTAAATTGCGGAGTATTTGCAATTACTTTAATCACGTAGAAATCACTTTATTTTTAAGTATCTATAATTATTTTTTATCCCTGGTCTAACTAATTATGTTTGTTCAATGAATATATAAATATTTACTTAAAGAGTAAAGCAATATTAATGCAAGAATTTATATAACTTTACATAATAATAGATTTCAAAATATTAGTTCTTAAAGACTATCTATTCTACAATCTATTCATTAATAATTGTAAATATTTCTAATTTGTTGCAAAACACATAGCACATAGCTTAATACATGTGAAATGTATCCCTATCTTGAAAGTATAACAGATTTAAATTTTACTGAACTCTACAATTAAAATTATTGACCTTACAAAATGATAGTGCAGCACCCATTCATTGAACTTCGTCATCGGAAATCCGAAGTGCATACAGCTTGAATAGACAACACACCCTCAATAGAGAAACTACAGAGTAGTTTATCTGGGTCTCATCGCCTAAACCTCACATGTAAACATCATGTTCGAATAAATCGGCATTTAAACACCAAACATATGCACTTAACATTACTCTAAACAAATAGTAACATACACCCTGTGTTTAAATATGATTAATAAAATTATTAATGCACTTTTAAATCATACCGTAAAACACAACATATTTTATTACTTTAACAATAATTAATGTTTGCATAATAAATTTTGCATATAATATTAAGTAACAAATAAATATAAGCAATCTATATATATAAGCTTACATTATGTTTTAAATCTAGTATCATAGAATTTTGAAATTAGCATTATTTGCTATCGTTATAAAAATATATATACGTATACGTACATTTATATATTTATATATCAAATATACTACGAATCAAATATATATAAATCATAAAATGCTACGTGTAAACGTAAGAGATCAAATAAGTTTACATATTTATTACATATAATTTGATTTATTTTTATGAATATTTATTATGTTGTATAATATGTTGTATATAAAAGACAATAATAAGAATATTTTTATTTCTAAAATGTAAAATAAAAATCCAACTTTTATTTAAAATATTTCTTATATTATGACAATAAAAGTTTTTATTTTAGTATTACATAAATAATTAAATATGTAACTCTGGATAAGCAAATATTCAGGTATTTAAACCGCATAAATTAATTACTGATTAAAAAAAAAATCAACAGCTTTAACAAATTATATTATGAACAAATTATATTGAAAATTTCAATATATTTTATTGATTTATTTAAAAATTTTTATTTTAATTTTAAATACAGATGCATTTAAATTAATCGAGTATCCATGTATTCTTTCAAATAAAATAAGAGAATCTATATGACAACTATATTTTCACTCTAAATTTAGTATATACTTTTATAACTATAAATTAGAAACATATTTTATAGAAACAGTAAATTATTTCAATCGTTTTGCATTATTAATTGAGAATAATTTAGAGAAAACATATTATTGGTTAAAATTTTAATGAATAAAATTACTAATTAGAGAATAAAATGTAAGCAGAAAAACCAAATACCTCTGTAAAATAATATTGAAAAATTGAAATTTGTAAACATCATAAATCATATTAATATACTCATATAATCAATTATTTCATTAAATTTTTTCAAAGAATAAAAACTAACTAATTTTAAAATGAAATTATCATAAATATACTATTCCAAATTGTTGATAAAATAAGTTTAATTTTGTACAATTAATAGACATTGGACGTTATAAAAAATATCCTTATTGTTTCGTTTTCGATTTCACATATTTTTTCTACATTAACTTTTATCCAAATAAGAAATAAAATAAAAAATAATTTATAACGAAATATTCAGAATATGATGATAATTACATAAATTACCTAGAAATAATGATAGATTTTTTTTAAATAAGATTTTTAATGTTTTAGAAAATACATTATTATATATGTGAGGAATGATTTCAGGAAATAATCATAAGTTTTTTTCAATTTAAATTTTCACCAGTTAAGATAAATGTAAAAGGTAACATAACATTTCTTTATGGTATATTACAATTTCTTTGTTAAAGGCAAATTTATTTTTTATGAATGTAATAAGTCCTTCTTCATTATTTAAAACTCATTTTTTTCATAATAATTGAATATTGAGAAAATCAATATATTATTATTATTTAACAATGCATAAAATTATGATAGACATGAAATAAATGAGATAAGGAAGTTTTCGTTTAATAAATCTTAAAAATTAAATAACGGCTATACATTTTGAATTAAGTAACTACAAAATCTAAGTGTATTAATTAATAATCCAGAAGTCTCTATATTTAAATAATTAATTAACTATATTTTTCTTTATCCATCAAATAATAATAATGATAGTAGAATAAATATTTTAACAATATTAGACATAAAAATAATAACCGTTTTGAAATTGATCGTTATAATGCTGAATAATACTTTATAAAATAAAATTTAAATAATTCGTAATATTGATTATTACATATCTATTCATTTATAATATGTATAATCAATATATGACATTATACATTAAATGCATAATTTAAATTATGAAAATGTTATCTCGACTAAGTAAAAGAATTTAATTAAATATAAAAATTTTTATTTCAAGTTTCCTTTATTTGAATAATTTTTTAATCTCGAAAATGAAGCAAATAGAAATTTAATCAAAGGATAAAATTAACTTTGGCGTTATTTAACAAAAATTAATTCTAAATTCTGTACAAAAAAAAAGGGAGATTTAGGAGATAATAACACAGAGAATACTTATTTATCTCTAAAAAAAATAGGAAAAAATTCAATATTTAATTATATTATTATTATTATTCTTTTGTTATTCTCGTTGTCGTAATGATTTTTCTCATTGTTATTAATATTAATAATAATAGTTATTATATTTTATGTAGTTTTAAGAATTTTCGTATTTTTCTCAAAGATGGGAGTATTTTTACTATATGCGTTACCCCCAAAAACAAACCAAATAAGTTTCTTTAATGGTATTTTGATGAATTTTTCAGATATCATCAATTTCCATTTTAATTAACAATCATACAATTGAATTAACGATAAACGCTTGGAATATCTATATGAGCAGTGCGAAACCTCGATTCATACTGCCTATTACATTTTGTTCGATTAGGATATTACAATTTTTAAGCAAGAACAATGTTTACAGTTTTATATACTCACAATCGCTCTTGCTCATTTTCATTAAGTGCAATGTCTCTACAAAAAGTTTCAAATAAATTACTGCTTAATGGATATGAAAAAAACACAATGAAAATAAAATGTATATATCCACGTATCAATATACATCGCTGATGTAGAGCTTCGCGCATTAATTAATATCTATTTCTTCCTGATTAGCAAACAATATCTTAATCTAATACTTTAAATAGTTCTTGCTTTTTCTTTTTGAATGGGTTTTAGGAATGTGCCTATCGAAAACACTGCGTAATGATTTAATATGCTAAGACTGGTAGGAAGAATTAGAAAATGAGTAATTAATATTCATTTCAAATAATATGTCGTGAGCCAAATATTAATTTCCAATTTCGTATATTTCTTGATAATATTTAATTTTCTAAATTATCACAAAATCAATTTACTATTTACTTTATAAATTTTAATCGCTGTAACAAGGTAAATTATTAAATTTGGGATAAAATTATTAAAGTCGAAAAAAGATTAAACCTTGCTACAGGTGCACTGATTGTATGGGATTGAAAATTTACAATATACATTTTAAAATTTTTAATTTTTTTGCAGACAATAATATAATACGCTTTACTTATCATATAATATTTTTTTATATTTCTTTTATGAGTGCAAATTCTAAGTCGTGGAAAACAATCTTTTTCAATTTCGTATATAACAAATGTCGCTTTACAGCTAAATGTTTCATCAGTATCACAAACTAAATTCTTTATATTTAATTTCTTATTTGAATATTTAAAATGCGTTACAACTGAAAATTGATAAAACTCGAGCATATTCATAAATACATATTTTATTTTCAAATCTTATTTTCATCTACAAAATCTTATTAGATTTATTATTATTATTATTATTATTATTTTTGTTTTATTATTATTATAATATTATTTTTATAATTATAATATTATTTTTATTTTTCTATTTTATTTTAACTCTATTTCACGTTTATTATTAAATTATTTGAATTACACTTCATACGCTCTAGATATAAAATATTGTAATTTTTTTTTAATGTTAGTACTGCATTTTTAAATCTTTAGTCATCAAATTTTATATACTAATGAATGAATAAATGTTTAAAAATATTGTAAAGCTACTGCACAAACGACAAACAATGAGCATATATATTCGCTCTGTCTATGACAATGTACAATTAATATTTCTAAGCTCGTAATTAATTTTTTATTTACATTAATATCTATTGGTGGTGCAAAATGTCATTAAAGTATATCCATTTACCGTTGGCAGATTGTCTCTTAATAATAATTAACTGAAAGAAGAAATATTACAATTCCTTGAAAATTGTATGTCTTCTCAATTTTCCAAATGGCACGTGTATCGTACACATGGAGTACAACAATCGTACAGAAATAAATGACATTTTTAATCGTTTCACGTGAATGCATTCAAAATATTAGAAAGATTAAGGAATCCACGAAAACCAAGTTCGATAGATTTTTTTCTTTTAATAAATATACAATATCATTTCAGTAAAGATAAATAAATTTTACTTTTTTATTGTTTTTAACAATTTGAGGTGTCGTGTTAAATATATTAAGATGTGAAAATTTGATAAATATGAGAGTATCGTTAAAAAATGTTATTATTATGTGCTTATATAGATTGTTCTAATCATCTCAACAATAAGAATGTATAGATAATGTTAAAATTGACAAGCAGATAAATATGATATTTATATTTATATATATATATATATATATATATATATTTCTTCTTCTTATAATTACTTATAGGATGTATATAATGCTGTTTTATCCAAATATTAAAGTAATAGATTTTAAAAGTTATGAAATATTTTCAATATTATTGTGGGAAAGATACTTTAAACAAAAATCACTAAATAATTGGATAAAATATGTTTTTATATATTCGGTACATTATGATGGAATATTAGCAGTATCAATAAAGAATCTGGAATCGAATCGAATAAAATTATTAAATTTATGAAAAATAATCCTTGATAAATCGAATTCCCCAAACAATAATACTCTCTTGATAAAAATTATGTATAATTTTATATTCGGTTTAACAAAGAATACTGAACGTGGTATTAAATGAGCATTAAATTTGATTTCACTTGTTAAAAATATTGAACAAATAAATTAGCACGAGCATCGTACGTATAATTAATAAATTAATGTTTAATATTGCATGCACATCTTGTTAGATGGATCTAAAAATATCCAAGATGCAAAAATTTATAAATATATATATATATATATATATGTGTGTGCGCGCGCGCGCGTGTGTGTGTGTGTGCATGTGTGTGTGCATGTATTTTTTATTCGGATGTAACCGTATTTGAAAAATTAAAAAAAAAATTCTTGAAATACATTTTTCAAAATCTCCAATTGTTGAAAAACTATCGAATCGACTTTTCCGAAATTTTACTTATTTATTTAAGGTTAGAAAAAATATAATATGTGACCGTTTAGTTTCTTACTCATACAAATTTTCAACTTCAAGAATGAAAAGAAACATCTTTTGTACAAAAATGGAATTTTAAGTACGCATATCCACTATTAAGCTGTAAATTCTTATATCACAAACTCAATAATAACTACGATTCCTACTTATCTTTTTTTACGAGAAATACAAAAAAATTAATTTGCACCTCACAAATCACTATAACCTCTAAATTCCTTTTTTTCTTTATAGTCATTATTTTTTTAGGACATTGATATTTTCATCGTACGAATTAAGCAATTAAAAATTATTTAATCTAATTTAATTGAAAAATTATGCTCAAACGGCAATATGCAATAACCACTAAATGATCGATAACATCTTCTAAATATAACTTGAAAAAAAATTAAATAAAAAGCCTTTATAACAAGAACTTGTACGACACTTACAGTGAAAATAAGATTTATAAATCATCAAACAAAAATAATGTCTTTCCTTAAAGCTTTTAAATGGAAAACTCTCGTTTTCTCGAATTCGTTTCTCATCACATTTAAATAACAACATAATATTAATTAACCCATGTCAAATATCTTATGTATCGAATAAATTAAGCATCTAATTCTAAATACACTCCACTTACAACAACTGACTACATTTTAAATACTTTTCAGCCAGCCTAAAAATTCTAATTCTCTATAATCTCCGTTTTGCAAAATAACGTAGATATTCGTCTCCGCTGATGGCTGTACTTGCGCAATAGCTTACGTACACATCGACAAGGTGTGCGCGCACGCTTATATACGTGTGTACAATACGAGCTAACCATAGAAACATACACATTAGAGATTATACAGCTGAAACTGCCTTTCAGTTTGCGACTAAAGGATCGACGAAGTTTATGACGATTGAATACGAGATCTTTCCCATTTACATGATATATAGTTATTAACAAACGCATAAGTTAGCGCACAAGTACGCACCGGTACAGAAACGATAAACGTCCAAAATTACATAAAATAAATAATAATATCGAGTTTAAATAAATTGCCCTGAAGCCTATAGGGAGATATGAACGTTGCTGATGGACCGGGATTCTCCCGCTACGAGGCCCTAATGCTCGTGGCGAGACTATCCTTTGTTACGGCGATTGGATTCTTTAGTATGAAATGGATTTTAAATCAACTTGATCCTAATAACAAACAAAAGAGAAAAGCTAAAAAAAAGGTAAATCTATGTTATCGCTTTAAAGTTGCGTCATTTATGACATAACCTTGAAAGAGCTTTTTATTCATGGTAATTTTATTGTTGCTGGTGCTGCCTGGGAATGGCTAATCCACATAAAAGCTTCATCGTATGAGCAACTGAATTCTATGTAATTTCAGGCCGAAGAGAAGTTACGTAAGTTGGCTAGGACAGATGCAGTTGTCTTGACAAAAAGTATTGATCTTGATCAGTTAACCGATTATGAAATGATGATTGCCAGTCACTTAATTAATCCAAACGATATTAGAGTATCGTGGGACAATATCGCTGGTCTGGAAGATGTGATTCAGGAACTTCAGGAAACCGTTATATTACCTATTCAAAAGAAGGAATTATTCAAAGATTCCCAGTTAACTCAAGCACCAAAGGTATAAGAATTAAGCACCAATGTTTAAACATATATACCATGGTGTTAAGGATTAATATTATTTATACAAAGACATTATTATAGAAATTAAGGGAATTTAGAAAATGCAATTGTATTGTTTTAATATAAATTAAAACAAAATGTCTGTAATAACTGACGATGAGTTGCAAAATTTTTTATAATTATTGAATCCCTTTTTAGGGTGTCCTACTTCATGGACCACCTGGATGTGGGAAAACTATGATTGCCAAAGCTACGGCCAAAGAAGCTAAAACTTGTTTCATAAATCTAGATCTCAGTATATTAACGGATAAATGGTATGGAGAAAGTCAAAAACTCACTTCCGCCGTATTTTCCTTAGCAGTTAAACTTCAACCTTGTATTATATTCATTGATGAAATTGGTAAATTATTGTTAATATACCATGTTCTTAGCTAATGGTTCGATTTTAATTCAACTTTACAATGCCTTGCCTTTGTCTTGTCATAGATTCATTTTTGAGAGCGCGCAACTCGCATGATCACGAAGTAACGGCTATGATGAAAGCACAGTTTATGTCTTTGTGGGATGGTTTGATTACCGATCCATCTTGTACAGTTATTGTTATGGGAGCAACAAATAGACCGCACGATTTGGATAGAGCAATTATTAGACGAATGCCTGCTACGTTTCATGTTGGCTTACCCGTAAGCTTATATAAATTTTTATCATTCGCATATTATATATTGATAATGGTATATCTGATAATCTGAAGGAGGCTTTCCATATATTTTAGAATGAACAACAACGAATTCAAATTCTAACTCTAATATTGGTAAATGAGCCAATAGCGAATAACATTAACATTGCTCGATTATCGAAAATGGCCGATGGTTTTTCGGGTTCAGATTTACAAGAACTTTGTCGAAATGCATCGGTATATCGTGTTAGAGACTATATGAAAAATTCAAAGTAAGTTTTTCAGTTTTCCTAAAGTCTCAAATTCGTTTTAGACATTATTGTTTACTCACCTCTATTCTAATTTTTAGTCCCACATGTTCTGGGTTAAACGATGAGGAAATATACCATGACGCTGTGCGTCCAATAAACATGGACGATTTAGTGACCTCTTTAAGCAAAATGAAAGCCTCAAAAATGCACACAGGTAGCTTAAATATATCTAAGCTACAGTTTGAATAAAATAATTTAAAAACTATTATGTTTGAAAAAAGTGTTGTTTGACATTCTTTTACTGAATCGGCATTTAATCTATTCGAAAAACATATTTTCACAAAAGATTTTAGAAATTATATTTATTTGTTATTTCTTTAGTTTTAATACATTTAATTTTCAAATTATTCGAAAAACCGCTTCATGATTGAATTCTTTATATAAGTCGTACTTCTATTTTCTAGGGATTGATATTACAGATTCGCCAATATGAGTATTGAAATTTTTATTAAATTTTAATGCATCATCATTAAAGTAATTTACACGTCTTATTCCTCAAAATCATTGTTTTTGTTCGTTTTATTTTCTTTGATTTGTCGTTGTTATTTTGCAAAAAGTAAAATATCAATACGACTATAAAAATGAATATATGACAATTCATGAAGAACATTAATACACAAATATAAAATACAGAGTATAATGTACAAATAGATGAAATTAAATATTAGGTTCAAATGCGATGAAGAATCGACATGTTATAGTAATAATTTTCATGAAATTCATTATTAGAAATATAATGTATAAACGAATATGATGAAAAGATTTTAAAATAGAATCTGTAAATATCTTTTTGAAAATCTTATCAATGCATATGCGTGCGAGAGAGAGAGAGAGAGAGAGAGAAAGGGAGGCTACATCCTCTTGAGATTTCAATGAATAAGCAAAAAAACAAAAAAAAAATAACACGCTTTAGGCGAAAAATAATTAACAAAAATATTAGAATGCTTATAATTTATAATTTATGTTAAGGGACTACTTTTAAGCAGCTTGTATATTTTTTACTCAAAGATGAATATAAAAAGTAATCGTGGTAAATAAAGTCAAAATATTCATTTGAATGTAAAGAAAAGAAAGAAAGAGAGAAAAAAGGATAGGGGAAAGGGAATTTAATATAATTGGGCTTGGATTACATAAAATGATATGGAATCCTTTCAATGTTCAAAACTTATCGTCGGTACATTAACAATTAATAAGAGTGGGAATATTGTATTATATTATTATTGAAAAAAATATCAGAAAAATACCGCCGGCCCACTTCTTATCCGAAAAATCTAATTCTAAAATAAATCTACTTATTAATTTGTAATTAAATAGTTTTTTTTATTAATAATTGTGCTTTAAGATGCGCTGATTATGCCCTCTCTACTTAACATCGTCAAATATGCATATCTAAATATTAAATCGTAGTTTTATAATATAAAATTGATTTAACGAAATAAATAAATCTTACAGATCAATTTTATCAATAAATAGTTAGTAAAAGATCTTGGAATTATTGTTTTATACGCATATTTCATACGCACTTATGGGAATGAATTGTGCCCATTCGAATGCTGAATTCTTTTCGAATGAAACGAAAAATACAGTTCGCTTACCAATATGAAATACATACGTATATGCAATATTTGTTTATTTTATAGTTATCCGTTATAGAGTTATTCGAATATTTAATTTAATTTAACCTATGGAATTACTAATATGTTTAGCGATATTTTTAAGAAAATATTAAATGGTCTTTAGCTTAAGTATTGACAAATTATTAGTTATTAATTATTCCAATACGACAAAATCCCATATATTTACTTCGAATACAGTCAAATGACGTTTTCTTTTATTTATTTATTTATTTATTTTATTATATATATATATATATTTTTTTTTTATTATTATTATTATTATTATTTGTTCATACTTATTTGATGTAACGTGTTTTATTATATTTGTTTCAACTGGAAAAAAACGATATTTTGAGCACAGCCTATCACGACAGTGGATTAAAAATTGTAAAAAAAATATTATTTTTTTTCTTTTACACAACGATTTCCTTTATTACTACAACGATCTAAATAATATTAACATGAATACTTACAATTTCTATTTTCTATTAGTATCTCAATATTCTAGTGTAAATTATTATAAGAAACAATTTTTTTTTTTACCTCCTCAATTAAATCCGTGAATTTATATACTTTGTTGTTAAAATCTCTAAAAGTCAACGATTATTCGGCCTAGTGAACTGAAAAAACCTTTTTCTCCATAAATTTATGAATCTGTCGAAATGCAAAAGAGAACGAATAATGTTACATGATGCAAATAAAAGGATTCGCTTGGTCGGCCGCAGAGGGGCTGAGGGGGAGGTGGACGAGAACCACAATTGCAATATAATAAAACGAAATTTTATTCCAATTAATCGAATAATATTGTCAAAGAATCGTTTCTTCTACTATTGTACCAACGATCGAGACATTTTCTTGAGCCAAGGACCAACATGAATTAAACATTATTCGTTCAAGCTTATAATATTAACGAAAAAAGGTTCGATCAAACAAATACATATGCTCGCACAATAAAGTATTGGATAAAACTCGTGCAAAAGGAGAACCATTGAGATAACAATATAACGAAAGTTTTCGGCCACATAGGTAATCAAGAACAATTTCCAGCAACGGCGATGTTACTCTCGATGCTGGTACGTTTTGCTGCTGAAATTCCACTGATTCCAAGAGCGGAAAATGAATTCGTTCTCTCTGCAAGAAATGAAGGGTAAGACGTGCTTGAGATAAAGCGCAAACGGTAACGTCGCATTATTATAATAAATACGGCGAACAGAAAAACACGGTCCAGTCCGAGGCCTTCGCCGTTATCCAGCACTCGACGAGCTCCGATGCTCCAGGGCTCCAACAATCCCGGGTTAATTACCGAATTCGCGATCCGACCGAGTCACTGCGCAGGCGCGCGCTTCCGCCTACACACATAGGGCACCAGCCAGGTGGCGGGAGGATGAAAGGGGCGGGGAGGGAGGGGGGCTGCCGCTGAATAACGAAAGAGTCGTAGCCGTAGCGAGGCGCAGCAGCTTCGTCGGTCTGTTGGAATCCCCGGTAAACGATTGAGGTGTGCAGGACCAAGCAGAGCCTGCCCCCGACTACTTATTCGCTTTTCGTTGACTCCCGGGACCCGTCGCTGGACGGATGAAGGACGATCGACGAGATGATCGGCGCACCAGCCCCAGCTAAAGAAAAAAGTCGACCGTGACGCCGCGACGCCTCTTCTGACCGGGCGAATGATGAGGCAGGGGCCGCCGCCGCCGCCGCCGCCGCCGCCGCCGCTGCTGCTGCTGCTGCTGCTGCTGCTGTTGCTGCTGCCGCCGCCACCGCCACCGCCGCTGCCGCCACCGCCACTGCCGCGAGTGCAGTCGAGGCTTCCTGCCAGTTGCTAAACGAGAGCGAGAGAGGGACGAAACTAGGGGCAGATAGAGATAGACAGAGAGCGCGAGCGAGAGCAAGGACAAAGGGAGCGCAGCGGATCCCGAGAGCGAGAAGCTAAGAGTGCGTCGTCTTTTGAGTTGGCCCGGCTGCTGCTGTTGCTGCCACTGCTGCCGCCTCCATCACCGCCACTGCTGCTGCTGCTGCTGCCATCGCTGCTGCCGCTGCCGCTGCCGCCGCCGCCGCTGCCGCTGCCGCTGTTACTGCTGCCACTGCCGCTGACCGCTGTCGTGTGGAGGTGCGCGCGGAGTACAGCTGGTGCGCGAGCCGCCGCGATGTGCCGCGGATCTATTGCTGCTCCAATCGCCGCTGCTGCTGCTACCACCGCTGCCGCCGCCGCCGCCGAAGTGAGGATGATCCTAGCGAGCCGAAAACCTCCGGCGCTCGGCTGAGCCGCGCGATCTTGCACCGCTGCACTCCTGCTGCTACTACTATTACTGTTGCTGCTAGTGTTGCTGTGTGTGTGCGCGAGCGAGTGTCCGTGTGTGCACGCAACTTTGCGAGTCGCGGCCCGACATCGTCATCATCGTCATCGGGTCCAGCTTATCGAAGGTGCGTATTAATGGACGCTGCCCGGTCGGGCTTTAACCAACTCGTTCCGCTTCTCAGCCGCCATCCACTCCCGGCGCCTACCTCTTTCTCCCCTTCTCACGGTCCCTCGTGATATCCCGGGGGATTTCCTTCGGAGGGTAGGATAGGATATTGCAACGTAGTCACCACCGGTCATTAGGTAGTGTGTGTTCTCCTCCCTCCCCCCTCCACACACACACACACACGCACACACACACGCACGCACGCACCATACACTTACGCGCCACCACCACCCCACCCACCCTTCTCCATCTCATTTCGGACTTTCGACTCGGGCCCCGGAGTAGGTCGCTATTCGACTCTCCACGAGCACCACATTAGCAACACCTGCACCTCGACGCCGCTCCTCCTGTTCACTCCCGTCCCGCGTACAACATATCTACATACTCTCTCCCTCTCGCGGTTAGCCTCTGCGCCTGCGCCTCCACCTCTCGATCTCAGCCCGTCAGTCGTCTCTCGCGCACCCACCCCCCCCCCCCCCCCCCCCCCCCCCCCACCCCCCCCGCACAATGGGTATGCTTACGCGTGCATAGGTGTGGAAAAACGGGGTTACGAAGTACGGAGCTGCGAGCGAGTCCGGAGAAAAAAAAACTATGCCCTCTTCACGCCCACCTCTATCCTTATCCCAGGATATCTGGGCATCTAAAGGAACCAGTGCGTTTATTAGGCTGCCGGACCACCACCACTTTTTTCTTTCCTTTCCAGCGACAAAGCGTAGCAGTGCCTTTGATTTCTCTTCGCTCCCTAATTATAAATACCTCCACCTACGGCTGCATCGACATTAATAGCAAAGTGCCAAAAGTACTTTTTACTGGCCGAGCGAATCCTAATCAAAAGCTATGGAAGAGGGCAACTTGATATTATCGGCCGATCGATCGTCAAGTCAAAAATGCTAGTAAAAGAAGGAGCGAGTCGATGGTAACCAAACGGACTAAACGTTACGGGCATTGCTGTAGTTTAAATAAGTGTATCGGTTCGTTTTAAAGTGCTTGTGATTTACAAACAATGTAATTACAGCAATTGTAAATAATAAATAATAGCAATTATATGGTAAAGGTGCAAGCTTTTACAATCGAACTCTGCTCAACTCACCTAAAAATGAAAACAAGATACAGTGCAGGCGAATGCAAATCGCTCGTCAAATCTGACGATAATCATGCATTTGCACATATTGTACTTCAATAGAGAGAGAGAGAGAGAGAGAGAGAGAGAGAGAAATAATAGACAGCCCATGAGTGGCCGAGCATACCTACATAAACACGTGCAATCGCGGCCATGAGCTCTCTCGCGTGCGCGTGAAAACCTGATAAGCGAGAAAGAGAGAGAGAGAGAACAAAGCGCCTTTAGAGACTGTACATATAGCAGAAGCGGGCAACACAAAAACGGAATTATATACATGCATTCGGAAGACGAGGCAATCTCTCGCACTTCTTTGTGGCAGTAAGATAGATAGATAGATAGAAAGATATATATATATATATATATATATATACAGAAGTAAAGTGTAGGGCTAATATTTACCTCAAACAACAGCAATCCTTACAGAATGAGCATTTTAAAAAAATTCTAGATATCACACGCTTGTTATTTCCATCTTCAAGCGCATTTGAATATTTCTGTTCTTTTTTTTTTAATTCTTTCTATATAACTACTTTAAATTAATTTAAATTTATATATTTAAAACTGAAGTATTGAGTGTGCATTTTTAAGCTTATGCATCACAATGTACACGAATCAGTAATCCTAAAGAAGAAAATATTTTAATTAGAATAATTTACAAGCACAGTTGGATATAAAAATTAATTTCTCAGATTATGACTATGACAGTTATTATAAATGGGAAAGACAAGGATGCGAAAAGATGAGATAATTTGCAAATTCGGAAATATGAATTATGGCATCTATCAACTTAAACATGAAAGAAATCGTGATAATTTTATAAAAGTTAAAGGGCAATGTCGAAGGGATGTGGCTATTTATATTTTGTATAATTTACACGTGAAGGCGAGCAAGGGCGACATATATTGTTCAATATTAATTGTTTTCGAAGGAATCAAAGTTACCGAAAAACTTCGTGTTCTAGGTTAAGTACAACGCTCAATACTCATTTTACAGCAAACTACGGGCGATTCTAACTGCGGGCGATTTTCCCGTTTACCCGAAGTAATTTGACTTACTGATGTTTGCACGATAATTACCTGGAACGTTGATTTGACGGCTCTCAGCTCGAAGGAACACTATCGGACACCAGGTTAGAAAATCGCTTTCGCGCACTACTCCCACGAAATTTATTTTGCTCGTCTTCGTCGAAAACGGAGCAACACTAGCAGCAGTTTCTCCGGTAAAATAAGTATATACGTCTACTACTCGTGTAATGAGCAGTGCAGAGGACAGTAAAGGAAAAAAGTGAGAAGAACCGTGCGCCTATACGAACGCACACGAATACACACGTACAGAAAGTACAGCCACTGCTGGAATTTAAGACAACTCTTCCGTCGTTGTCTCCGGTCTCCCGTAGCGGATTGCTCGGCGAAGTTGTCTCTCGCGCGCGCAGGGTATACAGTGTATAGAGAGAGAGAGAGAGAGAGAGAAAGTGAGAGAGAGAGAGAGAGATGATGATGGTAGGTGGTGACGGAAGATAATACGAGTAATGAGGAAGACACCTGCAGAAAACGCGCGCATTTATTAAAAAAAATCCAAAGTAGAAAAGCTACGGAAAGAAAGTGGAACTTGGGAGTGTCGCTGCTCGTCAGATCTGCCGTTAAAGCAGTCCTCTCTCTCTCTCTCTCTGTCTTTCTCCCACTCATTCTCTCTCTCTCTCTCTCTCTCTCTGTCTTTCTCCCACTCATTCTCTCTCTCTCTCTCTCTGTCTTTCTCCCACTCATTCTCTCTCTCTCTCTCTCTCTATACACTGTATACCCTGCGCGCGCGAGAGACAACTTCGCCGAGCAATCCGCTACGGGAGACCGGAGACAACGACGGAAGAGTTGTCTTAAATTCCAGCAGTGGCTGTACTTTCTGTACGTGTGTATTCGTGTGCGTTCGTATAGGCGCACGGTTCTTCTCACTTTTTTCCTTTACTGTCCTCTGCACTGCTCATTACACGAGTAGTAGACGTATATACTTATTTTACCGGAGAAACTGCTGCTAGTGTTGCTCCGTTTTCGACGAAGACGAGCAAAATAAATTTCGTGGGAGTAGTGCGCGAAAGCGATTTTCTAACCTGGTGTCCGATAGTGTTCCTTCGAGCTGAGAGCCGTCAAATCAACGTTCCAGGTAATTATCGTGCAAACATCAGTAAGTCAAATTACTTCGGGTAAACGGGAAAATCGCCCGCAGTTAGAATCGCCCGTAGTTTGCTGTAAAATGAGTATTGAGCGTTGTACTTAACCTAGAACACGAAGTTTTTCGGTAACTTTGATTCCTTCGAAAACAATTAATATTGAACAATATATGTCGCCCTTGCTCGCCTTCACGTGTAAATTATACAAAATATAAATAGCCACATCCCTTCGACATTGCCCTTTAACTTTTATAAAATTATCACGATTTCTTTCATGTTTAAGTTGATAGATGCCATAATTCATATTTCCGAATTTGCAAATTATCTCATCTTTTCGCATCCTTGTCTTTCCCATTTATAATAACTGTCATAGTCATAATCTGAGAAATTAATTTTTATATCCAACTGTGCTTGTAAATTATTCTAATTAAAATATTTTCTTCTTTAGGATTACTGATTCGTGTACATTGTGATGCATAAGCTTAAAAATGCACACTCAATACTTCAGTTTTAAATATATAAATTTAAATTAATTTAAAGTAGTTATATAGAAAGAATTAAAAAAAAAAGAACAGAAATATTCAAATGCGCTTGAAGATGGAAATAACAAGCGTGTGATATCTAGAATTTTTTTAAAATGCTCATTCTGTAAGGATTGCTGTTGTTTGAGGTAAATATTAGCCCTACACTTTACTTCTGATATTTCAACTGTGATTGCTAAATTAAAGTAGGTGAACCAAATTAAATGTGCAAATCATCATTTAAAAGAATTATTATCGACCTAATCTGTGCAAAAATCAAGACAAATGTGCTTCAACTGCAATTAAGATACAGTAACGTACATTGATATTGTATTTCTGTGCTTCCGCAAAAGTGAAATCATGTAACATTCATGATTCTCTTTCAGTATCCAGTCAAATTTTGTGTTGTGCAATGTGCTTTTATTAATAATGGATAGCTTTTGCACAAATTTGTCTTTTAACAATTTGAGGTGGTAGTGAATTTGTAAATGGAACTTGAGCCTAGAGAAGGCACAAATCTATAAAACTCCAATAGAATGAGCGATAGAAAGGACCTATGTTCTGCGAATTGATGGGTATATGCTTTTCCTGCAGGAGACCCACAAGTAACCGATTAAATAACAAGATCTCAGAACATATTTCGGCATCAGTAACTCCTCTCCATGTTTGTCTTGAAGAACCAAGGGGACCAGAATTGGGCTCGTGTAATATCACAGCTCTTAGACCACAGGTAAGCTTTATTTTCTATTCTTACAAAGTTGAAATTAATGCTATTATCGTAATTAAAGGATAATTGAGGTATCCATTTGAATTTAATATTTTAAAACTTAAATTAACATTATTAATAATGTGAAGTATTACGTAAAATATCAATGAATGCAATATGTATTGTACGTTTACTATAATTACAAATCACTAATTTACTGCAAATTTATTGCGATATTCAAGCTATTGATTCAAATTTATGTTAAGTAGTAGTGGTATAATTCAACGATAATACTAAATAATAATGTGAATGTAAAGTTTTGATGATGATGAAATATTGCAACGTCCTTATAATTAACCAAAAATACTACTTTGTTAAGAAGGTTGAAAGTGTCTATTGTACGAGGGGAAGACGAGAAGAACTTGGTGAGGAAGAAAGTAAGAAAGAGCTGCTCCACTCTGGAGCAGATGAGCTGAAACAAAACCAAGGAAGCATGGCTAATACTATAAGTAATATGAAAATGACAAACCCCATAAAGGGGCTAGTCAGTAAGCGGCGGAAACGTTTTACTGCCGATGGGTTTGACCTTGATCTCACATGTATCCTCTTTAATGCACATTTGTACATACATAATTTTATAATATTTTAATTTATTAATTACTTATTAAAAGCAGTCCAAAAATATTTTCATTACATGTAAAAATTGTAGATATAAAAGATAATTTAATAGCTATGGGTTTTCCAGCGGAAAAATTAGAAGGTGTATACAGAAATCACATTGACGATGTTGTCAAATTTTTAGAGTCTAAGCATAAGGATCACTATAAAATTTATAACCTGTGAGTAAATTTCTATTAAAACTTAAAAATTTGCAATAATTTAAATGCCAATGGATGTTTTACGCTCGTTGTTTTTCACACAAAGATGCTCGGAAAGATCTTATGATTGTAAGAAATTCAAACAAAGAGTGGCGACCTATGCGTTTGATGATCACAATCCACCATCGCTAGAACTGATAAAGCCATTTTGTGAAGATGTACATACGTGGCTTACACAAAATGACTCTAATGTTGCCGTTGTTCATTGTAAAGCTGGAAAAGGTAGAACCGGTGTGATGGTTTGTTGTTACCTACTCCATAGTAAGCAATGTAGAACTGCTACGGAAGCTCTCAACTTTTATGGAACGGAAAGGACGACCGATAGGTAAAATACATACTCTTATATCGATTATTATTAATTGTCAAGTCAACTTATAATACTAACCATATCAAGTGCATCGTACAGTTTCAAATTATACAAATCCTTTTTATTGTCCTAATGATGCAGGAAAGGAGTAACAATACCATCTCAGAGGAGATACGTTAATTACTATTCTACTCTTGTCCAAGAGGGTCTTAATTATCAGCCTGTAACTTTAATACTTCGTGAAATCAAGCTGGATCCGATACCTACTTTTAACGGGGGTCAGGGTTGTAAGTACACAAACGATTTTTCATTTGATTTTGTTGAAAGGATGTTAGAAAGCCAATAACTTCCAATTCGTTCTTTTCAGACCATTTTGTGATATCTGAGGCTAACACTAAAATATTTAGTTCAGAAACGTATGAAGTACGAAAAGGTACCTCCACCCTTTCTATTCCCTTACAACATAGTGTACCCATTAAGGGCGATATAAGGGTAGATTTTTACAACGCGCCTAAAGTAAAACGAAAAGTAAGTTGCTTGGTCTTTCTCTAAAAGTTAGACACTCACTCCTTACCACTTACTATCGTTCACCTTTTAATTATGCTCATTGTAGGAAAAGTTATTTCACTTTTGGTTCAACACATTTTTTGTTCGTGAACATTCGACATCCGAATACGATAATGGAGGACCAATTGAACGAACGACACGAGCATTGAGCTGTGACGGAACCGCTATGGAACTACCAATGGTTCATTCAAAGCCCAGAACAGGTTCGCTAGCAAGTCTGGGTCCAGTACCTCCGACACTAGTATTGACCATAGACAAATGGGGTTTGGACGGAGCGCATAAAGACAAACATCACAAACTCTACAATGCAGACTTCAAGGTACTCTTTTAAACAAATATATACCTTTTTTCTTTCTTTCAACACCATACCGATCATTCGGTTAAACAAAAAATTGAGATTGCACACGCATCATTGTCATTGGTAATAATTAACGCTGCTAATATCATGAAAACAAAAAACAAAACAAAACAAACCAAAAAAAAATTCAATTTTATTAATGAACTGACCGTGGAAATTACATTTTTATTGATTATAAATATACAAAGCTGTATATTAGATTGCATCAAGGCCATCGTACCTCCTGTCGCGTATAAAAGTTATTTATTTTTCAAATTCGATATGTAAACGATGGTACAAAGCATCGTTCCTTTTGTTCGAAGATAAAATAAAACCGTGCCTCGCATCATTCTATTGGGAAACAAGTAAGATATTGCACTTTTAATAAAAGCTTTTAATATAATGAATCCGATAGATCTCGCAAGCTCGCAATCTCAAAAGACTCGCGAGTCGAATCATTTTTCCATTGCAAAGACCTAAATGATAAACGAAGCATTAAGCATCGTGTTATCGTGTTCGCTATTGCGAATAACAAATATCCATGTCAACCTGAACGTCACCTCAAGTCGCCACTAAACATCTTGATAGCGACAATTAACGAACTAGAGCCCCCTTGGCTCAAAAACACACCCAACTTTCATGTATATTCGCGCAATTAACGCCAACATTAACAAATACATAATACCACGACAGACACCCACTGTAGCTCATTAGATATATTGATAGATATATTGACAATGTAAACTATGCAGGTTAGTTTATTGATGCACCGTGTGGGAGGTGGCGTGCCACCTGCAGCATCGACAGTGGCACGAGCCGGAGAAAGCATTCGAATTGGCATGAGTGGCCAAGAGACGCCGAGCGAGTCGAGCGAAGCTGACAGTAGCGAATGCGACACTACGGGGGACGAAGATGGTTGGGAATCGGGTGAGTCTTCTGCATCTCTGGTAGTGAAACGACATTCTCACTTACACGGCATTAGCCACGATACACATGCCCATGCCCACCATAAAGCTAATCTTGGAGGAGCTGCTAAAGAATTACTTCCTCGTGGGGATAGGGATAAAAGGGCTAGCCAAAAACCGAATTCCATCGTTAGCATCAGTCGGTCCTCCGGATTCTTTCGCTCATCCACTTTAGACATATAAAGTTTCATTGCTCGCAGTACTTAAGCACTTTTACTAGGTTATAATTAATATTCTTCTTGGAATGTGTATATTTTTCGCTAAAATGTCTATACGACTATTGAATAACACGAGTGAATATAATTGTGATTTCTTGTCTACTCGATGACATTAACGATTGATTATTGTCTTTCGGCGAGAAACGAATTACGGCGAGAATAAAATGTAAATACATTTTTCCACTTGAGACGTCGAATGTGATTATTAAAAGTGAATTTCAATAAATGATCTGACACGCAAGGCGTATTTGTAATATTGATAATCATTAGTATTGTTAACAAATTTCTTTTAATTGCCATCGTTTTACATGCAAATTATTGAGGAGAAGAGAGAGAGAGAGAGAGAGAGAGAGAGTAAAGCCTATGAGGGACAAACAAATGAAGGAAAATAAAAGATAAGTAATATAAAACTTTGAATGTTGCAAAAACAAAAACAAAAAAAAAACAACAAAAGCAAAAATAAACAAACAAACGAACGAACGAAAAAGTATTATTAAAGCCTAATAGTTTGGTCAGACAATCGAAATAAAAACCTTGTTGTATTAGAAGGACTTGATAGGGAATCCTTATTCTAATAGTTATATTCAAATAAATAAAATATAATTTCAGTGGGGATTGATTTCTTGTGATTACGATAAAATAAAAAAATTTATATAAAAATTGATAATTAGTTCAAATATGAAATATATTTCTTCGAAGATTATCTAACGTTTCAACGCTCCTATTTATAGAACAGTTTGAACGTATAATAAATGCTTACGAAATCATTATTACTAAATATATATATATATATATATATATATATATATATATATATATCCCCAGGTAAATTCTATTTATTAGTCATATTAATTATTATAATTTATTTTTAGATAGAAAACAATTAATCATTAATTAATCTTCGTATTATCTTTCGAAGATAGAAAGTTTATTATTATTATTATTATTATTATTAATTTTTTTTTATTTATTTATTTTTTTTTTTTTTGGCTGACATAAATGAATACAAATTTGACATTAGATCGAGTAAAAATATGTAAATATTAATATTCTGTTGCTTGTTGACATACATAACTTATTACGGTATAAAGTTAATGGATATATAATTCAAAAATAAACGCTGTAAACTTTGTTACTAGATAAATAATTTAAATACGTTAACAATCTTGAACTCAGACACAATTAAATAATATTGTTAATATTTAGTTAATTACTTTTTTCTTTCATTGATATAACGAGAACATTAACATGATTGCTTTAGTCACTTATTTTAGTATTTTAAAGAATTTAAATCTTATATGTATGTGCAATGAATTAATATAAGTTATAATACTTTTATATATTGTGACAATCATAAATTGTAATAAAATTCATCAAGAGTCTGATAATTTATTGTGATTTTATATAAGTTATTGATATATTCAAGAAAAATTAAATTAGTTCAAATATTAGATTATTTAAAGATTACAATTATTCAAAAAAAAAATTCGCTTTTATATTCTCGATAGAGGAGTCAATGTAATGAATCAATAGTCGACGAGATATTAAAGCACAGGAGGAAATATTTACATGATAATCGCAAAATAAAAAAAGACTAATTCTAAGTTTTGACTGATTTTAAAAAGTCAAATCAATAAAGTCAAACAAAACCAGTTAAATAATGTGTAAAATTGTAAAAATATATATAATTAATGTGTTTCTCGAATTAATTATGCAATTATTCCAAAAATTGAATTACTAAATATTCACTCATCGATTATAATTTAACTAGATATCAAATTTCGTAAATTTAATTCTTTCCCAATTACGATTGGATTTTTAAAGTTATGAACCGAAAAAGAAGTTAGCTTTATACATAAATTAAAAATAATACGATTTTGTAATGCGAACAAAATTACAAGGGTAAAATCGACGCAACAACCTTATAAATATAAAAACAAATCATTATAGAAATGTATATGATGTACTTAACACATTCTCATAGATTATTACATATGTTATTATAACAATTTCTTTCCAATAAATTAACTCTTACAAATTTTACAAGCATTTTTAATAATAAAAATGAAAAACACTATGAAGAAGTACACTATTTTTTTTTTTTTTTTTTTTTTATATTTATCTTCAAGATCATGTACATCTGACAACTTTGTGAATTATTATACTCTGTCGCAAATTTAATTATTATATAAATTAAGTAATTGCGAAATATTAATTACGAGCCGACTACACATGCTGTAATTCGGAAAATTTTCGATTGTATCCATTTTAAAACATAACCACTGTTTATATTTGACTTCTCAACATATTTATTATCTATTATTTAAAAGGAGTTCGAATTTTTTTTTAATACTACTTGTCGCTACAATAAATTAAAAAGTAACTTAATTTTTAGAAAATTAGTTGTAATCATCGTGCCGTAATGATTAAAAGATCCTGCTTTTTAATTTTTATATATATTAAAGATTTAAGAGTAATTTTAAACAAAAATGTCGATTTTACCCCGAATCTATGCAATTTTTCACGTTTCTTGTTCTTTCACAATCTTGTGAAAAATTCGCCCGTGTCTTCATTCAAGTTGACAGGTCCAAGCCAATTTTAATAACGTACTCAGGTATGGTTGATAATTACGAATGGATGATCGTTCAGGTGCTACCGTGTGGACTTCAGCCCCCCTCCCCCCACCTCGGATGAACACAAATAAAAAAAAAAAACAGTAACACATAAATAACGCATGAATGTAAAAGCGGCTACAATTCGGCAATATGAAAGTTGAATGCATTAGTAAACTTAATGGTTTTATCGTGTTATAATTATTTTGTGATGTTATACATTATACTTTATATTATTGTTATTGTTATTATTTTATTACTATTAATCTTACAACAAGTACATCTATATTATTACCTTTGTTAATTTTGCTAAGTTCATTAGAACCTATACCACCGTAAACACACCGCTATCATTATTATTATTGTGTTGTATCTATTACTATTACCATTATTGCTTGGATAATTCCAAAATGTAATAATTCATTGTTATATACTTGTATTTGTGTAATTATGTTTAATGCCTATATTATATATTATACATTACTTGACTATATATATATATATATATATTATGTATCACATTTTATAATGCCTCGTAAATTATCGCTCCTCTTTTTTTCATCAAGCACAAATCTATTATACTTGTAAATCAAGAATATAATTGTCACTATGAACTTGTGATTATTATATTTCATTATTCAACACAAATAACGAGCTCTATCAATTCGTAATCACACGTAGAATTCTTTGAGTGCATGTACTTATTATTTGAGTATTCGGTATAATATATACATATATACATATATATATATATATATATATATATATATTCGTTTGCGCGTGCGTGCGTGCGCACTGGTGTGTGCGTGTATACATACATGCATGCATACATATATATATATATATATGAATGCACTTGTGTTTCTCTTTTTGTTTCTTAATTCATCTATCGAGCATGTTATTGTAAACGAATTGAACTTCCAAAGAATTTCGGCAAGAATAAAAATGTTCGAGCCCAACACAAGCGTCACTTAAATAAAAAAAAAATGCACGATTTGTATATTCACATGTGTATTTTTTGCGTGAAAGGACTTTTTAAAAGTTTTGATTGACTGCATAAAAAACATTGATGCATGCTGCGTGATTCCTCCTTCAATTGTGACATTTTGTTCAATTTTTCGAAAATCTTTGTCATCTATTACCGAAGATCTCTGTGTATATGTTAATGTTAAAGATAAATTGCAATTGCTCTTTACCGCGACAGTTGAAACATTAATTAATGACACAATAGACCATCCAAATATCGTAGTTTGTTTTAATTTAAAGCATTTGCTCGTACGCCTAACTGCAATCGTAAAAATGCAAATAATATCAATCGGCTATTTCGATAGAATTAAATCAAACAGATTATCACTTTTCATTGATAATAATAATAATAATAATAATAATAATACGACTTATCCAACTTGAAGAATAAAAATCGATTTTAATGATTGAGTTAAAATAATAAGTACACAGGAATTTACGGAAGATCCTTAAAGTATATTTTTTTTGTAGATAACGTAATTGTAAACCATACATTAAACATGCAAAATATCTCCTTGCATTTCGTCTATTATCTGATTACCGTATTGCGTATATTGATGAGAGCATTTTGCTTCACCGTTCACGTGTGTGATTTTGCATAATATACATCTTAAATAATATAAATAATGTGGATTGTGTAAGATTTTTTTTTACCTTTTTTTTTTTTTTTTTTTTTTTTTTTTTTTTTTTAAATAATTGACGTAAATATGTCTGTTGGCTCCCCCGCAGTGGACTTGGATCGTGGACGCGTGGGACGCTATCGCCTCCTGTCGGATGGAGGGATGATAGATGTTTTGTGAGTCCGTGGTCGCCCATCATCCTCATTCATCCAGGAGAGTACCGAATCATTTAAACAAACTAGCAATAAGCCGTGGTGCCGTACACGGTCTCTACAATGTACTTTTGGATTTTTCACGTCGCATACACGATATATTTCCCCTTTCTTTTTTCTTTCTTTCTTTTCCTTTTCTTCTTTCTTTTTATTCTTTAATACACTCTCGGATGCCATATTATCATAAACACATGCCATCGTTTATGACAGGATGGGTGTTTATTTTCACGAAACGAATTTTTCATGCCATTGATATGATCACCGAACATAATTGTGTGTTTATATAATTATGCGTCCATTAATGGACATACATTAGGAGAAGCTTTTATTCATGAAACAAATTATCAAAATAATTTTTTTTTTTTTTTTTTTTTTTTTTTTTTTTTTTTTTTTTTTTTTTTTTTTTTTTTAATTAAATATTGACTAGAGCGTATATTCGAGTTTATAATTAATTTTTTAATTCACAGTAGCAGTGGGTAAGTTGTATGCTCAATATAAAATTTATGATTTCTTTCATATGGTTTATTAAAATTCGTATCGTTGTGAAGTCATGTACAATATGTATTCAATGATTTTTAGATTCAAAATTAATTGCAAATCATCTAAATTACATTGACATGATTTATCTGGGATGAATGCTATGCATTAACTCATTACACGTTTCGGGGAACAATACATAATGACATTGCAATGTACATAATAATAAATTGGTAGCAACAACAATTTAATTGTCAAAGAGTATATATACACTCTGCTCAATATTTGATGAATTTTTCAAATAAAATATGCAATGACGTATACATACATGCATTTATCTTCGCTTCACTAATGAGCGCCTGATTATTAACATTAGAGACTCATATGTGTCGATTTGTACAAATAAAAAAAAAAGTAGAAGATTAAGAAGAAGAAGAAGAAAAGGAAATAGAAGAAATAGCAGAAGAAGAAGAAGAAGAAGAATAAAAAGAATAAAAAGAAGAAAAAGACACTACTGTATTATTCGCTTCGATCATTCCTACCAATTCAATTCCGTACATGTTTCTGCACATGTTGTTGCATGCTACTATTTTACGTACACAGACAAAATTGTTCACGACGGCACTTGGTCAAACACTTGGACAATTTTCCCAGTTTTGTACCGTGTGAAAAGCAACAACCAGAAATAAATCAAAACAAACCAAGTCCATAAACGGGAAGTCGAAGTAACTATTTGTTTACTCGTTGGCCAAGACAATCTATAATCGGTACTGGGAAAAGGCCAAACACATAATAATAATGTACATAAACTCGAAGCACTGTGCATAAATGTGCAACATATATACACAATAATAAGTCTTTTCAAGTTATATATTTTGCGATACGATACGTAATTCGGTCTTAACGTACAATTTTGTTAATTAAGTGAACAGTGCAATTCAACCTATGATTGGGGTACACTGAAAATTTTTTTGCGCGTTCAATAACGACGACACTTGAAGTATAGACTTGAAAGAACTGTTATTATTATTACTGATCCAGTCAGATAATTTGTATACATTATTGTAGTCATTTGAAATGAAATATTTTGACTAACGTATCGTTAAAATACAATAATTATTCTATTTTACTAAGTAGAGCAGAATAATAATATTTTCGCTATTCGTAATTAACTTTTAATTTTAATTTTCTCTATGCTATAAATTCAGTTCTCAGACATATAAATAAATATATATATATATATATATATATATTTACTTATTTTTATATATTCATGCAATCGAATTTTTGGTACAGTATTCTATATAAGACTATGAAATAATTATTGAATATGTAGAATAAAAATATATAATGAAATAAAGTATCGCGCGTGTATATTTTATGAAAGATATTATATGGTATTATGTCGTGGCGACGTATCCTAGATTTTCTCACATCGTAACGTTAATTTTAGAAATCCTTTAATTGCAATATTGCTTTATATTATTTCGGAAAATATTAATTAAAATGGGAAAAATGAAAGTGTTAGCAGTGAAGCGCCTCTGCAATCGACCGATATATAAAACAATAAAAAAAATTGTTGTTAGGACCGAATCGCGTTATTAATTTGTACTCTTTCTCTTTTTTAAAGTTCTTATACGAGAGCAAGTGGGTGAATTAGCGAGGGTTCACGAATCAAAGAGACATCGTCGAAGAGCTCCAAAACCCAAGGTAAAAAATTTTGATTGAAAGCTAGGAGGGAGGGAGAGTACGTTTATTCGTAAAGTACGAACTACGAGAGAAAAAAGTTTTATAATATAATGATTAATGCGCAGTTACAAAGAGAATACAAACTATTTTCATAAAAGAAAAAAATGTAAAAGTCAATAATATACTTAGAAATAAGTGAGAGAAGGCGAGGAAAATGAAAAAATATGGATATAAATTAAAAGATATAGGAAGCAGATGATCGGACATGAACGTTATTTATATATTATATATACACACATTCCGCACATATACTGAATTCGGGAACCTTTCAGCGTCCAAACACGTCATTTAAAAAAAAAAAAAGAAAAAGGAAAAAAAAAAGAGATGATAAATTATAATTAGTAAAGAATTTGGTTTTAATATTACAATCTGAGCATCTTCTAATTTACAATTGTTCAAGTAATGTTTCATTAGACAAATTAATCATTCAAATATATTACATTGACTGTGAGCTTTCAACAACAAACAAAATCAAAACAAAAAAAACAAAAAAAAAACTAATTTAAAAAAAAAATTAAAAAAAAAGCAATCGTTACATCTACGCATAATCTTATTAATAACATTGTGTCTCAAGAAACAAAAAACTTGCGAGTGCACAAGTATTTAAAAATTGATCTCTTAAAACGCTATTTTCGTAACGAGATGCAAACTTATCGATCGCTTGACACTTTTCAACTTTTCCATTTACATAGAAAAGGAAATAGTATTATACAAAAACTATTTTCTATTCGTGCAGTGTTTGAATGCATATCGAATAAATATTTAAATTATAAGAAAAATTAAACTAACAATAATTAAAGAGAAGCCCACTTGGTTTATTTACCAAACGAAAGGTTAATAATATAAAAATGACAAAGAATCGCCGTTTCTTGATGTTAAAACATACGGTATTATTACAATTTAACTTGACAAATTAAGTAAATAAGCTGCGTGATAGGAAAATCTAAAGGATCTGCGATGGTTTAACACCTGATAAATTAATTACAGCGAGCATCAATGTGTTTCGATATGCGTTTTTAATTTTAACAGTGTATAAATAATATGAAAAGGAGAATTATAATAAAAAACGAACTATTTTATCTGTAAATATTCTTCAAATAGACAGATAATTGTGTTCTATATAAAAAAAAAAACAAAAACAAAAACAAAAACAAAATACATACCTAGATTTGTTTGCGAGAAATTGACACGAATCTCTTAAATGAGTACCTAAAGTAATAATGAATGGGTGTATGCGAGCGCGCGTGTGTATATGTATGTATGCATGTATGCACGATTGATTCTTATTGGATTACAGTTACGAATTAAACTTGCATTAGGCTTTTGGATAAAAAGTAAGAAATACACAAAACAAATAAATGTTTAATATATTCTAAAAACAAAAACAAAACAAAAAAAAATGTATTGATGCAAGAAATGGTCATCATCCATATTTTGAGGTATATAGATGTGCGAGAGTGTATGTTAAAAGTACGCGTTATATGTCAATTCAAAACTTTCGCTAAAATGAGGTATGGTCCAGGTGATTTGAAAGGAAAAAGCAATTATACGTACAAATAAACAGCTTCTTCTATGAAAATCCAAATAACAAAGAATAGAAATAAACACTTAGGTGCATTTACAAACAACTATTATCCTTGATAAGCGTCACCTAACATGTGGAAAGTGTAATTATATTAACCGTTGCACCATTAGATTAATTAAAACGACGGTTAATCAGAAAAGCTTCATATTTTCTTGCACTTAATCAACTGTTTTCTAATAATATTATCGAATAATACTCGTTGAAGGCAAATTCATTTATATGATTGATGAAAAACATTGATAGTTGAAACATTATGTAATTCATTTGATATATACTAAGTGAAAATTAAATTTCTTCTAATGATTTTCATGCTAGTTTATGGTGCAGCTGCATGTATTATTGTTAAAATCCCGCGATACCTCATTTTATCAGCGAGATGAAAGTAGAAACCGCAACCGACTTGCGGCCAACTCTTAATGTAAAAAATATATAGAGCAGTCTACAATGTGTGAATATTTGCATGCAATATGCAAACAACTGTCAAAGGAACCGTTAACAACAAAAAAGACAGCAACAAAAAAATTATAGCAAAAAGATTTTTAAAAAGTATCAAAAAAAAAAAACAAAAAAAAACGAAATTTTACGCGTAGGATATGGTTAAGACATAGTAGGGGCTTCGACAAACCCTTTTTTTTTTTTTTTTTTTTTGTACCTATTAGTTGATAGATAAATGCGAATCGTAAAATGCGGAAAACTGCATTGCGCTTACTTTACGGCACGTCTTTTAATATTGCGCCACGGGAGATAAAAGAAAACAAATAAGGATTAAGGATGTGCATTTTTCATTAAACGAGAATACGAACTGATACGTTATTTGATATAGATATATGTATGCGTATGTGTGTGTGAGAGTGTGTGTGTGTATATATATATATATATATATATATATATTGTATATTTTAACGTCCGATAAAACGATAATGAATGGGAGGCAAAGAAAGAACATAAATGCAAGAACCGCAATTTCACGCAAGTTATGCTTCACCTGTCCAGAAGAACCATTGATACGTTCGTCTCACACTGTGTACGCGTGTGTGCGTTTGTGCGTTTGTGCGTTTGCATACGTGCGTGCGCGTGTGGGTGCACGCGTGTATGTAATTAAGGAACATCACATTCGATAACAATGTTATTCGATGTAATCTATTTTAATAAGAAATAAAGCGCGTCTTAAAGTTAACCGAGTCTATATATCCTTTTCAAACAATATCGCATGATATAATGTTTTAATAAAATTTTGATTTTCATAATTTTTAAACTTGTAAAAAATACAAATTAAAACAATATCGATAACCAGATCCCTTATTTATTCATAATTTATCTATAATCTATTTCTCAGAATTATAATAACTTTAATAATTTCTATTTTTATGTAATATAAAATTAATTTTTACTCTACCTACATTATCATTTCGTTGAAGCTTTCATTTTTCGTAATAATATTTGGAATTTTACAATATATTAAAATGTAACAAAAGATAAAGAATAAATTATTATGTAAATATAGTTTAAGTAAAAATTATCATTCCGTATTCATTGGTCTGTCTGTCTGTCTGTCTGGCTGTGCGCGCGCGCGCGCGTGTGCGCTTGTGTGTGTTAAGGAACATATATTTAATTGACATTTGTACAGAAACAATATATGAAATTTATGAAAGCTGTACCCTAGCTAATCATATAATGAAGTAGAAATCTAATTATATTTAAGCTATCGTCCTTTCTTTTGAGATATCATCAAAATTGATTAAAAAAAATATTTAAATTATACGTAAATACATTATTCTTCATTTACAATGATCAAGATACACAAGTGTATTTAAATACTTCATCTTAACGATTTGTCCACTTTATAAATAAATAAATAGTATGCGCTATTACAGATATCAGAAAGAAAGAATATTGTAGAATTATCTCGAGTAGGACCTTATAATTATACAATACAAGTGATTATAATCTTTTATCATTACTATTTATATAATTATATTTCATCTGATTTTCTAAATATGCAGGACATTATTGCTGAAATTATTTTTGAATCGCTGAAAGTATTGTTAATCTCACGAATTAATCGACAGTTAAATTATTCAAGATTAATTTTCTTTTATGTATGAGTTTAAAATATATTTTTAACTGCAAATTATGTATTTTGCGCGCGTACCCACACGTCACGTAGTGTGTAAATAAATGCACACACGACTATGTTATGTAGAAAATAATGATAATAATGATAATGATGATGGTGATGATGATGATTGTGATTATGATTATAATAAGATAAAGATAATAACAATAACAATAAAATTTAATAAAAATCCTTTATTTTATAATGCAAAATTACTTGTGCGTAGCTAATTCTTCTTCTCCTGTCTTTCTGTCTGTATATTAATTAGTTGATAACGTTTATGAAATTGAGCTTAAGAATGAAAGAAAGTGAGCAAATTTTTTGGAAAAAGTCTTATATTATGCATGAAAAATAATATATCATATAAAAATATTATATAGTTATAGCTTTGTAGAATACAATTAGCCATGGATATTTGGATTTTTTACATAGAAGAGCAATTTACCTTCGTTTATTTTCGATTGTTTTTTTTTTTTTTTTTTTTTTTTTTTTTTTTTTTGTTTTTTAGCTTCTATCTCACTCGGAGAAATTAGTTTGATCCAAGATGCTATTTTTCTGTTAGTTTTCTCATGTGAAATGCATCGGTTAGCTGAGAATTTCTCGTTCTCGGTAAGAAAAAATAAGACTTTTTCAAAATAACGTTTTACAACAACATCCCGCAGGTTGTTTGGAAGTTTCATGAAATACGATCGAGATTTATCGAGATTTTTCGCGATACAACCCGTTCACGATTTATATGTTAATGATCGATAATCGAAATGAAGATTGGAAGAAACAAAATGATTACGTGCCTATCGACGGCCCAAAGTCGATTTCATGCAACTTCCCAATATTCGGTGGAATGAACAAGGTGGTGAGAAAGCGTGTGCGTGCTCGCGTGTAGGTGTGGGTGGCTGTGTGCGAGAGAGCGAGTGAGTGAGTGAGAGCGCTGACGTTGGGGTCTGCTTACAGGAGAATCGACGTACTTGTGATTTTGAGACTTTGACTGATGGCCGGACCCAATGAGTGGCTTAGCTCCTCGTGCACCCGCAAATGACGATCGTCTCCTCCTTCAATTAGCATCTTCGCTCGCAGCGCGAAACAGCCAATCTTCCTCCAATCGGCGCTGGCCGGCCGATCGAGCCACGCCACCCACGCATTAACGCGTTTTCGATCGCCCCGCCGATTCCACCCACGTCCTCCTCTCCCGTCCTTGATACCCCTTGTCGGCTGCACACGCCTCAACGGCCTGCGAACCACCAAATTAACCAATTAGCATCCTCGCTCTCGTGCTCATGCTCACGCTGCCGATGCTGCCGATGCCGCCGATGCCGCCGATGCCGCCTCCACCGTCGCCGATGCTGCGCAACCTGCTACGCGTGCATTCCCCTCACCGCAAACCATACGCCAAAGTCGCAAAGTCCTGCCGCTCTCCACCACCAACTATCTTCGCCCTTACGTATCGCCGAGCGCCTGTCTCCGCCCCTCCTCACCCCACCCCCGGGATCCGACTTCGATTCCTATACGTCGCACGCAAGACATCCGGGGACCAGCGATCCTTCGCACTTCCGAGGAGTCGCGAATACTTAGTGCACTAACCCTCGTTTTTTTTTTTTTTTTTTTTTTTTTTTTTTTTTTTTTCAGGCCCTAAGCTCTGCGATGCATCATCGAGTTGCGTGACGCGCGGGCCTCGGGGTAGGGGCAGTGATCAAATATAATGGAGAAAGAGCTCATCGGTCGACAGGGGGTCGGTATTATTACTCTGGATTGTTTAGCCAGGCACGTTTTTACAATATTACGTTAAAGCCAAAGAGACGCGATACTTGAAGTTTAGTACGAAATCGAGTTGGAGGAAGCTACGCCGCAACGCGTTAAGGGTTAATTTGAGCAGATGAACTTCCGGCATCCGTAAGAGTGTGAAATAGACGACGGTGCATTCGTTGTTTTCGAATACGATGCCATTCGGTGCTTTATTATTGGGCGAACGTGAAAGTGAAGACTACAGTGCAATGATCGCGCACGAGCGAATCCTTTTTTTGTTTGTGTGCGAAGGTGGAGCCTCTTTATTTTATTTTTTTGCTTTTTTTTCTTTCTTTTAAATTGGCCGTGTGATATTGCATCTTGGTCCATGCGACATATCATTTTTCGCTTTAAAACTAATTCCGTGTTTAGATATTGTCGTAATATAATGAGCCTTGTTCCCAAGTCCCTTCTCTTCTTCTCCTCTCCCTCTCCCTTTCCCGCCCCCTCGTCACTATATACAATTTATAAACCTAAGGCACGTCTGATTTAATTTTTTTCAGGCTACACGCTGAGAATGCCTGCTATCTAACACGCCTCTATGTTTATATATATTAAACATAGTTCCTCGTTATATATTTTGTAAACAATCTATTATTTATTTTTTATTTGTCTTGCCGCGAAGGACTATGGTAAGCCATAATACGAAAATAAAAATATGGTCGTGATGATGATGATGATGATGACGACGATGATGATGATGATGATGATGATGATGATGATTATGGTGATGATAAAAGCAAAGTGATATAACGCGCGAGGGCTCGTAATGAAAGCCACTATTAATAAAGGTCGATTAGAGATATAAATTAAGTCCTGAAGATATAATTTAAGTATTCTTCGAGGTAAACGTTTATAAATATATTATAGCAAACGTATCCATTATCTTTCTCCGAAATTTCTATTTATTTATTATATATATATATATATATATATATATATATATAATATGTGTGTGTGTAAGCGCAGTGAATTGCATTCTGTGGTTATCTCATTTTTGGCATAATTTAGATAGTAAAGAGTCAAATTTCTAGAATTCTATCGCGCAATTTTTTACATGTAAATTACTCGTTTTCTCTTTTCTTTTTTTTTCTTCTTTTTTTATTATTATCATTATTATTATTGTTGTTGTTGTTGTTGTTGTTGTTGTTGTTATTATTATTTATAAAATCGGCCTCTGTAGAAATGAAAGTACAAATCTTTATTTACGGATTAGTGAATGTTGTCGCTGTAATTTGTATAAAAAAAAAAAAAATATATATATATATAGATGTCTTTATATCGATCGACTGTATTTTATTATTAATGATTATTAATCATTGTTTCTATTTTAGCGTTGACTTTAATTGACAATTCGTACTTGTATGTATTAGTGATTGAAAGTACAATTTTGGAAAAGCGCTGTGCATTGAAGCTCTCTGTGCAGTGGTCGCGAAATTTTTTTTTTTTTTTTTTCGTGCTATCATTTCCAATGAATTCATATTTATTGAGCGTCGAATTTATGGCGATGATAATAAATTTTCTTATTCATTATGACAACGAATGTGTTTGTAAGCAATACTCGTAGTACAGATATAATGTTACAACAATATACACAATTTATTATCATGGTATGAATTAATTGACTTTTACCACTGTTGGACGCAAGGAGCCACAAGTGCAATATACATTTCAAATTCGTCGATTGTTCTCTTAATTAAAAAAAAAAAAAGATCGTTTCCTAATCTTGTAAGCTTTAATATATGAATTAATGTTGTTAGTTACTTGTGCACTTAAAGCTCGAACAGTAGCAAATTCAACGGTTCAATTCATTATCTAATAATTTAAGAAATTCAAAGGTTTAGTACTATAAAAGATTGTCCATGTTTTTAAAGAAATTTTGCATTGTTTATAATTATTTAATGTATAGTCAGGTTTATTTCTGTTCTACGAAAAAATGTAATATGGTATTTTTCTAATAAGCAAAATATTCAACAACGCGTCTTCATTTTGATATTTCAAGAAAAACAAAAGCATCTTACCTGAAATGTTTATATATAAATTATTTTTTTTTTTTTTTTTTTTTTTTTAAATTAAATTTACCTGAAGGTAAAAAATTTACAAACGTACGTATTCTTTATTAACCACTGCATTTAATTCGTCCACATCCAATCCTCCTCTCAATCCATATATATTATTTATAAATTAACAATACTTTGGAAACTATTTTAGTTTAAAAAATACGAATTTTATTAAACTTTACATTTTGTCACACTTATGAATAAAATACATCTAGACAAATAAAACAATAAAAGAAGAATTTCATTAAAAAATAAGAAAAGTAAATCGTCAAAAATACTCATTACTTGCTGAACTTGCGTAAGTATATATAGCTCACAACATACTTCTACAATGAAAGAATAATCGATTATTTAATTATTCTTTCATGTAAGTTTTTTAAACTTTATGATACTCGTGTATGTTGAATTTACTATATTTTTTTTTTTAATATAGTAGTCTATAATGTAACAGATATTTATTGAACTTTGTAATGTACGTCACTCTATTTCATCTTCCGCGTCCCCTTCCCCGATTAAAACCACCTCTGCCTCTGCCAGAAACTTTACCCTTGGGAGGTGGAGATTTTGGTCTGAGAGCTTCTATTCGTTCTGTACAACCAGTAGTAACTTGATTACTAGTAAAGTAACTATTGTAAATGTCGGTATTAAAATTGGTATTAGTTAGTTCTGGACCAACTGTAAGCCATCCGGGTCTAATAGTGGTGTCTCTACCAAAAAGGTGTAAGCTGAAAAAATTATTTCAAAACATTAATTGTCTCTTTCTATTTTATAACCAAAAATTAATTACACAATCTCTCAATGCTTGTATATCAAACTATATAAGTCATATTCAATTAAATTTACATAAACCCATGAGTTTATGTGATATTAAAATTTCGCAAACCTTACTCCAAAGCCTTTAATATAATTCATTCGAATAAGCACTCCAATGTTTTAAATATTTTCAAATACGCGTGTGAGAGAATGTATCGACAATTTTCATAAATTGAAGTTTTGAGTTTTGATTTAATGTTTAATAATGTGTACATTTGATAATATACACAATTTTAGTTTATCTCAATTGTAGGTTAAAATATAGAATTAATATTAGGTTATAAAATAATTATGAAAATCTTTTTTAAGTAATAAAAAATAATTTCAAAAAAAAAAGTTATTGTCTTTTTAAAGTCCAATCTTGTAACGATCTGTTGAATTTCACTGAACCTTTTCATTCACGGTTCCAATAGATATATGATAATTAATTAAGTCGTGCAGTTATGAAATTGTTTATATCAAAATTAGTTATAAAGGAAATTCTTGGTTATTGTAAATATATCATGAATTGCTATCTTACCGTCTTCTACCAAGACAGAAATGCTCAATAATATGAAATATTTCTACAGGCTTCTCAATAGAACCATACTCAGGTTCTTCAGAAATAATTAAATCAATATCAACATTGGCGTGAATAAAATCTCCATCCGTCGAACGCCTTACAGTCCCCTTAATACCCATTAAACAATGCTCTTTAGTTCTCTGAAGTACCGCTTTACTATCTAAATTTTTACTATGTCCAGGATTATTTATATTTGTCCGAATCCAACAAATGTCTTCACAACGTCTAAAACCCCACTTCCTCAAACAGAATCTTCCCATATCCAATCCATCACTACTACCACACCACAAAAATACAAAGCTTCGACTCGCAGACGCTTCACCAATATCTAATTCCATAATCTATAAAATTAATTGTAATTGATAAGTAGAACTTGTTAAATTGAAATAAATTAGATATAAATTATCAACCTGATCCCAATTCCACAGTTGTACATTTGTAGCACCACAAGTCCTTTGATACTCTTCTAACGGCGGTTCAATAAGAATCACATCAAATTTACAATTCAAGTCTTTTAAATTATACGTAAATAAGTCGGTTTTTAAATACATAGGCGGCGTAGCTGTTTCTGAAATTAAATCATCCTTTAATTTTATAAGCTCTCGAAGCTTCGGGTATTCTTCAAATCTGTCTGCCAACCCAACGTCTCTTATAAAATTCTGAGGCCGTTGACCCGTATCGATAAAATGCTGACAATAGTCATTATGTGGATTCGATGACTGCGTCCCTTTTAAAAACGTCGACGAATCCTTATAAACTATTTCGTCCGTCACAACTGTACTATTCTGTCTCTCCTTTGCTTCATTTTCAGTTTTACTCGAAGCCACTCTAATTTTTTTCTTCTGCGTTTCATCGATTTCCGTTCCCAAAATTTGACGTAATTCATCAACACTCGAAACCCCCAACTAAATGTTTAAACAATAACAAAATATAAGACATTATTTATCTACAAAAACATAACCTATAAGAATATTTAAATACATAAAGTACTGTTCAATTTTTATAATATATGTGTATTATTATATCTTTGCATTACCGTTTGGGCTAGTAATTTCTTTCGTTTCTGAGATCGTTCTCGCAATGATTGTAACATTTTTTAAAACTTAACTTATAAATATTATTATCTAAAATGTTGTTTCGTTGATTATTGAAATGAGACTACCACCAGTACAAACTGTGTTTCGGGTTTCAGTCGGTAATAGCGGTTGCGTCGATAAGTCCTTCACTCGTTATTTAATTATTTGGCTAAATGCCGATACGCACGCTAAGTTATACGCAATAATTGCCTTGCGCACATTAAAAACTGTCATTTTTAATATTCCACGTGCATCGATCACCATCGACAATTAAATTCTTCTCTCAGAACTCGAATTAATAATTGTCTGATTTAATTGATATTGCGGCGCAACTAACCACCCGAAGACTTTAGCAAAACTACTCAAAATGTTAATCTTACGATTTATTAATAAAAGCAAAAGAGAATAAAACCACATTTACATTCGTTCAATCAAAACTTTACTCGCATTAACGACTACTCACATTTATCGGCATACTCTATCCAAATATTATTCATATAATGCGCGAGAATTTTTTCGTGGCCCGTCGTTCATTGTGCATCAATGCTAAATTAGCCCTACTTAGCTAAGAATTTAAATTTCATACATGTCGTTCGTGGCGATATTTTACTCACTCTTTCATCGTTAAAAAATAACAATTACAAAGGAGAATGGCAGAGTTACGGCTATATTGCTCGGCGATTTCGTCGGGGGACGTGGATGCACAGGCTGCCGAGGACGAAAGAAAACTTCGGACACCTTACAATCCCGACTTTCATTCAGTCGGATTAACGGATTTTCCAGGCATTAAGAGGCGAGAAAAATCGATAGCAAATCATCATCTTCTCGTCCCACCCTCCTGCCCCCGAGCAAAGCATCCTTTCTCGCGAACACAAGAGCATTGCATGACTCGATGACGATGAACGTACGTAGCGAAGTACATTAAACCGGTAGATTTAACTCGATGGAGAATTCGAAGGAATTTCGTGCTTTTGTAGGACATCGTGTAGTCCGCAGCCCTTGTTTCCGCTCGTTTCTTGCAATTTTCCGTTGCTTAATCGTATGCTTCGCGTAGGCGTGTCCAACTTATCTCGCGTTAAATATAAATTTTCGTTTCAAGGTTCGTCGCCTCGCTGTCGATGTTTAACAAGCTTGTACTCGTTAAAACGTGCATTTCGCATACTTGATCGATCGTATAGCCAAAAGGACTTGTTGTCGTATTCGAGGATGATATTGAATATTTTCGTGGAAAAAATGGACGATCGAAGTAAAAGATTTTTGTATTCGAGACATTGCTTATAAATTTATTTATTCATATGTGTAATGCTTTGTGCTTGTACGAAGTCCGTATCGAAAGGTTGAGAAAGTAGATAATTCATTGAATCGCATCGATCGATATTAGCAATTAAAATGTTGAATTTCCTATTTGAAAATCTATCATGCATAATTATGAAACATTGTTGGTTCATAATACGCGATGTCGGTTCGTGACTTCCGATTGCTCTCTTTCCATATAAATCATTCTTATATTAATTTGGCATTCGTAATAGACTTTATAAACAAGAAATCCATGCATATGTGATTGGATGCATAACGCTTGCACATTACCTAGTTATAAAAATACTTTATTTATAGAATTAAATGGCAAATGTTACATTTTCATATTGCGAAGCGAAAAGCTTATAGAATATAGTTTACAAGCAATTAATTTATTATATGTTGGTCTAAATTTAATTTTCTGGCCTTACAATGTTTTTAATCGTAAAATATTGCTTGAGATTATTCGCGGTTTCCAAATTATTTGCGATATTCCATACCCAATAGCTAAGTATTAAATAATAATTTTTTAAGTATTGGCTTCGCAGATAATTGCAATTTTTATCCACGCCGACAAAAGGAATTTATTGAATGTCAGAGGCAATTATTAGCTCATCATAGAGTAATAATTGAATGAAAAGTGCTTAAATAAGTAATTCGATCATTTCAGTATTAATTTTATTATTGTTGTTGTTGTTGTTGTTGTTGTTGTTGTTGTTGTTGTTAATTAAAAGTATCGAATAATTAGAAAAATTTTAGCTATTCGATCACGTTAACATCGACCACTATGATAACTTGTTTAAAACTTTAGACTGACACCGATTGTAATATTTGAAGTGGTTTTTACTTTGTAGTTTTGTTTACTCGAGTTTGTTTCCTTGATGATTACAAGCTGCCCCAGTTGTTTCGTTTTTTTTCGTGTTTTTTTTTTTTTTTCTCCCATTCGTAGCGCATATTTATTGGATCTTTGCATATAGTTTTTTTTTTTTTTAAAGGTAAAAACAGCTATTGGAACTTATTGTCGTATTTTGATAAAAAGAGCATTGCAATGCTTGACAATTCATGGCGTACGATAGTATTATTGGATGAGGGAAATACACGAGGCTATCGAGCAAACATGAACCATTTCGATTTTCGCTCATTTCTTAGTATCAAAGGATATTTTATATAAATATTGAATAATATTTAAGCGGGGGAACGAAAGGCGCGTAGACGACATGAGAAATGATATTTTAATGGATGGTAAAAGGTGACGTTAGAGACAAACGCCCGGCATTACATCAGGAACAATGACAGGAAACATATTGGAGCAAAAAGAAAGATGAAAGAAGAAGAGAAAAAAAAAGGAAAAAGAAAGAAAGCCAAGAACACACGATGAGATATTGCTGCGATGAGACGCCAGAGAGTGAGTGAGTATGGGAGGGGTGAGGTGTAATAATACACCCGATTATCCATTTATCGCATGCACATATATCGTGGTGACAGGCGCTAAAGAGCACAGCCATGATCGCGTATTTAATATCGCTCGCAGATAAGACGCGCACATCACTCGTCGTGCGATGCCCCGCGCGTCTAATGTACAAAAATTTAGATATAAATACGAGAGCTCTTGAGACTTGCCCCCGGTCCCGGGGCTTTTCATCTTTGAGAAAACAATGAGGGCCGAGCGCGAAAGCCCCGACGGAAGGTGAAGAGGGGGGGGGGGGGGCTTGTCTCATTATCAATTGACCTTAATTGCCCCTCCCCACGGCGCTCTGCTCGTTATATTACGAAACGGTAATATAATAATACCCAAGTATCGTAGTGCCTTTCCATCCACTAATTGCGGATTCGTCTTATCTTGATGAGGTGCTCGACGAATGCTTCCTATCAATTTTCGTCGTTACAATCGCACGCGTGGAAGATGGAATTGTAGACTTTTTCTACACTTTGACGATTCATGATTCGAAATCGGCTCGAAATTTTATGGACGAGTGTTACATTTGCTCAAAGTGCGAACACTGCGAATTTTCCATTGGTTATTTCATTGACTATATGAGCGTTGTATGACATTAAATTAAAGTTAAATTTTGTCTATAATGCTATTCTAGTCTGTAAAATATTTTTCACTGTGCCCAATTGTGCTTCAAACAATTGACAATTATTTTTCTTAATTATAAGTTGAAACGCTTCTCGACTCTCGACTTTTTTTTTTTTTTTTATTCGAAAGATCCATCGTCGTTTGTACATGTATATATTTGTTTTTTGTTTTGGTGAAATAAAATTGTAGCTTAACATTGCATGCAATATACAGGAGGTAATTGTAATGTTGAATTATCGAATAAAAATTCAAGTGGTTTATAAAATTTCTTATCAAAATCTACGCGTTTGGAATACTTGGTAACATTTCCAATGGAAAGTTAATGTCTTAATATGACGAATGATCTTATTCGTTTATGATAAATGACGAAAATGACAAAATGCTACGATAATTTATGTATTTCGATATTATCTTTTGTATTTTTGAATATTTTGTTTTCAAAAATATTTCAAAAATACATTTTTGAAAATTCTAACACAAAACGTTTTATCATTATTTTTTTTTCTTTTGCTAATATACGTGTGTCTGTTTTTTTTTTTTTTTTTTTTTTTTTTTTTTTTCCCAACTGTGTTTAACTTAAATTAATTATCAAGAATAAAAAATCATTAATAAAAACATTGAAAAATTGTATTTAATAATTAAACAATAATACGTCATTGTAGAGATTGCAACGAATAATATATTACACAAAAAATGCAAAATTACAAACTAAAATACTTTAAATTAAAAATGAAAATAAATATATGTCCCCACGATTCTCTCGCAGTGACATTTATTTTTCTATTCATTAGTTTATGATATCATATCCTAAATAAACAATGTCCAGCTGAGTCACTCCGTTGTCGCTTGGATACAAGAGGCTAAGAAAAATGCCCACCGTACTTTTAACTAAGTATTACTCGATACTTTGTATAAAAATATCTATTTATATTTACTTGGATCTATGCATATCTTCATTGATCATGCACGATAATGGTGGAACAAAGATTTTCTAAAAATCCTTCTTTTATGTCTTTTAAAAGAAGTTGTTATTGATATATCCAGTCGTTTTAACTTCTCATCATTCTGCCATTATTGTAATTTAAATTTTAGAAATAAATTACTAATATTGATTATTAGTTTGCCATATATCAAATAAGACAGATTTATACGAATATTAATAAAGTCACATTTATTGTTAAACGCATGCAATCGCCTACGAGCTTGCGCGTGTGCGTGCGTGTTTGCTTTGGCGTGGCGCTTTGTGCGATGTACACTTTTCAGAGGTCGTCCGTACATCTTTTTCTTTCTTTCTTTTTGGTTCTTCAGTTCTGTCCAAAAAAAAAAAAAAAAAAAAAAAAAAAAAAAAAAAAAAAGTAATACATTTTCAGTTCAAAAATCTGTCGCAGACAATTGACAACCTTCCCTGATAAGCGTATATTTACTTAACATACTTATCGATAAATTCCAAAAATTCATATTTGTATAATCACAATATAATTTTTTACGACTTTATTTTACAACGGAACCATTGTAGACAATAGGAAAATAAATAAATAAACTTTTAATTAAATCATTGATCTCATTTGCGACGAAATGCACAATATGCTAATGTAAATGAATATTTAAAATCGTATAGTGATATCAAAGACATTCGTACTAGACCAACAGTAGATAATAATTTTACATGATGAATACTTTTGACAGAACATTAATATTCAATTTAAATAAAATCTATCTCACTATCATATTATCATTGTATTTAAAAATGAAAATCAATCATTTAATATAGAATTTGTCATTTTCAAATTGTTTAGGTACAACGTACCCATATGAAGAATATTTTTTTTTTTTAAATACTTATACATTAAATGGTCTGAATTATAGTAATTGATAAACAAATATCTTACTTCCATCGATATTTTAAATTGACCGTCCGAGTTATAATTAATGTTTTATAATACGCGGCTTTATATGATATATGATATTTTTCTTAGCCATCAAATCTTATCGTAAAAAAAATATTTTTTATTCATTACATGATTTCTTGATTGCAATTAAAGCGTCGTTTAATTATATTTATCAATGTCTTAATTTATTTCTACTTAAATTTAAACTTCGTCGTCCTATACGTATAAATTAAAGTTACTCCCTGTTGATAAAAAAAAAAAAAAAAAATGTAAAAAATATATTTAATTTTTGTAAATATAAATTAAAGAAACAAGAAATATAATAATTTGTTATTAAAAAAAAAATAATAATAATAATAATAATAATAATAATCATAATGAAAAATAAAAGATTTTTAGCTAAGATTGAAACGCATAAGAAATATTTGTTCTACTATTTATATTTATTTAATATGTTTTCAAGGCGTTAAATGACTATGAAACCGACAAGTAGATTGTCAAATCGACAATCGAATCTTAATTTAACAATATTTTTTTTAGGCATAGCATTTTAATTAATAATTATATTAATGAACGATTGATATTATTGCCTTTAAGTTATTACAATATGAATAAAACAAGCCGAATAGACATTGTAAATTTTGTTTTTCACTCAACTCCTAGTGGCATTTTATACGCGTACGTATTCATTAATTATAAACACATGGTAAAAGTGTCACAAAGGACATCATACAATATTATCCAAAATAACTTTAAACCTACAATTTATAGAATGAATATTCGATATACGACTAACTGATCCATCCGTTTTGTCGATCAGCTTAGCAGCAACTTAAGAACGGACTCTCGAGTGAGAAAAAAAAAACGTTGCATTATAACGAAGGATATTGGACTACGCATATGATTATTTATACAATTTTTCACCAAGTATTTTATGAAAATGGGGGAATATGATTGTCGGCCAACCAATTTCTTAGAACTGGGGGTCATTAAAACTTTGTCAAACTTATGTAAACCGCAATGAAGATAAGCCGAGTGCGCCCATGTGCCCTCAATTCCGAGCGTTAAAATCATACGAAATCTGTCGCAGCTCTAAAAATACATACAAGTTTTGTTCAAAATAATTTATATCTACGAATTTCGGTTCTTCAATCGTTTTTAAAGGAATTGATAAAGACATTTTGAAATTTTTAAAATTCATTTCTTTATAACGATAACCTAGTTTAGTCTGTTCTATAAATTTATTCTATGCTAAATTAGCTCTTACAGCATTAAAGGGCGCCAGTTCTGGTATCACACAAAATATCATAAAAATCATACGAATGAATCCTACGGTATGACGTACACAACACGCACACGTGCCATAACCAGTATAATTATTTTACATTTTTAATTGAATGGCTAGCTATGGTATTCTATTTATTTTGATTTTCATTATCGATAACTCGTGTTACTTACGTTATTTTAACGTCATTATTAACAACCTAATTACCATAATAAATTTCCAATTTAGCTATACAGAACGATCATAGGATTTAAATTTTAATCATTTTGTCGATAAATATGATACTTTCTTATTTATGATGCAAAATTGGTAATAATACGTGGAGCAGAAAAAAAAAAACAACAATATTATCGAAGAATGTTAAATAATATTTACTCAATATTTTATGTAAATTTTTAAGTTACTCGTAATAATGGTAAATTTAAATAATTTAAATATAGATAGATTCTAATGGCGGATAATTCAATCATCGGCGTTGGATTAATAAAATTTATAATAAAATAACGATCGAATTCATAGTTCTAAGAGAATTTTCTCCAGGAATAGCAAGCAACGCAACGTTGATATTGCGTTTCGTTATTATACGGAAATTCTTACAAACTTTCATGTAAACAATTTCTGCCTTAAAATCTTAATAAACTCGACGATTTATAAAAGATTTTGTTTGAAAAGTTTGGAAGTTTGGGTGAGAAAGAAGTACACAACCACCTAACAATGCATCGTACTTTATAATATTCCATCGATCGTTACTTTCTCCATTCTACAGGCGACCAACTGAACGAGTTCATCAGATTTTTAAATTCGATTTTACGAACAATAACTTTCCCGCACCTACGTTCGTTGATAATGGATACACGTTAGCAGCGAGGCGATTTGGCTGATTCGACAGGTAATAGCGACTGACGTCCAAATAAAGAAATCAACTCAACTTATAAAAAAAAAATTTAATTGTCAATTTAACGCGAACGCCTCGATGCGCGCATTCGCAATAATAAAAGACATTCAAGGCGCTCGAATGGGTATTCTCTCGCTATAGTGACGATGATATTGACCGTCGAATTACGTCAGATTGGCGAACAACAATGACCGAGCCCCATCCGCCCGTCATTACACCCGACTATACACGACTTTAGGCGGTGTGCTATTGCGTAGGGAAATCCGTATTATTGTTCTCCGCGATAAACGTATCATCATCCATTCGGCGGAGTATCGAAAGTTGCTAAAAGTAAACATAAACAGTGGATCGGAAAGCAAAGTGGAATGCAATTACATATGACTTTTCGTACAACGGCAAATAGATTGAAACAAAGCTTGTAGGCAGCAGCAGGACCACCACTACCACTAACTACATCACTAGCGCCTCAACGAACAATACCACCACTACCGCCACTACCACCACCGTCATCACCATCATCGCCATCATCGCCATCATCGCCATCATCACCATCATCATCATCATCATCATTATTAATCTCGATTAGTCTCGAATTCGAACTTTAATTGGCATTCGCAGCAATGGCGGCAGTAGGATTATCGATAAGGCACGGCCGACTCGACATTTACATACGCGCTCGCGAGCGTTGGACGTAGAGTCGGGGCGCTAGGGAGTGCGTGTCGTAGTGACCCCCGCGAAAGCCTCCTATCCCTTGACATCTGACTCCGATTGGCATTAATCATTTTCACTTTTAGCGCAAACAAGCAAGTGCATGTGTGCGCGGTGGCGGCGGTGGCTTGGTCGCACGTAGTCGTGCCGTTCGGGATTGCGATATTTCCTCGTCGCTAAATGGGGAAAGCGAGGGCTACGCGTACGGACACGCGCAGATCAGCTGTACTTTGCACTACAGCGACGAACTGCGATAACCTCCCGTTATCGCGGTGCTCGTACCCCCCGCTGTCGAGCGCCTAACAAGGAGCGCTGATATAACCCTAAAAGTCACCGTGGAACGATTCGTCGCTGGCTCGCTCAGTAGTCGAATAGTCGAGCTCTTTGTACGGTTGGGTAAAGAAGGTCGTTACTTTTGTTGACGGACGCCTGGCACCGAGCACTATCCACGAGCTCTCGAGTATATCGCGGTCGGAAGTGCCCCGGGGAGTATTGGTACAATCCCGTAGGGATTGTCGAGTTGGATTGGGAAGTCGCTGTCGCCGCTTTGAGAAATAGTCGTACGCGAGAGCCCATCTGCTTTTTCATTGACGAACTGTCTTCACACGGAGGAATGCAAAAGGACTGCCGAGATTGTTTGGGTATCAGATACCGTATCAATACCCTGGATCAGACGTGGAAGTGGTTGCACCAGACCATCGCCCTGCACGAGTACCTCATCTCCATAACAGCTAGCCAATCTAATGTTGAGTGTGATATGTGTAATTAGAGGTCGGGCCTTGTGACGTGTGATATCACATCGATTTGAAATTGAAATTGAAAAATCGATCGTCCAGGATTGTGTATTGGTATTTAGTGGAGGAGCGAACGACAGAGCGAACGATTTTGCTCAAAGACTGATTTTTTGATTAATTCGATAAGAGAATACACAATTGTAATTGATAGAGCCAAAGAATGTCTGTGATTATTAGAACCAGCATCCTCGGGACCAAGGCCCTACGAAAATTTGTGTAAGTGAAATTTTATTCTTGGCATAGAATATCGCCTTAACTTTGATGGCTTTTTGCACGAATGACGTAACGTTAGAGTCACCTGGTTTCTGCTTGCTTCGACTTATATTCTGATACCCTCAGCATAATGTAAGACGGTCGACGTACGATAAATGCCTCTTTGATAAATTTAGTTCAAAATTATTGTTTACGGCGATGGATGGCTTTTGACCACCCTGGTCCTCAATACTTTATATTGCATTAGCTGTTTAACAAGAGTTTTTCTTACCAGAGCATTTTTATGTTTACAGAGAATGTTCTCCCGCCTTAAGACATACTTCGAACAATTCTGCAAAGATCGATATACATGAAGATGACATTAAAAAATCGGTTTTCATCTCCCAGTCGACCAACATTTATACCAACTTGGCTCTAGAGGACTGGTTTTATCGGAACTTTGATTTTAGTAAGCATCATATTCTGCTACTTTGGAAAAGTGATCCCTGCGTGGTTATAGGACGTCATCAGAATCCTTGGACGGAATGCAATATTCCAGCCATCGAACCGAGCCAGGTGGTAGTGGCTAGGCGTAACAGCGGAGGTGGTACGGTATACCATGACTTTGGTAATCTCAACTTATCGTTCTTCACGCCGAGACAGCGGTATAATAGAAGATACAATCTGGATATAATCACAAGAGCTTTGTTCCGAGAATGGGGTTTGAAATCTACCATCAACAAGAAACAAGATATCATTGTGCAGGACGAATTCAAAGTACATATTCTTCTCTAAATATAACGTTGCCCATTGTCCACGGCCATGAATATGACTTTTGACATTGACTTTACAGATATCCGGTACAGCTGCTAAATTAGGATATCCCAACGCTTATCATCATTGTACACTGTTGGTAGACGTTAATACGCATGCGTTAAGCTTGGCCCTCAAGAAAACAGAGGTAAGCCTAAGTGCCTTTAGTTCTTTACGGTCTTAAAAACATCTTTTACTAGAATTCCTGAGGAATTAGCTTATCTTTAACGTCTTGTTTCTCCCACACTACTTGTCAATCCCTTACGTCTCCCCCCACCACCACTCCCTGCCCCGTAATAACATTACCCTTAATTATCTAAATTTTTCAAGCTTAGATGTTTGCTCTGCATTTATTGTGATGCCATAGTTACTCCTAATGCATATAAGATAAAAAAAAAATCATTAAATTTACACTACTCACGTACGAATGCTTTTATGTTGATCAGAACGGAATAACAACAAACGCAACCGAATCCATTCGATCGCCAATTAAAAATTTAAATGAAGTTAATTCCCATATAACAATCGACCAACTGCTAGCTGCTGTTGGCTGGGAATATCTTCGATCCAAGCCGTTAACAGCGCACGATGGTGGTCACAAATTAATAGAGCAGCAAAGAGGTTTTCAAATGGTTAATCCCACCGAGGACTGGTTTCCAGGTAAGCGAATAAAACTCAATTGTCAACTTGCAAAAGCACGCGAAATGTGCACAACGATTGTAATAACTTTTATCCTCACATTCGCCAGGTATCACAAAGCTGATCGAACAATTCCAATACTGGGATTGGATTTACGGCAAGTCACCGAAATTCACCGTAACTCGGATGTTGGAAGCCCCAAATACAAAGGACGCGAATCGACTTTTGAAACTTGTGATTGACGTAGAAAAGGGCATTGTGCAAGACGTGAAAATGACTTTACCTTCGGACTTGAATCAATACGCGAGCGTGATCACGAACCTCAGTGGTAAGCCTTATAGCCACAAACTCACAAACAGTATCGTCCAAGCCACTGGCTGCAAAGTTGTGGAGTTTGATGTGAGCGTCGACAAGAGCAACGTTGCCGCCTTGTAGTTAATATCATTTCCATTTGAGAGAATTGTACAAAAATATTTTATAATTATACTTTTTATAGCATAAGTGCGCGTTCGAGAAGAATGTTGATCGCTTATTACGTTTGGGCACCATATTCTATTACATCGTTGAATATTACGTAGAAATGTGTGCGTGCGTGCGTGTGTGTGTATGTGTTAGATATAAAATTCAACAAGTCCTTGATCTTATCCGCATCGCATACTTTGTTTTCAGTCTAAAGTACAAAGTATAAGAACTATACTATTTTAGCTCGTTTGAAGCGATTGTTGTCTGGTATCCGTAAATTACAATAATTTGATAATCTTTTATTTTATTTATTTTTTTTTTTTTTTATTATGACAATGCCGAGATATATTTTATCTTCACTCGCGAGCGCATATGATCCTTCAAATTAGCCACCTTACCAAGAAAAATGTATAAATTTTTCAACCAAAAGGCGAATAATAAGAATAATAATGATAATAATAATAATAATAATAATAATAATATTAAAAAAAAGTATTAAGCGTTCAGCAGCATACGGAACAAAGATCGACTTTTTTCTTATCTGTTACTCGTTTTTTTTTTTTCAAAGAATTTCAAAACAACGAGATAAAGCGTTCTGGAATTCGTAAACTCAATCATCGTTTAAAGCTAGGCGTAGCTCTTCAATTACAGTTTACTTATGATAAAGAGCAAACTACAATCTGTAATTGTTTTTTTGCGCCTTCGCTATATGAGGAGAAGAAGCGAGGCATACAAACAAAAATTTGGTATTGACGTTATCATTGATTATTAACATTATTAATATCGATGGATAGAACAATGGAGTTAGATCACTTTGGAATGTCGTATTTCCCAACTCTATCGAGCGTACTAGGAATAAAATAATAATTTGTTTGAAATATAGTTAAATTAATTTAACATGGCTCTTTAATATTTTTAAATATTTCGTAAAAAAAAAAAAAAAAAAAAAAAAAAAAAAAAAAATTACATTTTGACGAAAACATAATCGACTCCCTTTCGTATAAATAATATCAACGTCGACTGTAAGGAAAAATCCAAGATTGAAAGTTATTTGTAAATTGTATGAAAATAAATTATAACTTTTTAAGTATTAAAGAAGAAATTTCCTACGTTTGTTATTTTTGCTAGTTCCAAGATTTTCATAAAAGCACATATTTTGTAAAATTGCTTCATGTAAATAACTAAAATTTAATGCAATTTTCTGCAATTTTGCGTAGTATTAATTATGCATATATTATTATCCGAGTATTTTTTTCTAGAACTCATGCATATCAAAATATTAAGAAAAATCACAATTTTCTTAGTAAAAGTACATCTATCGGAGTATTTCTAGATTATTTTCTAATGTAACACTTAAAAAATATTAAATTTTTTTAAAAATAAAAAATCTTTTATTCCATATAATAATTTCTTTCCTTTCATCCCTCATCTCAAATACCAATATTTGGTATCGATATATTATTTGAATTATCGATATATAACATGTAATGTTAAATAATTATCAATTTCGATATTTAATTTAAGAATAAATGGCCAATTAAATTCTTGATTATCTCGCCTGTATAATAAAATTATATAATAATTTCATTTCAGTGAATAAGGCAATCGGTGAGAAGACGAATGGTTTTTTTTTTTTTTCCTTTTAAAGTATGTATATGTCTATTATTTACTAATGTATTTATCAATATATTTAATAGTTGTTATAAAAATTAAAGTAAAATTAATAAAAAAAATCAATGGCATTCCGTGATGTAATTGCAGTATATCATAAATTTCGCCATAATCTTTAATCTTTCATTCTTAATAATATATCGTCGAATTCCAATCGAAAGTATTGAAATATATTTGTAATTAACGAGAAGGTTGATATTTTCTGAGGGAATTGAAGACTAAGTTGAAAAATGTCTTAGTCGTGTGAACGATAATGCAAATGGGCCAATTAATCGTTAGGCACAAGAATTGCCTAAAACGTGAAAAAGTACCTGATTGTCATTAGCAACGACGACGTTCGATTAATAAATTTAAAATTATCTTGGCCTACGTCACTTTTTACATAATAAAATAATTAAGCCATTCAAAAAATATCACAACGCAATGTATTAATGTATCATAAATTATACATAGAGTTTAATAGGCCTACTTTATAGCTGTAAACAAGTCAAATTATATATATATATATATATATATATGTAATAATTGCAAATTTAGACGATTATTGAAAAATATATTGTGGTGTAAAAACCTGTCAACTGCGCGAAAGAATACTTTCATTATACACTAACATTCGTACAAAGCGGCCAATTGTAATGTCTTTATAAAAATTGATTTATAATTACGCTTTAATTGCTCGTCGAGAATGAAATTGAAATGTAAAATATTATTTCGAATTTTATTGCGAATGCGATAAAAAAAAACATAATCTGCTACTTCGTTTGTTTATCGACGTGCTTAATTCTCAACTACTAGCATATATGGAAATTCTCGCAAACAGCAAGTAGAAAGTGTGAATTTTATCATCTATTATCATGGGAGGTACCGTTTATTACGGTTTTTTTTTTCGTTTTTCTTTTGTTTTTGTTTTTGTTTTTGACGATAAATATGGTGAACGCGATTGACAAACCAATAAATAGCTTTGCATTACCCCTTCTTTTAAAAAGGGATAAATTTTCTCGTTGGAAATTTCAAGATTTCAACTATCTCGAATTTACAATCGTGAACAACTAATTTAGCTTATTTTATTTTAAACAAAATGCTCGGCAGTATGCTGAATTATTGTTTCAAGACCTCGACAATTAGGATACTGAATAAGTGTAGTAAGCAATTGAGCTATTTAGAAATAACTGTAATTTTTGATCGATTCGTAAAATTTATCTTTGAACAGTTTGCTTGATAATAATGAAAAATTAATTCAATCATTGCTGGCGCACGTAGTCTTGTCCATAAAATAACGGCTATTTGTAATTTTCTGTACCAATAATTAATGAAACGAGCAGCTTAAAAAATGTCTTAGTAATGGATTAGTGAAAAATATAAATACCGTGTAATAGGAATTATCGCGTAGAACATTTCACTGGCATGAGGGAAGTAGAGTAGTATATGGACCTTACGTAGTCAACATCCATTTTAATAAATAACAATGCTATACAGTTTAATGGCTTTATCATGGTGCACGCGTGTGTATATAAATTATTGTTAATTCAGGATACATAGGATTTAATGAATTTACATAATTTGTAGGAACAATAGGATTTTCGCGTTTCATTGATAATAGCTAGTTGAAATGTTTTAATTCCGAGTTCTTTAGTAATGCCGCAGTAAGGATTCGGTTGCGAGTTAGAATAAATTTTTTTTTTTTTTTTTTTTTTTTTTTTTTTTTTTTTTTTTTTGTACATTCGACGCTGGAAATTTTTGTATCTGAAGAGTAAAGAAATATTTAAGAATTTTGTAAAATCGAGCAGTTGTTTTGGTATTATTAGATAATCCGAGTCTTTGAGAATTGATGAAAAATTGCCGCTTATAATTGAGTCGAAATGGAGAGAAAAAGCCACTTGTGAGGTCCAAATTGCACAAATGATCGTGGTTCATTATTGGTAAACCACCGTAAGAAAGGTAATTAGAGCACTATCGATCGAAGCCATATGACATACGAGAAACCTGTCTGCGATAAAAGTGACGTCAATGCACACATTCAACTCGTCTAATTATAGTGCCGATTATATACTAGTCTGTTTTTATAAAAAATCGTTTGCGTGTCAACATAAAAATAGCGCATTTTTCTTCTGTATTTGTAGAAGGCTGCACACGTTGAATGGATCTGTTATGGAATGAATGGATTCGTTTATAAATTGTTTGCTTTTTATCACGCGATTTTAAGTAAGGGAAGCGTTGATGACGAATTGTCTTTAAAAACGAAAAAGCCTTGACAAATATCTATTCCCATAATAATATGAATAATAGTACAGTGGAATATTTTATTTCTGAATTTTGTCAGAAAGTATCATAGAGTCGGTTATTATTATTTATTTTTTTTTTTTTTTTTTATAGCGGCGTTATGAAATATACTGTTTCAGTTTATACAGAATTTCTTGCGGTAAAAAAAAGAATCTTTTAAATTTCTGACAATCGTATTCTCGATACGATAAATTCGGCGATGCTGTCGTTCTTGGTCACTTAACTCAACTTAATTAGAAACTCCGTTATGACCGCACATAGTTAATTACAATTTATATTTAATCACCAATAAATGTTTATAGAAAGTTTCGCAACTCCTTCTTTGAAATTGCCAACTCGTGAATGATGTTGGCTTTACATAAATTATTCTAGAATATTAATAAAGTTATTTGTAATTTGTCCATACATCTTCTATTTGTATTAGAATGAATTTTTTTTCCCACTTTAATCGTCAAATTTTCCTCTCATTTGAATTAAAAAAATTTATTCCTTATGTTGGAGATTTATCTTGACTAATATGCCCAAAGTTAATATATATCCATTTGGTAGTTTATTATCATATTCGGCATATAATCCCAATTGGTATGGTAGCATTAGCAACAAGTGTATATTAACCGTAACATCGCAAGAGACAAAAGAGCATAAATTGAAAGAACTCGAATTATCAAAAGCAGGAACAATGACTTTAATTTATTAAGATAATATGGTTCTGATATAGCAGGAATTTTAGGTCGATTAGCAAAAAAGTTAAAAAAAATTTTAAGATTTAATCATATGAACGTTAACAGCTTATGTTTTATTGTGTTAAGATATTTGTTTTACCAATTGAGTAACCTCCCACACCAATCGACGTTTCAGTTTATATTATTTAATAATAAAACAATGCTTTTTCATGAAATTATTATTTCTTCTTTATATATATAATTATAAAATAATTATATTATTAATTAATTATGCAGGTGCAATTTATTTCTACGTTCATTGTAAAACTCTTGCATAATATGTCTTTCTTATTTCATTTAAGTGTAAAATTCTGTTTCAAGGTGGGTGGTATCTTTGTACTGAATAAAAAGACTTAATTTTATTTTCAGAAGAATATTGTAATAGAAAGTTTTATTTGCATATTTATATATACCTGTAATAAATGTAGAAAAGATTTAAGAATCCAACGTCAACGTGCGATCAAATGGAAACGATCGATAGTTTAATTTTTTTCTCCTTGTTTATTTATTGTTCAATTTATTTTACACGAAAGGTTCATAAGGCCAAAGCTCTCATTTTCAGGGAAGTCTTTCTTTAATTAGAATATAATTTCTCAATATAAAAAATCTAATGACACGTAGTCTTGGATTGGATTATACACCGATGAGGGTAACCGAGAGAAACGCGTAGACTCTGTCGCAGATTTTATTATGTTTTTATTATATAAACTATAATGAAATATAATATAATCACTAGTAATTATAAAATCTGCCATTTGTTTTTTCGATAAAGTTAATAAAACGAGCTTACTAAAGCCTTTCGATCGCTTTACTTCACTCATACTCCAATAATGATGATGATGATGATGATGATGACGATGATAATAATAATAATAATAATAATAATAATAATGATAATAATGATAATAATAATCATAATGTTAATAATGATAATAATAATCATAATAATAATAATGATGATAATAATAATAATAATAATGATGATGATGATGATGATAATGATAATGATAATGATAATAATGTTGATAATAATTATAATAGTTATTAACTATTCGATACGTAATGTAATGTAGCGCCGAAATTATATTTAACATAATATTGGCTTGCGAAATGGGCCAAAATATGTAAAATGTCGATTTAATTTTAAAAATTGTTTCAATTAATTTAAGCACCTTTGACGTTTAATGATATTAATGTGATCATTTAATGCTAGACTAATTCAGCCTAGCTGCGATCGAGATCGATAAAATCGTATCTTCTAAAAATATGTTTGTAATCGTCATCGTCTCGGTACACAAATCTAACTTGTCGGGATGTTTTTAAAATGCTCGATTTGGCCGACAAGCCGATATTTGTTCGGCAAATAACTTAACAATAAAAACGATAAATATTCGTAAGATTAAAATATGCAGCTTGAATTTGTAAATTAAAAATAAAAATATCTCGAGGTCGTTGGCAATGATTCGACGGCGCTCAATCCGTTCCCGTGAATGCGAGAAGTAATCGACTTGCGTCCAGCTTGACGTAAAATCTGTTTGGCAAATCGTGTTTGCGAGATGCTGGTGAACTGAATCGATCGCGCGTGTCCGAACGCACAGCGCCGAGGTCGAGATCGAGGTCGAGTGCGAGCCCGAGCGTTTGCCGCGATCGAGATGATCCGGTCATAATAATAATCCGCTGCCATCCCCTGGTCCAGCACTGCCAAACGGAAAATGCGCGATTGGCAAGTGGCAGACTCAGACATTGTAGGTGGCGGTGCTCGAGCCGTTGATCCCGGCTGTGCGGATTCCCAGAATTCGAGTGTTGGCTCGTTGCGGTTGAGTCGTCGTCGTCGTCGTCGTCGTCGTCGCCGCCGCCGCCACCGCCGCAGCCGCCGCCGCTATCGCTGCAATCGCTGCTCGCGGGTAAAGGTTTCGGTGTAGCATGACCTCGCGATACGGCGGAGGCGGCGTCCCCGGGCAGATTGGCAGGATGTTCGTGGTCGTGGTTGTGGTGGTCGTGGTGGTGGTCATCGTCGTGATCGAAGGCGAGCCGCCGGCACCGCTCGCGTTCTCCTGCTGCCAGAGGTGCCTGAGCAAACATACATCAATGCTTCGATGAGTCAAGTGTAGCACGGATATCGTTATGGTCTTAGCAAAAGTTACGGTGGATGTAGGGAAGCGAATGAGTGGGGTGAATGGGGAGCACAATCTTCGGATATATCGATTGGGCGCGAATATTTCATTGTAAATATGGCAATTCATTGGTTTGCGATAAATCGGTGCAAAAGAATTTGTTTAAACTTTCTTAATTCTTAATTTTGTTTTTGTTTTGAATTGTGTTGCTTTGTCTCGTCGTATCACGTACGTATAATCGACGATGGAATGAATATTAAGCGATTAATGGGTATCCGATTCTTGCCCCATCCCGGCCGCCGATAAGCAACACACATTCTCAAGAATCGATGATTTTAATCGTAAAGTGTCAGTTGTACTCGGAATTATTGGGAGTCGCATGAGTAGCGATAAAGCACACGTAACTGCGTGAGGAATATTGAATTTGGATTTATTATCGTGTCATACCGGTCATACATCAAAATAAATCTCCATTAATGAGGGAATAAGAAAGAACAAAAGCGCATTATCATTTTACTTTTCCTCGTACGATTTACCATTGTCGATATTCTAATTGGCACTGGCCGTGGACGTGGAAGATGATTGCGTCCTCGCCTTGGGAGTATTATTATTATTATTATTATTATTATTATTATTATTATTATTATTATTATTGTTATTATTGTTGTTATTATTATTATTATTATTATTGGGCGAATCGTTGAAAAATTATCGCCAATTTAAGTGACGGAGATGGCGCGAAGGATGAATTATTTTGTATTATTAAAAATTTTTCCGAGCGAGATGCGAATGAAGATATGGGCGATACGTGCGCGCGTCCCGCGACTCGGATTTTCTCGATAATAAATCGAGCGTTCGCTTCGATCCGCCTACATGATTTATGCATTTTCCACAATGAAGCTCGAGCTTTCGAAAATCATTTGGAATGAATATGAGGTTCGCTCGCTCGAACAATACCTCAGCTCATAAATAAACATAATGATAGCACGGAGTAGATGCAAATGAGTTTGCAGCGGAATTAATAAAGTTAAAAAGGTCATGGGTAATATGAAGAAATTGATTCGCTCGGCGGTTTCGTTAACAAAGCTTTTCTCGTTAAGACGATGATGCGACGTGCGCCACGCGCATCCATAAATCACGCGAAGCGAATCGCGTCGGATGGCGGGGAGCTGCCGACACTCGACGTGACACTTGCCGTCGACGGATGACGCGTAGCTTTGTGATTCTGCCCGGTTGACTCACCTGAGCAGGGAGACTCTCTGGGAGCTGGTGTCGGGTGAATCCGTGACACCGGCACGGCGAATCCTCGGTATTAGACAGGAGATGGTCGTGGAGAGCCAGAGGTAGGTGACGACCATCGTGGCCCCGCTGCCGAGGAGGAAGCCGATCAATAGGAACCAGAAGGGCGAGACGCCGTTGCTGAAGGCGAAGATGCTCGTCGGGTCGGGGACCGTGGGCTCGCACTCCTGCTCCTGATCTTGGACGGCCTCCTCGAGCTTGCGCCACGGGTCCACGTCCCAAGAGTCGCTCGACTTCTTCGAGGGCCGCGACTCGCCCTTACCGGCCTCCTGGCCGATGCTTATCTTCTCGAACTTTATCGTCAGCGCGCTCTTGTTGCAGATCGGGTGGGTCTCGATGTTCCTGCTACGCGTGTACAGCTTCAGGCTGTACATCGACTCGTCGCAGATCCAGTTGTTCCTGAAACGAGATCACAGGCACATGGGAGCTTAATGTTGCCCGGATGAGACCGATTGAGTGGATAATGTCTAGCCCTGCGTGCTAAGGTAGCGATTCCCCCCCCCCCCCGAGAAACGTCAGGCTAACGCGGGGCTGTATTTGCGTGTAGATTAATATCAAAGAAAATAATGCCGTAGGGGATTTGGTTCAGGATTTTCCTTTGACTTGGCTTTGACTGGGCTTTAACAAGTTCCCGGATAAGCTGGGCCTGTGCATTGTTTTTTGTCGCGTTTAAAATGAATTCATCGTCTTTATTTCAAGTCATTAATTATATTGTATCTTTTATGCTTCTCGCATACTCCTCGAGACCATATTTATGTACTTTATCAACAGAACAATATACGCTTGTTAAATATTTATTTAACACAAAAACAAAACAAAAAAAAAAAATCTTCACGAATTAATTAAATTTTACAAAAGGAAAAGTTCACGCGATGCTACTACTACTGATTATACGGTAGACGTTACAATCGTTGCATCGAATAAGTAAATATAGATTATCAACTTGCGTTTCGTGAAGTGAGAAATAATAAAGAAAAAAGAAAAGAAAAAAAAAACTAGTACACATAGAGATAGGTTTTGTTTACTGCGTATAAACGTATTCCAATGTCTGCTATACGCTGACTAGCGTTTATTAAATGGACTTTAAAAAAAATTTCTATTCGCTTGCGATTAAAAGCTAAAATCTTAATCGCTATCGTAATAAATTGTGCAATGATCCCTCAGTATGATAAGTTCATAAGTAATAAATTAGTTTGCGAAGTAGAATTAGGGGATGGCATGAATAATAGACAGTGCAATGAGTCGTGATCCCAATTACCGACTACACTACACCTGCACCGATTTATTAATTGGTATTCTGAATTTCAAGGCCGTTGTGTTTGTCTGTAAAAAGTACGCGCGATAGATAATTGGATGGAGAATCAAACCGAGCTGAATAATAAAAGGAGGAATAGTACAATTTAATTTAATAATTCTTTAATGTTTCCTCTCTGCTTTCATATTTTCTGCATACGTATTATTCATATTGCTTGTTAAAATTGACGTTTATTAACGAATATTGTTAATTGCAATCGACTGTGTGCTTCATAGAGAAAGAAGTGGCGCTCGAGAAAGCTTTTTTTTTTTTTTACAATAGACGACGAACGGCTCGGTGCAAATTGCTTAATGAACATGGGGTATTTAATATCTGCCCTTGGTCCCTCGTTTGCAAAAAGTCCATCCAATTGTGCTAAAAGTCTATGCGATTAAGAAAATAATACTGTCGGTAGTTGGTGATAAGTCCTGGAGGGAGTGTGGACGGGGTATCGTTGTGAGTAGATCGTTGCAAAAAGCTTCGAAGCCACTAAAAGTCGTCCTCTAATTGCCGCGAGATAAAAAAAAAAAAAAAAAAAAAAAAAAAAAAAAATCAAGACGACTCCGACGGACGTCGGTGGGCCTTGTTCTAGAGTCAGGGCACTATGGTGGGTGATTCGACGGTATGGGGGACGAAGTTTTGAAAGGACGAGGTGAATGACGAAGCTAGCGTACCTTCCAAGTGACAATTTTTGAAGGAAGGGCATCTGCCGCAAGACGTCCTTATCTAACCCGGTCATCGCGTTGCTCGAGAGATCGAGTTTGCGCAGTTGCTTCAGTCCTTGAAAAGTGTGTTTCGGCAGATGATTGATTCGGCAGCCGCTGAGGTCGAGGGTCTAAAACAGCAAAAACAGCAAAATTGACGGCGAGCGTCGTCATCGAGGGCGGCCGTCTGATCAGCTAGTGATTGGGGCGAAAGGGCAGCTAGTAGATTGGGACGAAAGGGGTACGGGGAAGCGCGCACAAACACATGAATATTATATTATTACACTTATATTATACATTGTGTGTTTGTGTGTGAGTGAAATAGTGCGTGTGAGACAGCGCCTCTGGCGCTTACGGAGATTCGCGCGCGTCGATACTCGAGAGCGACGCTGTGACGCGGCGGGGACGACTCGCGGAGGGGATAAAGAGCGGAGGCTCGGCAGACGGCAGCCCTTGGTATGGGAGAGCCAGTGCGCAACGCGACCTTCGTTAACCCGTCGCTTGCCGTCGTCGGCGCCGATGTCCCGCCGATCAATCTCTTTTTTCTCTGTTTTCTGTCGACACGAGGTAACGATTCGAGCACGTTGCGGATGTAAGACTGTACGGTTATGTATGTCGCAGTGCATTTATTTGTCTTGCATTATTATATTATTGTTAATCGTTGGCTGCCGAAGCTCTTGTCCCGGGGACCAGGCGCATCTGCTCCTTCCTTCGAGTTAAAATTTCTTAAGATTGTAAGTTGTTACGTACGGGTGAGCGCGAAGAAATGGCTTTTTTTTTCATTTGCATGATATGCGCTACGACTCGAGCTAGCCATCGGACTTGTTTTGTTGTTGTTTGTTTGTTTGTTTGTTTTAATTAAATGTTCTCTTTCACGACGTGTGGATGTCGCATCTCTCGTATTCTTACTCTTTGAATCCGGCATCGCCATAACACCAAAGTTCTCTTAATCACGGGAGTTTGCGTTATGGAACAATGAAAGTTTCGCGCGGGGGGGGGGGGGGGGGGGCACGACCCGACTGTCGACGTTCTCGCTCTATTCCAATGTTCGCGAAAGAAAAGTGCTGAATTGCGAATCAATGCTCTACATCCTTAATAAATAACCTTTAGTTTGGCATGTGGATTTGAGACACCGCGATCGTGTCGGTTGATGATGAATCCGAGGTGATATCGCTAGAGCTTGCAAATCGAATGCAGCCAAGCCGTTATTTAGGCCTTTAAATACGGGAAAAAATGATTATTGACAATGCGTTTCGTTCTTACAAAGTGCCGTCTGTGAAATTATAATATAATCTCTCTCGTCGAATGGGCGTGATATTTATTATTTCCATGAAATGGTTATGTGCTGTATCATTCAAATGGTTGGCACGTGACGTTTCGTAAATTAAATGCGACCAAATATATTGTACGTTTTCAAGTTGCTCCCCTCCCTCCCTCCCGCCCCCGGTCGTGCATAATACTGGCTGACGAAAGATGATTTATCGTATCTGTATTGTTTGTATAAGTTCACATTCAGCAAGGAGGCTTTATTTTAATTTATTTGATGCCGCGGCAGACATTAAAGTGGTGCTCATTTGATCGATCGCTTATTTTAGTAACCGAGAGCTTACAATCACTCGCGAAATGCTTGCACAGTCGAAAAAAATGCACGTCACGACTTGCAAATAAACAAAAAGTAAAGAAGCGTGAAATGTAGGCTATAATTTTTGTTTGCTCAATTAGCGTGTTGCACGGCACCTACTTGTTTATTTATTTATTTATTTCTCTCTCTCTCTCTCTCTCTCTCTCTCTTAACAACGTTTATAGTTTTCAACTTGAAATATCGTACAGTCGGCCTCACAGCAAGATATTTAGGAATTTAACGATTTTGCGTCTTTCTTTGTAATTCGAAATTCGTTATTCGCGTGGAGCTTACCACGAGAGATACACTGTGAAGCGACGGGACGTGGAGATTAAACTTATTGCCGGCGAGGTGGAGGATCTGTAACTTTTGATTATAGTAAAATGTGTCTGGAGCTATGTAATCGATGCGATTCATCGACAAGTCGAGAACCGTGAGATTCCTTAAGTCGTCAAAGGCATTCAATCCGATCTCACTAATGGCATTCATCGACAGATTCAAGTACTTCAATCTCGTTAGACCAGCTCTCTGTAACAAAAAATAATAACAAATTGTAGTCCATTGGATAAAGGGGCGGGAACGGTGGCGGGTTAGGGAGGGAGGCGAGAGAGAGAGAGAGAGAGAGAGAGAGAGAGAGAGAGAGAAAGACTGAGAGACTCCCCATAATGTAAGTTTGCAAGCAACTTTACAAGCATAATTAATTTACTACCCAGTCTAACCGGATAGCTAAATGTCAAGTGCTTATTATTAAAGAGCCCGAGGTAAAATCCCTTTCTCGCTCTATTCCCCCGTCGCCCACCCATTTATTTGGAGAAAATGAAAAAAGAGAAAGAAAAAACAACTATTCTAATTTACAAGCAGCCTATCTCGTCACGTAGATTTTATCCCACTAGTCACGATCCGAAGCTTTCATCTATCTATTCGTACAGAGTATAATTGCACTTGAATAGATATGGCTTAATCGCTATTCTTACTTTCTCATTCCTTTTCTTTTCTCTATTTATTTTTTCATTTTTTATCATTATTGTTGTTGTTGTTGTTGTTGTTGTTGTTGTTGGTGTGCACTCGGCTGTTAGAGAAAGGTCACTCCCAAGCTATTAATCGCGTATGCTGCAACGTCCCAACGATAAGCAAGCCACGACCAACGAGGCCCCGATCCTTCACGGTCATCCGTAGGGCCCGTCGCGACCTCTTTTGATTATCATTTCGTCGAAACTAACGCACGACCCACCTACCCACGCCCATCCGTAATTAAACGAGGAGAACGCGCCAGCGACACCGCTACCATCATCGCCATCGCTATCGCTACCACCTTCATCATCATCATCATCATCGTCATCATTATCATCATCATTGTCATCATCACCATCACCATCACCATCACCATGGTCGTCATCGTAACCGTCGCACGAGTCTCGCGATACACGCGACGGCACGGCTCAGCCTCCGACGTTCACCAGCACCGCGGGTGCCAGTTTGTTTCCACGCTCCTCGTCGAATAATAATAATAATAATAATAATATTAATAATAATAATAATAATAATAATAATAATGATGATGATGATGATGATGATGATGATGATGATGATGATGATGATGATGATGATGATGATGATGATGATGATGATGATGATGATGATGATGATGATGATGATGATGATAATGATAATGATAATGATAATGATAATGATAATGATAATGATAATAATAATAATAATAATAATAATAATAATAATAATGGTCACGCTCGCGCGCGCGCGCGCGCGTATGCTCTGGCGAGTATCTACTGGCCCATCGGTGCCACGGTCTTTCGTCCTCCGACGTTGTCGGAGTGCGTTGTCGACTCACCGAGAGCTGCCGGTCCTCGAGACTGGCCACCGAGTTGTTGGAGAGGTCGAGGGCCTGGGCCGCGCTCGACACGCCCGCGTGGATGCTGTAGAGGCGCCGGCCGGTGCAGGAGGCCCTGAGCTGCGTGTCGCACGCGCACAGACTCGGGCAGCCCGCCAGCCAGCGCTGCAGCTGCGTCTGCGTCTGCGCCCTCGCCGAGAGCGCGAGCAGGGCAGCGAGAAGGAGCACGAGGAGGGCCGTCCCCGGGGCGACCATCCTCCCAATCGTCGTCGACCTTCCGCTCGTGCTCCACGTCGTCTGCCCCCCTCTCGCCGATCGCCTACCTCGCCTGACGTAAGCGGGCTTCGGACGCAGCTCGGCTCGCATCCTCCCCCGACTGCCCTCGCCACTCAGGCAGTCCTCCAGACTCCCTAACTACCGCTCGCCTCGGCCGCTTGAACGATGTTCCTCCGATCGGTGTCCGGGACGGGATTCAGAGCCGCTAACGCTGCTATCGCTGCTACTGCTGCTCCCGCTCCCGGGGTCCGGGGCAAGCCGACTCAGAGAACCGCCAGAGAGCCACGATCCCAAGGTCGCTGCTGGACCACGGCAGCGTCGCCTTACCGCTTCGCGATCGATCGTCGATCATAGATGGCGGCAGCTGTCCAGATGGGAGAACGCGGCCACATGAAGGATCGTCTACAATCGCGGGCTACGGCGTACTGCCGTTGTGGCCGTGCTCCGAGCGAGCGACGTGACGCGACGCTGCTCGTCAGCAATAACGTTGGTTGGAGGCCGCAAGGCAGGGGCCGCGTCGAGAGGCCCGGGGCCTGGCTCCAAGGCAATCGCGGGCCAAGCCAATTGTTCGCCGAACGTTGGGTAAATGTTCGCCAGCGGGTTGACGGTTGTTGCCTCGAGTCGGGCCTGGGTCTCACAGTCCCACAAGATGGTCCGGGCACGACTGGCGGGAGGGGATGCGCGGATGGGGAGCTGTGAGACTTCTTGTCCGAGGAATGGCGCGCCTCTGCGTGAAAACAGCAGCAGCAGCAGCAGCAGCAGCAGCAGCAGCAGCAGCAGCAGCAGCAGCAGCAGCAGCAGCAGCAGCAGCAGCAGCAGCAGCAGCAGCAGCAGCAGCAGCAGCAGCAGCAGCAGCAGCAGCAGCAGCAGCAGCAGCAGCAGCAGCAGCAGCAGCAGCAGCAGCAGCAGCAGCAGCAGCAGCAGCAGCAGCAGCAGCAGCAGCAGCAGCAGCAGCAGCAGCAGCAGCAGCAGCAGCAGCAGCAGCAGCAGCAGCAGCAGCAGCAGCAGCAGCAGCAGCAGCAGCAGCAGCAGCAGCAGCAGCAGCAGCAGCAGCAGCAGCAGCAGCAGCAGCAGCAGCAGCAGCAGCAGCAGCAGCAGCAGCAGCAGCAGCAGCAGCAGCAGCAGCAGCAGCAGCAGCAGCAGCAGCAGCAGCAGCAGCAGCAGCAGCAGCAGCAGCAGCAGCAGCAGCAGCAGCAGCAGCAGCAGCAGCAGCAGCAGCAGCAGCAGCAGCAGCAGCAGCAGCAGCAGCAGCAGCAGCAGCAGCAGCAGCAGCAGCAGCAGCGGCGGCGGCCGTGGCGGTGGTGGCGGCGGCGGCAGCGGTGGCGGCGACGGCGGTGGCGACGGCAACAGCGATGGCTCTCGACGTTGGCGAACGGTAGCCGCGGAGCGTCGCTGGTCTCATCGAGTCGAGGGGCGCGCGCGTCGTTCGGTAGCTGCAATCGCGGTTAATCCACGACCGATCAGCGGCCGATCTGCGGTTCGCGAAGGGTCCGATCAATGGGTCGCGGCGAGCTCCGAGATACGCAACTAATGATGCCGGACTTGCGGTTCGTCGTGAGGGGGGCTTGGAACGTAGGGGAATCGAGGGGTCTCGATGCTCGGGGTCTGCGCCAGTCGGTTATAAATAGCGGGGCCGAGCTCGTTCGGTCTAAAGACGAATTTCTATTAGGTAACTCTATTGTGGGAGTTGTGCAGTACGGAGATTAGCGTCAGCATGCAATTGGGCGGTGCAAATGTGTGGAGGTTAAATGTTGGCAATGGTTGCCGATTCGAGTCGTCGTCTTTACGGTAAGGGAGTGAAAAGGACGTTCGTAAGAGAATGGATGGGATTTCTTGGCGGTTTGAAGTACCGGAGGGAAGTAAGTAGGAAAGGTGACGAAGCTGAAAATTGTAATCGGAGTGGTAGTGTTGGAGAGGTTTTGAGGTTAAGGCGGTGTCATGTGTTATCTTGGTGGGTTGTAAAAATTCGTAAATATCAGGACTATTTATTGGATGGCAGCATGCATGTTTTATCCAATAATTTTATTTGAACGAATGAGTAAAGAAATGTCAGAAGCCGTTGAGAATTGCCGATATATTCGAAATATTCGTTATTTTGTTGATATCTTGCCTTCCGAGGGGTATTGGGAGGGCGGGAGGACGCTTGTACATGTCATGCGTTTTGTAATGTGAGACATCATAATAATGATCATCTGGCCGTGGCGAATGTCCGACTCTTACGTAATATTAGTTTTGTAAATTAATAGGCTAATAGTCAGTTAGTGATAGTAGTGGATTCACTCGTAAGTAAAAATGCATTTCTTTTGTGGATATACCGTAGGTTACACCATATGTTTGTATTTGCTAATCAATTCGTTATTTAAGAGACAATGCAGACCGACATTATCCTATTGATTTTTGGTTGTTGTTATTGTTGTTTATGATTGTTTGTTTTTTCATTTTTAAATAAATTATGATGTTGTTTATGATTTGAAAGGGCATTGTTTTAATAGCCCCTTTGTAAGCCTAAATGCCAGATGAATGAAATTTATAATTATTCTCTTATGATTGGTAATGCAATGCTTGGATTAAGAGGATGATTATTTTAAATGATTTTAAAAGCGACAAAATTATTAAAAAAATTTTAATTGTTATTTAATAATGATGAAGACTGACAGGGTGAATTTGTTAGAAGGAGTAAGAAACTACAAAATCCTAATGAACATAATAGATCTCCACCGAATGATTTCTTCCGTTTTCTTTTCCATAAATGAGACAGTTTAATCTCTCTTAAAAAAAGTTTAAACTCTCATTGTTATGAATACTTAATGTGACAATGTCATTAGAGTAGATAATAGACAAACGCTTATAATATTATGTGAAGTCGCTATATCAATTTTAATTAATATATGGATATATTGGTTATTTTATAGAGTCGTGGCATTAATATTACTTCTCATAAGTTTTATATAATCGAATAAATAAAATTTTGTATAATATTAGCTTATTTGTAGACAATTACAATTTATCGTCATAAACTTCTAACAATATCAATTATGAGGATAAGACTAAGCTTTTTCATCTGCTTTGTTATTTATGCAATTAATTACAAAAAATTTGAATTATAATTTTAAGCGACCAGCATTACCCCGCTTAATTAATTAAGAATGATTTTGCATTTTTATTTACACCCTTTAAAGTTACCAATATGCTTGTACTTCACAATTTTTTATGTGAATATATTAAGATGACGGATACATTTATCACTTTGTATAATTAATTAATTAATGTAGCGTTAAGAATTTACAAGTGCAAAGTTATTACGAATACATAGCTGCACTACCATCAAATAAATAATTCTAAAGAATTTGTAGATAAGATATTTTAGTAACTATTTTACATACAATTTTAATTAAATTTATATTGTACAATTTATTATAAAATTTCATTGAGAACATTCAATACAAAATTAATCCATTAAATTTCTTCAAATTGTACTTTGTAAAGCACAAATAAGGACGGTATTTGTTTATTTGAAAATATTTATAAAATACATTAAAAAAAAAAAGAACGAGAATACAAATTTTTACATAAAAATTAAGTTTTTTTACATGTGTTCATGCGATATTGCCAATGATTTGCAGTGTATGTTATACGAAATATTATTGCAAAATTCTTTAGAAATGATTTTAAAAAGATACTGTTACTTTATAATAGTTACAATATTATACTAAAACGAAGGAAATGTTATTTTAAATTTTAAATATAAAATAAAGTTGTCTAAGACTATTGTTCTCGACAAAGCATGTTTTTTGTTTATTCTAATATTCTAAAAATACACGAAACAATTGTATTAAATACATTTTATTAAAAAAAGAAAAAAATTTTTTTTTTTTTTAATGTAGCAGTAAAAGCAATATCTTTATAATTTGGATTGTTTTGGCTTGACGTTGTTTCGAAAACTGTTCCATCAAAGTACGTTTTGCGTGTATAACATATTATTATGACGGTATGGTTCTTTCGATAAATACTTTTCTCAACTCCAAAGCCCTGCTTGTAAAGTTCAAAAAATTATGCATTAGGTTTTAGTTTCTACCCATCATTAAATACTAGAATATTTATCGGCTTATAACGGAATAAAATGTATTTATGACCTACTTACGATTGTCGTTACTACTATAATGCAAATTACGAATCATAAAATTATCATAACGGAAAGTGCATCTATTAAAGCTGAATAGGCTTTACATAATGTAAAGTGTAAGAAATCTATGATTCGTCAAGCACAGCTCATTAGAGCAAACATATGTTTCCACTTGTAATGCTTAACCCTTAACTATTACTTATTGCCACAAACATTACGACGATCATTGTTGTGAATTAATTTTAATACCTCGTCTCTTGAATTATATACCTTAAGTTTTATCGCGATAGCATTGCATTTTATGATTAACTTTTTATTTCATGCCTCGGTGTTAGTATGGGCATCGAGGCTGCTCAGATTACTTATACTCTGCTCGAATTATTGTCATTACAACTTAGTTAGATGTACCATGGATTGTATTAGTTAGGTGGTATTGTTACAAGGCTGGATTTTCCCGGGTTTGTTATCTCTAAATCTGTTGTTTAAAGCGTCGATCGATCAATTTCTGTACAACTTGAACGTAATAGCGTATCTCCTACAACTTCGAGATTAGAAAGTGTTGCGCTGCGGTCTACGTTTATCCGATTTATATTCGTGTCTCAGTCTCGATGTATAAAAGAATTTGAAGAGAACATCCTTGCTCAAGGAATAAAAAAAAAAAGGAAGAATAAAGTAAGAAAGAAAAGATTTACATCTGGTTACACGATATCTTTCATCGATTATATATACTTGCATTCATGTATACCATCGTTCCGCTCTTGAAATTAAAACATCATTAAAATTAACATGATTGTGCAATTAAACGAAATAGCAATCGAATGTAGAAGAAATATTGCACATAATATTGGTCTTACTACTTTATAATATTACGTTAATAAAATGAACGAACATCAAAGGTGTCATGTCAGTGTACGAATTTATTTTGAAATGCCTTATGGAATTCGCTTATCGAGCACAAGTACCTTTCATTGGCGAATTAAAACTCTTTAATGTACCATATGCGCTATACGCGATTGGCAACTCGATGTAATTGAGAAAATAAATAAAAATATTTCATTACAAATCAAAAACACATCCCAATATTCCATCATTATGATTTTTCAGTACGACACCTATTGTAATGCACGATTACAATTACTTCCAAGTACTTCCAAGTGCTTCCAAGTGGTAAGTAACAATTATTGCTTATACGTCAGTGAGGGAAAATATTTCTGCTAAAAAAATAATTGCTAAAAAATTTAGCCTCTACAGCGATAACACTCGGTCCTAGTTTTATAAAATCCGCATCTCCGCGTTAAATAATTTGAATCTTATAGTGTGGTGCAATTGACATATCGTCCATTATAAAATATGTTTTTCGAAGATAAAATTTGCTACTTCAGAATACCAAAATCTCCTCGTTCTCGCGCTGTGCAGACAATTTTATGATCGACCTAGTAATGAAGGGAAATAAGGTTTCCGTGATTCTACTTGTAGGCGTTTGACGTTAGATGGCGCGTCCATGATGTATTTGAAAGAATAGTGATAAATCGATAAAAGCGACACCTGTAAAGTACAGCATACAACAGTCGCAATACACAATATTAAATAAATCTAATTTTAGAATATTTTATTCGTAAATTTCGAGACAGTGGTCCCGGTAATTTAAATGCAATTATTCGTCGGTCTAGGGGAGTCAAAATTTATCTCCTCGATGGCGATATGCGACAAGATTGGACGATCGAAAAGATTTTAAAAAAAAAACAAAAAAAAATCAAAAAATAAAACAAAAAAAAAACAAAAGAAAAAAAAACGAAAGAAAAATAAATAGATAGATAAAATAGAAAATAATAATAATTGCATTCATGGATGGGGAGTGTCAATAAACATAAAAGTGATCATTCGTGCGATTCTTCAACATTGATTAAAAGACGACCAGTCGTTATTAAACGCTGATGGCCGGTAAAAAAAAAGCATGATGTGTGCAATAAACGATTACGATTAAAAATATTTGACGGAAACGATCTTGAAATGACTTAATACAGAAAGAGAACGACTCTGAAATGGCAGAGATGAACTAATGACTCGCATCTCGTTCCGCATGCTTAAAGGAATCAGCGAGTGAGTGAGCGAGCGAGCGGCCGTGCGGCCGAGTGTGTGCGACTAAGTAAGAGAGAGAGAGAGAGAGAGAGAGAGAGAGAAAAATGCGTAGATAGACGGCTATTGGACAACACGATGATCGTGTGTCGTAAGATGCATTTAAGACATATTTTCCAATATTTTTCTAAATTAAACTTTTATTATTAAAAATTTCGTCATCGGACGAATAATGAACGATCGTTGGCATTGCAGAGCGTGTGGAAACGAGGGGAGATTTTTAAATGAAGATCTAAAAATTGATTAAGGATGCATATGGATTAACGAGTAAAATGGCAGTTATGAAACTTTAAGCGATACCGAACGAATATAGATGCCTCGGATAATAATTGTGTTAGTACCTATTAAATAGCTCATTCGTTTAGTATGCAAATACTATTGATTCTAGTATGCATGTATGACATACTTTTTAATTAAACGAATCATTATGGCCATAAAACAGCGGTAGATAATGTAATTCGAAAATCGACTGGTGGAACAGCATTTGACATGTGTAAAAATATGCGCATAACTAAAACTCCAACTCCTTATTCCGTATTATCTGTTTACTTTGCATTATAGATAAAAGGCCTACATGTTTGTTGCACTATTCGTAGAATTAGCAACGCACTCGCATTGGTTGCCGTTGCTGAAAATAATGAATTCGTAGCATCGGTTTTAAGCTAATTATATCGGGAGGGGAGCGATTGCAATGATGCGTTGCATTGTACGTCGGAGGCGAAAAGTGATTCTGTCAGGAACAGTATATTGAGATTGCAAATACGTATATTGAATTTCGTGTAAATTTGAATGGTAATTATCGTTGCGCTCAACATAATTGCCGGCAAGAGTAGCGCAATGCGTAAAAAGCATGTACAACACGCAAAGCCCATATTGCACGAATTTATGCGTTACGCGCATAAGGGGAGGGAAGCGCAATTTTTGCATTCACCTGCCCCTAATTTGCAGTTGTGACAAACACACAAAATAAACGGTCCCTCTGGAGGTACACCCTGTGCCTCTCTCCTCCTCCTCCGACGCCACATCCTCCTTCCCCGTCAACCGCTATTATTGAAAAGAGCGAGGATAGATTTGCGAGCCCGTATAATCATCTAATCCCGACGTGTTTTGTCGGGAGGGGAAGGGTGACCGGTCGATTTGCGGCGGTTCGGTGGGAGGTGGATGGGGAGGGGGAGGGAAAAAAGAGAAATAGCATAGATCGAAGCCTCGAGTGTAACGATTCTAACGGTACATCTTGGCTTGGCTTTTGCGTAATTTACATTCCACTGCGAGTGCGGCGAGCGGTAAAGCGAGAAAGAGAAATACTTCGTAGGGCTGGCGGGTGGAGGGGTTGTCTGAGGGATACGATGGCAACTGGCGGTGGGGTTGAAAGAGAGTGTGATATATATATATATATATATATATAGTTTGATACATAGATAGAGTGACAGAGAGAGAGAGAGAGAGAGAGAGAGAGAGAGAGAGGGAGAGAGAGAGAGAGAGAGAGAGACGACGACGACGACGACCGCGAGGGAAAGAAGGATAGGTCGGGTAAGATTCGATACACCGATGCACTTACGATAGCTCGTCGATATGGAGAGTAATGTAGCTCGATGCTAATCGATGCTTGTGTACGTCGGGACTGTGTCTGTGTGCAGGCCGCGCTCCTCTCGAGAGGAAGAGAGAGAGAGAGAGACAGAGAGAGCTCAATCTATTCTATTGCGTTACACAAGTTATACAATGTGCTAGAAACGGAGGAGAGCCGAGAGATAGATTATCGGGCGGAAGGAGGCTGGAGGTCGGGGCGCAATGCTTTATTAGCGGATCCATTGCCGTGCGGTCCAACGCCATTTTTTCCTTTTCCACACTTTCCACCACGAGCCCGTAGTCCAACTGCCGTAGATACCCGATTGCCTCTCTCCAGCCGCTCGTCCTCTACTTCCGCTCGCTCGCTCGCTCACTCCCTTCTTCTCCTCCTCCCTCGGGCCCCCGCCCCCCTCGTAGTCCATCTCGTCCGTCACAGTCAACGGCTATTCGACAGCCTCGTTGCGACCATTCTGAATTATCAGTGCCGATTCCTCGGGAATTTTGACCTGACACTTGGATAAGCGGCTCTACTCTGCTTTTTGCATTCTTGCACGTCCTCGCACATTTTCTCCTTGTCGCCGAGTATTTTCTCTTTTCTCCCATATACATCGCAATCCGGCTTCGTTACCTTTCCACTCGTCGCCGGCATTAAACTTTTCAAATCTATCGAATTCCCCGCTTGATAAGCAGGACGCTCCTTCATCCATCTCTCCCCGAATTCATATCGTCTTTCTACACATTTTTTATATCGGCTTTCTCACGTTTGCGTATATCGCAATCGTCAAAGCGCCCGCGAAGACCCACTGGAAACGTTATGACAGCGCCTCCGCAAATTATCGAACGCCCTTGAGATCATGGAGGCGAACGAACATTATTATTGGAAATTTAACGACGTTTATTAAACGGCCTTTGCCGCGGTTTTAGCGCGCCCAATTATCGAGCCGCCGCCTCGGCTTTTCCTTTACAATATGACAAAAAAACAACATGTCCGGCTTTAATGTCTTTGGCTATCGAGCGGCCTTTAAGTAACAACAAGCGGCAATCTGTTGCAATACGATCGCTTTTCAGTAATAATTGTCGTTTCGTACTACTTTAATAATATCATGCCCGGCAATAAATCACGTAGAAATACATTTAAGCGATTTTGACGCGTGATGGTCTTTTGATGCACTCGGCAAAATGGCCATAATGCGACAGGTGCAAGGTGCTAAGCACGGAAAAAGCTCACTTACTTTACAATGGTTTCGCTCACTAGCGTGGATGCACATTCTTAAAATATACGACCCATTAAGCTAATTTCAATGCGAATTGCGCTTAACGGGAGAAAAAAAGAGGAGGCGATTAGGTAGGAATGAAATCAGTTGCCACGTCATGTAAGCGAGTTTCTCATAGCAGCTCTCGACATTCTAAAGCCCCAGAGGAAGGAAAACGATTAAATTATTATTATCGTTATTATTATTCGTTGATCCTATACTGCAGCCACTGCCGCGTTCGTTGTTGCAATTGTCATTCTTCTTACTGTGGCAAAGACTCCTCCCCCCCCCCTCCCCCAACTTATATATTTTTTTGTCGATACAGGTGTTATCGACATGGGCAGGATTAAGGGGACGCGCACTTTAGAAATTAAAGGAGCGGAAGATCGATTGTTCCGCCGTTGAATAGTGCGTGCGATCGGGGCTCTGATTTTCTGATAAAAGCCACGACGTGGGGACCAAAGATGAGCTTTGGAGCTGAGTTAGGAGATGAGCCGTGAGATGCATGCATAACCGGATTTAAGGGTGGGGGTGGGTGGGTGGGGGGGGGGGGGGCATCGGGGGAAAAAGTGTTAGCGAGGCGTCGCGATGATCCTAGTATCGATGCATTGGTCGGACACGTGGAGGATTACTCGATCTCGAGGTTTTGCGAGAATTTGGCACAAATTCAGCGCAAAGCGGCTATGGTAATGGATCTATGCCGCTTTCGTGGGAGAGACACGATTAATGATTTTTATAAAAATTTATTCGAGTATCGGGGGTAATACTTTGTACTGGCTGAGTCGCAATTTGGTAAATTGTCATTGATCAAGTACTACTCAGTGTGTAAATGAAGTAATGATTGTGCGGTTAAGTAATATTGGGTGATATTTGAAGTTTATGCGAGATAATAGGAGACGCAAGCTTCGAAAACTTGTCGAGTAGTTAATTGAATTATGATATTTGATTTGCAAGCTTGACGATATCGAACCACTGGGGTACTTAATTTACATGTTCCATTATAAGTGTTGGTTTTTTTTTTTTTTTTTTTTTTTTAATACTATCCAAACGATACGTTTGCTCAGTCGTATTCCAACAGGTATCGATCGAAATTGCCATTACCCAGTATGAGAGAAAAGGAAGCGTTATAATCTCTTTGCTTTAAAGTTTAACCAGAGATAGACCGATATATTTAATATGGAACAATGAATTCTGCTTTTGGTGATATTTTGTAGTTTCAGCCAATCGTGGGTGTGTGTTGAGGTGTCGCTGAAAATTACTTTTACGCATCGTTGCCGTTATAAATATCTTTGGTTGAATATCCGATTACACGTTTAATGATGTCATTACTTCCATTTTTACACTGTGCTTTGTAGTGATATGAAATTAATGGTAAATATGAAGAAAAATAAACTCGTCGACGTGCAATAATTACACAGTGTAGATTTTAAAAACTTTACTAATTACAGACTAAATATTTCACGATGGCTAATGGGAAAACTTACAATAATAGTCATTATAATGATATCACATTAAATATCCAGTTCTACATAAGTAAGTGTAAGAAAAATGCTATTGAAGGCATTGGATATATTACATTGGTTATTGCACGTGAGAAACGAATGTGAGAGAATTGGAATTTTTTATTTTCGCTTATATTTCATCTGTGTTCGCGGTGAGAGGAAATTCTGCCATTAACTTATCAAAATGTTTTTACTCTGTCAACAAACAAATATTTTCGAAGCGATCATTTTTATTACCTTACGAATTCAATGTTCTTCCAGATTCTTAGCCTATTAGCTTTCGAAATGTCAAGATCGTAAACATTATTTCCCATTAGAGCACATATTTATCTTAATTACTTTAAAAATACCAACCGTTTTATTGTATTGAAAAACAAAAGATGAAGAAGAAGAAGAATAAGAAGAAAAACAAGAAATAAAAAGAAAAAGAAAAGGAGAAAAAAATAATAAACAAAGAAAAAAAAAACCTTTAAAGCTTTATTTAAATCGGTATGTATTAAACAACAGAAGAGTCATGCTTAAAAAATGAAATTGTGAAATGGCCAATTAATGTAGAAAGTTTGCGCATAATAAAAATTAAAATAACAGTTTATATCTTGAAATGTAGCTAGCGAGATACATTAGCTCCTTATACTATAAATATAATTAATAAAGAAAGGAGAAAATGTAAATGAATTATTTATTCATTAAACGAACTTCATTGTTATTTAAAATTCAAATATTTATAATGTTCATATTTATTTTACTTTTCCCAAGTATACGTATGACAAATACATTGATGTAACGACACTTCGGCTTCTGAAGAATATCAATTCCTGGTAACATTTGTAACTCATGTTTATTGAATAATAATTTAAATTATATGATCTTGTAATATTAATAACTTTTTATGATTTTCATAAAAGAAAAATGAAAAGGAAAAAATGCAATTAAAGCTGATTATGTCATCTATTGAAACAGTCATGAAGCAGGCAGATACCATTCTATTATGTAAATATTAAAAATATTTCAAACTATTGCTCAATCAATGATAATTATATTGAATTAGTAATTTTATGAATTTCATAGTTTGAACAAATCATCCCAATAAATGCGACTATTGATGGACTCGGCTTTCCACGCAATAATGACTCTTGCAATTTGATATAATCGTAAATGCATTTGTGTCTACTTCTTGATTAGCGGCTCAAAGCTTCTAAATTAAGTCTCCTATTTTCTATCTAATAATTGCTCTAACCTTTATAACCTTGTCATTATTTATACAAAAATACTCTAGACAATGGTAGGGCCTTTGGTAATATTCTTATCGTTCTTTTTTTTATATTTTTTCAATGGTGTTTGGAGCGTCGTCCGATAGAACGAAATAATACTTTTCACACCGTTGGTTCGACCTTTTACGTTGTGCTACGATTATCCCAACTCTCTCTCTCTCTCTCTCTCTCTCTCTCTCTCTCTCTCTCTCTCTCTGCCTCTCACTCATTATTATTGCCAGTAGTGCTGTACATATTTCTTACATACATACTTAAGTCACAATTAAGATTTTGCATAATAAATTCTATTCGTTGTCATTGTGGCGTTTGACAATTATAAAGAAACTTTATTTGAAACGCGCATAAAATTCTCGATATCCATTGGTTTATCGTGTGTGTGTGTGTGTGTGTGTGTGTGTTTTTTTTTTATTTTTTATGTGTAATTGTAATCGTCGGAATTTTTTGATGGAAAAAAAAAACAACAAGAAAAAAGAAAAAAAAAAAGGAAACGAATTATATGAATTTTGATAATGAATACGCAGACAAGCGTATAATGGGAGATGCCTCGCCAATGAAATTGATTAGAATAATTGTAGGATTTTTCTTTAATGATCGAGCCGAGCAATTTCGTTCCGGTGAACTTATGGATAATTATTTAATATGCATTATGTTAATACGCATAAAAGGCAGCACGCGCAGTAGTAATAGCAGTTGTAACAGACAGTACGATTGATGTAGAATAGATTTGCGTGGAAAATTTTTACGAGTATATAGAGACTTTTGGGAGGCGCATAATGTACGAATAAGCCATTGAAACAAATAACGATTGGTTTTGTCGTTTTCATTGTTTGATTGTATTTTTTGCTTTCTTTTTGTTTTTTGTTTTTGTTATATTTAGCGTTCGGTAAGAGAGACAGAGAGAGAGAGAGCAATGTTGTAGGCCATGTGAGGTAGCGCGATCTATTACTCAATTGTAGAATGTATTTGTTGAATAAGCCGTTTGTTCGTGAGAATAATTTAATTTGAAATTATTAGCATTATCGGCGAATCGCGAATGATTGATTTTTCGTACATAGGCTACTTTCCGCGTATCTCAAATAGGCATCGTTACTGATTTACCAACTATAATCACGCCAGCATTATACAACTTGTAATTTGACAAGAGGTCTTACCATATCACCAGTTGTAGAATTTCCTCCAAGTAAATTACAACATATTTAGTTCTAATTACACGGTAGAGCAAACGTTCATCGCAGCCTACTGCAATTATCATTATAGGCACCGCGATGATATTAGAATAACGTGTGATATTATCGATTACAATAATTCATTTATTTAATTAATTAATTAATTATGTTTTTATTTATTCATTTTGTCATTAATTTGAATGATTCAAGGCTCCCCAGATAGTAAGAGAAGGATAAATCTTGGTAAAAAAGCGCAGTAAAATGTTGTTACCTTATTAGCCAGTATTTTGAGAAATTCATGCGCGTAACTATTACACGTTGACAGGCACGCAATATTTTTTTTCTGGTAATTTTATCATAATACGACCATAATATTGAATATGTTTAGCACCCATGAGCGTCAGAGATTTCGCAAAATTCTTGTAAATAGGATGATCGATTTACACTAGTTTTAAAGTTGGACATTGCACTATAGAGTATTGGAAATCGTTTTTTTTAATTATAATTGACGTTACATATCGACGACATTCGAGCTACTCCTAATGCAAATAAAGAGTGCAAATACGTTAATTAGCTCGATTATGGAGAGGCAGATACATTATGGCCTTAGTCGATAAAATTGAGAGAGAGAGAGAGAGAGAGAGAGAGAGAGAGTGTGTGTGTGTGTGTGTGTGTGTGTGTGTGAGGGGGGGGGGCAAACAAGAAAGAAAAAAGCAATAAAAACTAGAACGAAAAAGCAGTAATTGGCAGCGAGCAGTTACGGAAAAACAAAGTTTATTCGACCTTCGCAGTGACATCTTTAAATTTTACGACCAGGAAAATTATTAGCTTTCCGAGCTTACCGAGCATTTCCGACAACTCCACTGTGCATCAGCAATGAAAGTTAAAAATAAACTCAACAATGAGCTAGGGGAGTACGTCGCGCGCAACAATAAAAGCCAGATGCCATCGGGATAATTCGCGATTCGGGGATAGCTTCATGTTTTTCAACTCCCGCGCACAATGCCTTGCCAATTGAACGGCGGCGGGGTGGGGAGCGGATTCGCTGCACTTTCGACTCGCGAAAAACGCCGTGTTTTTCCCATTCGAGACGCTCGTCAACGTACAATGCAACCGATAGGACTGCAGACAAAGCGAAGGTCAGCGATGTATAATAATGGCTCTTTAAAGCCTGTTTACTCGCCAAGACTCAAATATTTATCGACAAGAACGATTTAAAAGGAGAGTGGCATTTGCCAGAGCGCAAGCCGCTCGAGCGATCCGCAGTGCGCGGCGCGCATTACATTAGAGCTGCGCGCGGCCTTACTCATCGTTATTGCGACACTTTAGGGAAGTGGGAGCAAAACAAAAGGAAACGACTGAAATGAAAAGAAAAGGAAACTTTCCGTAAGGCGCGCGCGACGCTTATTGAGGAGGAGGCTCGAGTCGCGGGGGAGGTTGGAGTGCGCCGGTGTCGCGATCCGCGCACTAATAAGCCGCTCGTTAGGAGCGAGTAGTGGGGCGGTGTGGGATGGGGACTTGGAGAGGGCAGCGAAGGGCGAATATTGGTAATGGCACTAGGTTGGCCTTATTCGTCAAGGATTAACCCAGTTTCGCGGGGGAGCCGATAAGAAGCCCGTGAAATGTAGGTTGCAACCACACGGGGCCTTTTTCCGCAGCGCCGTGATATCCTACGCTTAACTGGTATCCGTCATGCGAAATTTGGTGGGCAGCGGCCCAATGCCCGCGGGGCCGAAGGAGGAGGTGGTAGCGTTAGCGCGAAAATCCATTGACAACGTCGGGCGGCTCAGCGTAGAGACAGCCACCTTGGAGACCGATGGATAACTAATTACATACTCGGCTCGGGCGGGACGATCATTGCGCAATTGCGCGCACGGATATAAACGAGGATGGGCCGTTTGTGGGCGATCTTAGGGGGCCCTACGCGCCCCCACCCGTGACGGAGGTTGCGGACGACGACGAGCGACTGCGAGCGACTACGAGCGACGACGGGTGATGACGGGTGACGACGAGTGAGGACGGGTGAGGACGGGTAACGAAGAGTGACAATGGATGACGATCGGTGATAACGGGCGACAGGGGGTGGGGGTGGGCACGGGCGTTGGGGGTCGGTACGATAGATGCGGTGGTGGGTTAGGCGATGTGTGTCTCTGTGTGTGTATGTGTGTATGTGTGTGTGGGGGGGGGGTGTTGTTGTTGTTGTTATTGTCACGAGGCTGTAGTTCGCCCTATCCGTGATTTTCCGATTTTCCGCGCATGCATCGCACGCGCCTCCGCGTTCCCTTCCTTATCTAGAGCTTCGCTCGTCTCTTTGTGCGACATCGACAATGGGAAAAGCAACGGGCGCGTCACCCCTCGGATTCGTCACCCGAGTGGCATTCGGTCCAAGAAAGAAAGAAAACAAATAAGAGGAGTTTCGTCGTTGTGATTTGATTGTCGCTGCCACTACTGTCGCTTTGGGCTGGGAACGCTCGTGATTATGCGCCGATCTGCCACCGTCGCCGCCGTTGTCATTGCGCCTCGCCATGGGGAGACCGCGAGAACCTGTCGGGAGGTGCGAATAAAATGCAAAGAGACATGGGGGTAGGAATGGAGGAAGAGATAGAAAGCAAGCGGGAACCTACGAGGGTGTTAGCAAGGGCGGGTGGGTGGGCGGATGGGCCGGGGTGACGAGAGCGCCGAGGTACTGCGTAAATAGCGAAGCTCTCGGCGCTCAGCTTTGTTTCGTCACATTGGCATCGCGGCGTCGCTCCAGCTGATGGAGTAAAATGTCCTCCCCACTCGGCCGCTCACTCGTGCCTGCGCTCTTTAAATCCCGAGGCTGCCGCGAACCAACGTGCGTGCGTCGTCTGCCTCGGTGTTTGTGCGCCTGACGTGTGGGTGCGCGCGCGCTCCTCTCCTCGCTCTTTCGACGGGCCGAAAGTCTTTTTCCTTTGTTCGCGGGACTCCGCGCGCAGCCCCGCCCCCTCAACGCCAGCCACTGCCGGGGCAGGCGAACCCGTGATTTTCCGAACCGCTTTTCCGTCTCGGTCCCGTTCCCGGTAGCCGCATCGTTGCTCTCGACGTCCGTACGAGGGGAAAGTTCTCGAAGAGCCTGCGTGTGTCGTCATCGATAGCAGCCAGCTGATGCGAAAATGGCTGCCGCACGACGTCAGCTGAAACTCAGCGCGCTGTCGGATGGCTCGTCCCTCCGTCAGCCTCGTCGTCCTCGAGGCTTGCCCTATTAGCTTCGAGCGGCGTTCACCGGGGAGCGAACGGGGCGCGCAAGACTCCCGCGAGTAGCCGCGCTCAGCTGTCGCGACCGATAAACAAAGGAAGCCAACTCCGGGTGCGCGACTCGAGCGCATCCAAGTGGCCGCTCGCGCCGTAAGGGAGACCCTCCATCTGTTTACAAACAAACAAAACGGGGGGAACGGTGCGCAATTGCAACGGACCTATGACAATGAGTCGGGGGGCTCCGCTCGGCAACAGAGTTGCGGAATCTTCGACTGAGTGGGGGGGTGACGTCGAACTGGCCTCGGTGAAAAACCCGCGGGTCGGAAAAAACCGTGGCGGCGGGAGAGGCACGCGAGTCGGCCGGAAAACGAGGAAAACGAGACAAAGGAAAATGCTGCGCCGGTGTTCGTTACTAGGTGGCGGCGAACCCGTGGCAGGGAGGTGCGCGGGGCATGGCGAGAGTGGCGCAAAGGGGGGGAGGGAGGGCCACTCGGGGCCGAGTGAGTGCAGCGCGTTGCAGCGGCACTCGGGAAAGCGCTCGCGTCGTTCTCAGATGTTGGACGGTCGGCCCCGAGCGGGGGCGGCGGGGGCGGTGGCGGCGACGGCGGGTGCAGCCGCCGCTGTTGCGACGAAGGGCGTCGCGGTGGGGGTTGGAGCCGCGAGTTAGCAGTGGAGGTTGGGTGGGTTGAGGGGCTAGGAGGAAAGAACATGGCGAATGGGTTGCCGGCGAGGCTCGCTCTCGAGGAAGCCCTCGGCTTCGTCGAGGCGCTCGGTTACTCTCGGCGATACGCCGGCACCACGTCCCGCTCTCGCCCCCCGGCGACGTCGGCCGCCTAGCTGCGTCTCCTTCACGAGTCGCACCGCGTGGGGAGCTAGGGGTGGGGGCCCCGGCCGGCCAATGGCCGTAAGTAGGTCAGAGTCCCGGTCCAATGGGGTTGCGAGGCCATGTCACGTGGCTTTGTTGTTATCTATCAGCTGTTTTGCCCGGGCGGGTGCACGGCCGGCCGGCGGCGAAAGGGGCCGCCGTATCCCCCCGTCGATACTGCCGCTTGCAAGCACCGTCACGCTCCCACCAGTTGGCGGTCCCCGGGCTCTCCCCCTTTCGCTCTCGTGGTGCGCGCGGCGGCTACGGCGGCTCAGGCAGCTACGGCGGTTACGGCGGCTACGACGGCGGAATCCGAGGCCTCGAGCCGCCGTTGCCACCGCCACCGTTACCACTGCTGCCGCCGCCACCACCACCGCCACCGCCGCCAACGCCACCGCCGCCGCCGTCGCCGCCGTCACCGCCGTCACCGCCGTCACCGCCGTCATAGCCGTAGCCGCCGTAGCCGTAGCCGTAGCCGCCAGTCGAAGCTTCTCTCGGCGCGGCGCTCAGTACCTCCCGGTTCGCTCGCAGTTGTGTGTCGCGTTACGGATCTCGAGACTCCCAGGCGCACTTCGCGTGCACTCGCATTGCACGTACGCACGTAGAGTAGACGTGCGCGCAGCGTTCGGCGCGTCCTCTGCAGGCAGCGCGCGCACACGGAGGCCCACCGCCGCGGGCAGCGTCCAGCGTTCAGCGCGTTCAGCGTCCAGACCTCCGGGTCCGAGGACAAAAGGCCGGGCCCGGGTGCCGGCGATTATGTTGCCGGCGGCTAAGCGCGCCGTCCCCAACAGCACCGAAGCAGCAGCAGCGATCGAGCGCGCGCCGAGCCCCAAGCGGCTCCGAGCTCCCGCGTAGGAGCGCTCCCTCCCCTCTCCTTCACGAGGCCCCGTCGCACCGATAACTCAGCGGAGGCCCGTACCGGCCAGTGTCCCGTTAAGAGCACGCATCCACTCCGCCCATTCACCGAGGCCAGGGTGCGGAGGGCCCCGCGCGGGCCCTAGGAGCACGGCGGGAGCGCGCGAGCGGAGACCTCGGAGCGCCGTCCCGCGGAACCGCCCCAGCACGGAAGTCCCGGGCCAGCAGCAGCCGGCGCCGAGGCGCAGGCGACGCCAGCAGGCGCTGCAACATCAGCAGCACCCGCCGCACCAGCAGATCATGTCGACGGGGAAGCGGCTCGCGAAGCGCAGCATCATCGGGACGCGCGTCTGCGCGCCCGGCGACGACGGCAAGTACTACTGCGGGGTCATAAGCGCGGTCAACACGCCGGCGTCGCCCCAGCAGCCGGAGCTCGCGGGCCTCAGCATAACGCCCAATACGCGATACTCGGTGAGATTCGACCCGGTGCCCCAGGGCTCCAAGACCCCCGACTCCAAGAACGAGTACTCGGACCGGGATCTTATAGGACCGGGATTCGGCAGCGTCACCGGGGCCAGGCTCGTCGCCGGCCAGAGGGTCTACCTCACCTACAACGGCCGGGAGATCCAGGCTGAGGTCACCCAGCACAGGGAGCACCTCGACGAGGTGGACGTGCGCATCGCCCCCTCCGGACAAGAGGTTAGTACCGATGCGCCGTCCGAGGATGCGAGGAGGCCAGGAGGCCGTCCATCACCTACCCGGTTGTCCCCAATTCGTCGTCCTCGCGTAAGCAGGCCGCTGGTCGTCACCGGCCTCGCCAATGCCCCACCGAGCAGCCCCTGTTGCCCGTTCCACCTACCGCCTCCTGGTTAGACCTCGAGGAGACACGGGTGCCGGGTACCTCCGGGGCACTCGCGGCTGCCGGGCCGCGCGCGCTCGCTCGCCCACCTTCGATCGGCCAATTTCTAGGTTATGCGTGTGCGAGTCGAGGCACGGCTGGGAGGAAGAGAGCCAGACGAGCTCGTGAAATCGGCTCGGGCGCAGTTGCATTTTATGAATTATTAATAACGAATGGGCATTGCGACACGAACTCGTACTCGTATTTCAGCGATGTGCGTCTCGTCGCCGGGCCTTGGCAGCGCGGGCTGTTAAAGTCGCGAGCCGTGCTCCGTAATTTAAAACCCCGAGGAAAAGCTGCGCGTACGGAGAAGGCATTTAAAAGAAGACCGAGCCAAATATCGTATAACTGATGCGCGCCTCCTCTTCCTGCCCCCGTCCCCCGCTTTTTTTCTTCTTCTTTTCCTTTCGTTTCTATTCTTTTTCATCGCGGTCGCGCCCGCTTCCTTACTCTTATTCCACCGATGCCACTTTACTGGGCTTTTGGCTATTCGTTGCTTTCCCACTCACTTCTTCTGTATTTCTTTCACTCTTTTATTACTCTTTTATTTCTCTCTCTCTCTCTCTCTCTCTCTCTCTGTTTCTATATCTATCTCTATCTCTTCCTTCTGACCATCATTGTTATCTCTCCTCCCATTCTTTCATTTCTTCCATTCTTCCTCTCATATTTTCATCCTCTCCTCCTCATTTCCTTGCTTCCTTCCTTTTTTCTCCCTTGTTTCTTTCCTTCCTTCTGTCCTTCCTTCCTTCCTTCCTTCCTTCCTTCCTTCCTTCCTTCCTTCCTTCCTTCCTTCCTTCCTTCCTTCCTTCCTTCCTTCCTTCCTTCCTTCCTTCCTTCCTTCCTTCCTTCCTTCCTTCCTTCCTTCCTTCCTTCCTTCCTTCCTTCCTTCCTTCCTTCCTTCCTTCCTTCCTTCCTTCCTTCCTTCCTTCCCTCCTTCCTTCCTTCCTTTCTTCCTTCCTCCCTTCCTTCTTTTCTTCCTTCCTCCCTTCCTTCCATTCTTGCTTACTTCTGCTATTTCTCCTAGCCCCCCCCCCCATCCTCCCGGCATCCCTTATTCGCGTCCAATGTCAAATTGCAACGACGAAGCTGCGGATGCCCTCTCTAAATGCATCATCTCGCGTTGACGTGTCCGCGTTCTCCGTGCACCTCGTCATTAATTAGCGTAAATCCACTGTTCGTGGTAGCATAATTTGGTCATTGAAAGCTTATGGATTGGTAGCGCTATCATCGATCGATCGATTTTCCAAGCGTCGATCGAGTGATCTATCAGATCGTATCGTATCGTATCGCATCGCATCGCATCGCATGAAATCGCACCGAGGAGGAGGCAACAGTGGCGGCGGTAGTGATCGTCGCGTAGCTCGGCGGCACGGACGCGCCGTCGATTGGAAATTTTAAAAATGCTCGGCGTCGACTTTGATGATCGTATTTAAAAATAAAGGAAGCAATGATGGAGATGATGCACAAGGAAGAAAGGCGTCTCGGCCTTTGCCGTGCATATATCGTATGCACGCGCCGGGCTACTCCTGGTCCGCCCCCCCCTTCTGCTACTACCACGCCCCTCTCCTTCCCGTCACTAACGCAGTAGAGCGACCGGTGCCGCGCGTTAATCAGAAAATTTAATTTTCCTGACCTCGTTCCCAAAGCGTAGTTGGCCCATTTTCGTCGTGCGCATGTGCACTGTCTTTCTCGTTTCCCCTCTTCGTCATCACCACCTCCTCCTTAAACGCTGCTGCTGTTGCCGCCGCCGCCCCCGACCTCTCACTCCCTCTTATTCTCTCGTCCCCTACCTCCCTCTCGCGGTCTTTCCCTGCCTCTCCCCGACGCCGATCCCGCCTTACCGCCTGCTCGGTCGGTTGCGCTCTCTCTCTCTCTCTCTCTCTCTCTCTCTCTCTCCCACTTACTACACACTTACTCTCTGTTGCTCTATTTCTCTCTTTTTTAATTCTCTCTCTACCTCGCTCACTGTCCGTACATCCATCCGTCCGTCCATCCGTCCATTCTTCGCTCGCTTCGTGGCCCTTTATCTATCTCCCTATATTCCCAGCTACATCACCCCGTTCTACCATTCACTCCAGTTCTCTCTCTCATCTCTGCTGCCCCTCTATGGGTGTCGCGCTGCTCGAAAGAAGATGCAAGCGCACGCTTGCGAGCTCTCGATCTTCGTACTTTGGGTGCGATGCGCAACGAAATGGGCGAGCTCATACGTCCTCGTTGTATGTGTGTTCCATTTTTGATCATCTCTTTCCGAGTCACGGCAAGATTCCCCCAATTGCCACCCCGAAGCCCCAATGACGATTCGCACGAGCCGGACCGATGACAATCAGACAAAGAAAGAGAGGCCGAGAGAAAACTTGCATAGAAGCGTTTTAGGTCTCTCCGTAGTAACCCGTCCCCCCTACCACTTTCCGCGAGTACTTTTACCTAAATTTCTCGGACCTTTAACATAGGTTTAATATTCCTTTCTACACAGCATAGTTCATCTTTCATTTTCTCTTGTATAATCCTCTCTCCCCGCTGCTCGACGTACCGACGACACCATCACCGGTGCTGTCACTCGTCCTCGCTCTACGTTTCTAATTGCATGGCTTAATTAGGAACGCCCGCCCGAACGATTTCACCGCTCGATTGCTGCCTAACTAAGCAAGTGCTCGGCAGCTCGTTCCTCGCACCTTTGAGGCATCAAGGCATCGCTTTCCACTATCGCCTCGCGTTCCCCTTTGTAATCGCCCTCCGTACCTTTGCCCCTGCCCTCACCCCTCGTCCATCATCGCGATCTTTCTTCACGAGATTAACGTCGGAATGCCTAGAGCACGTAATGCAACGGGAGTGTCTTCATCGCGGCATCACGGGACTTCGCAACGCGATAAGCCCTATCCCGTTACGTGGGCGCGGCCCGTCCACGTGGACGTCGAGAGGCCCGGCACGGAAATATCCGGGAGGTGATGAGCCGGCCGCCAAAGATAGTACGCGAGCCGGCCGGCCGGCCGGCGGCCACATCCTCGATGCCGCTTCACACCGGGACAGGCACCTCGGTATTGCGTAAGTCGCTGGATCGTCTTCGCGAGTCGCTCGTGTCGGCTCTGCTGGCGGCGGCGCCGCAGTCGTCGCGCACTACGCTCGTTATTACGCGCGATTCTGTTGCGACCCGACGCCCGGGACTCGTCGGCGATCGCTAAACCCACCCACTTTGGAACGCGCGATGGGTCTTACGATATGCCCCTGCCTGTCCGGAGTCGCGAATCCACGAATCGATCCTTCTCCGCTCGCCGCCCATGACGTCCCCCTAACGAGGTCTATCCTTGAAATTAAAGACATAGATCTATCTCTACGCGAAACTCGAAGTTACTTACGTAAGCTGGACGAGGATTATTTGCGGGCTACAGGAGGAGTACGGGGGTGGTCAGTCAAGTGGGAGAGAGTGTCGTGGCGGTGGTGGGGGGGGGGCACTTTGTCCATATGCCGGTGTACATTATACAATGCGCGCGTTGAACGTACTTCTAAAAATAAGTTGTTTTCGTATCCGATGCGATATATTGCGCGCGCCTTTTTCCGCGGTCGACTGGAAAATCTCATTGGCCGCAGAGGCTGCGCGTCCATGCGTGGCGGCGGTTTATCCAACACCGCCATCCCCCGCGTCAGAGCCCTGGAGAACGCGGGAAGGAGGTCGAGCGACGGGCACGAGCTGCCTTGGATACCTCGTCGTGGGAGCGCCCAATAGAGAGCGTCTTTGTTCTCTCGGGTAGTTAGAGTCAATGTTAAGTTGCTTGTCTCTCAGTCTCCCTCACCCTTCTCTTGCACTCTCTCTCTCTCTCTCTCTCTCTCTTTATCTATGCATCTATCTATCTATCTCTCTATCTCTCTACCTCACTATCCCTCTACTTCACTATCACTCTATTTCTCCGTCGCTCTGTCTCTGACTTGCACCACGTCACACCCCCTCCGCTACTCGCTCTCATCCTATCGCACCCTCTCTCACTCATTCTCCTCTCCCATTCTCCCACCCTCGACTTCTTACTCACACTCTCGCTCACTTATTCTCTCGCTCTCTCAAATTCTCTCACTCTCTCTCTCTCTCTCTCTCTCTCAAATTCTCTCACTCTCTCTCTCTCTCTCTCTCTCTCAAATTCTCTCTCTCAAATTCTCTCTCTCTCTCTCTCTCTCTAGCTTCGTATGGCGCTATTTCAGCTGTGGCTGCTGTGGCTGCTGCTGCGCCGATGCATTCTCTCCCTCTCTCTCTCTCTCTCTCTCTCTCTCTCTCTATACCCCCGCCGCCCAGCTCTCCCCCCGTGACGCAAACTGGGTCAGATCGACGTAGGTCGGTCGCGAGCCGATGCAAAAGTGAGAGTAGGCGCGCGGCTCTCTGAACTAGAACGGATTGGACGGCAGCCGGCCTAACGTCATCTTGGAGGCCAGCCGGCTTGTCGCGAGCTAGCCGCTGCCGCTAATCGCCGCCTTCCGAGCCACTTTCCCATCCACCCCCACCTGCCCCCGGCCATTGTCCGAGGAAGCTGTGCGCAGTCTTTATTTCGGGAACAGGTGCTTTCGCGCTTAGAAATAGTCTCTTGGCGACGTGCCCGCCGCTACTCGTCGAGTCATAAGGATACGCGCCTCTTAAGCCCATCGCGGCGTATTTAGCGGCCCGTGAGATGTTGCACCGCCAGCGTTACCAACCCCCGGGTCGTTCCTACTGCTCCTGCTCCGCTCAAAATCGGCAAATTACGAACCGCTTCGGACGCCAACACCGAGCAATGCGGGGCGCGGCGAAGGTCGCGGCAAAGCCTCGCATGCCAATCATCACCCTGGCTTTAGGATATTGTCGACACGCCCCCGCGACACCAGGGTTTCGCACGGACGCTGCCTCGTCCCAGTTTCACTGGAACATGAGCGTCGGGCGATCGGCCGACCAAGCAGACGCGACGAAAAAAATTGTCTCCGTGTCATTAACTCGAACGCGGCCAACTAAATGTCTCGTTATTAAAGTATATTGAAAGTTCAATGTCTTTGCGGTGTTTTAATCGAGTGATTTGGGGCTTGGGTAGTGGCGCGGATTAGCTACGCTTTCACTGCTCCACGAACGAGCGCGTTCGGCCCTTTCGTTTAGCGCAGAATGAGTTGGGTCGGTTCCCGGCCGTGGAAATCGAGGCCTGGATAAGGATTAGTAAGGAGAGCCGAGTGGGTCCGTGTGACTTATTTGAATAACGGCGAGTCGCTCGTTACGGAGCGCCGTTACCCACTCGGTCGGCCTCGCCTCCGTTTACAAATCCTTTTTTCACCTCTCGAGCGAATAAAATATTCCGGGAGCGCGCGCTCGTTCTGAATTTCGTAAAGCGCACGTAGTACGTAAGTTGCATCGATTCGTAATATCTTTCCGTCCGTGGCTTTTCCGCATCGCAATGCCGTGACGAGGAGGTCGCGCACGCACACACAATAACCGTCCCTTTTACGGAGCCGCGTGAAAGTCTTGGCGCTGGCGAGGCGCGCGCGCGCATCCAAAGCGAAAAATGCCCCGCATTGGTGCGTATATGCAAGCGCAAGGCTGCGTTGCGCAACGCGCGAGCGATGCTCGCGTTATCTCCCTCCCCTCCGCGCGCGCGCGCTTATGTGGAAATCGGCCGCCGCGCGCCGCAATGTCATTTGGCCATTTTTTTTTCTCTTTACCGAATGCCGCGTCTGCGCGTTGGGTATTGACGTTTTCAAGGCCGGCGCTATTTTCTAGGAAAAGTTACGAAGTACGCTCGACTGGAAAAGGCATTGCGCGTCGCCTCATGCGCCGAAAACAGTGCGACGAAAAGCTCGACGCCGGATACTTGCATGACCGTCGCTGGGAGCATCGGCTTACCATTATCGACGAGAACGCTTTCACGAGCCGCCCTACTGCACGCCCACGCAACACCACCCAACCCGGCCCCGTTCCATCGCATCCCGGGCTATTGTTTCTAAGAAAATATCGCTTCCGTTATGCAAATCCGGTGCTCGAATGCACCGCGCGGCCGCGCTAATCTCCCCTCGGACAAAGCGACTCGCGTCCGTATTCGCGTGCCTATAGCCGGCTTCCCGCCCCCACCCAACTATCCCTCCTCAGCCCCATACTCGCGCGCACGCTCAGCCACATTGGAGCAGGTGTGGAGGCGCGAGATTGGCATAGACCGGCCTCCGGAATACGATCACCCGATCTGCTCGAATCCAGCTCGGGATCTCCGCATGGTTAGAGGGTGTCCGCGATATCTCTCTCTCTCTCTCTCTCTCTCTCTCTCTCATTCACTCATATTGTCGGTACTCCGTACGCTGAGGGATCGCGAGCGGGAGCCGCTCGGTACGCAGCAGATAATGTCGAAAGAGCCGTTGCTACTTTAATGCCGCCTGAGTAGCTGTCGCAATCGTGTTAATGCGCGCGGCGCCACTTTGTTGCCACGCTCTCGCAGCTGCGGAAAAGGGCTGGAAAAATCGGGGCCTTTTGTTAGGCATCCGTAGCCAATTGGGAAAATGCCCGAGGCGAGCATACGAGTCGACGCTATCGAGTCGGAATATCGCTCTCGTTGCACCGGACAAAGACCGATATTTATGCTAATGCCACTGACCCAATTTGGTTTTGCGGTGAATAAGCCTTTTCTCGCTCGTTCCCCAAGTTCGATCGCGATCGCGCAGGACGGGATAACAATGACGACGTAAATCGCGGGCAACTGCATACTGTGCAGTTGCACTCCGACGCCTGACTGACCAAGGGCCACGACCTCACGATTCCCCATCGCCTAGGCTAAATCGGGATTCTTCAAATTTTAGCGTGTAGCCAATTGTCGGGGGCCGAGTGCGTAACATCGTCTATCGATCACACCAAAGTTACCCGTCTCTCCCTCTCTCTCCTCTCTCTCTCTCTCTCTCTCTCTCTTTCTCTCTCTCTCTCTCTCAACGGCATTTCGCTTTTAATAGCACGTGCCGTACGCGATAATTTAAACGGCCGCTCTCTAGCTGTGCTTAAAGTAACGAATGCCGTATTGTTCCTCCTCCACGGCGACTTAGCGTAATTAAATCGCACGAAGGTCATAAAACGTGAAATGCATGCGCACGATCCTGGCGTTCACCGGCCGATTTGGCGTATTTAAAGAGGCGTCGCGTCCAGTACACCTCGCTTGAGTACAATTGAGCAAGGGGCGGCTGCGGTTGGCCGCGACGAGGGCTAATAGCGGATAGTCGAGGGGATGTAGCAACGAGGAGAACGAAGCCGGTGTGACGAAAGTGACGAGGTAGATCGCGTCACTGTTTAGAAATCGTTGTCGTCTCCCCTCGCCAACGAAATGCAATTCGCCAGGCAGCGTTTGCGAAATCCCGAGCCGCTCGTGCCGAGATCCTTGGCCGACCGGCGCCCCTGATACTTCTCCGCTCCCCCACTGCACCTTGTCCCATACTTCTAACTCCCTCTCTTGCTCCCAGACACGTCTTGCTACGCTACGAGGAAGCAGCTTTAATAGAAGAGTCCCTCTTTCACTCCCCCCCCCCCTCTCTCTCTCTTTCTCCCGGGTTCTTTACACATTCGAAAAGAGCACAAGGGAGCAGCATCGTAGCAGCCGAAATTCAATAGGACTGACACCGACAAGACCCGAATTGCCGATGCGACGCCGCACCACGACGATCCCCTTCATATATCGCGTCGCGAGTCGCGAGGTCACGTTCCTACGACGTGCATCCCGAGCGTGGGCCCGCACGCACGTAGCCGGTCGAACGCGCAAACTCATTTTAATAACGGTGTCGTACGAACGACGTCCCCGAGCGGAAAAAGTACGCTCGTTGGCTTCTGCTTAACCCCTCCCTCCTGCCGCCGAGCTTTTCCTCCAAGCGCCAAAAGAGAGCCGGAAATCCGGCTTTGCTCGCGCGGCTGTTGACGCCTTCCGTCCTCATGTTTTTAAATGCGAACCTGCGCGGGCCCCTCGCGCACCAGAACCGTTGTGGTACACCATGGCGATCGCTTACGATCCACGGACCTCCTTCCTAACTGTCTCCAGTCCCGAGTCGTCTCGGGGCCTTGCGCAAGGCCCGCGACAACACGGTCATCGCACCTCCGTCTCGAACTCTCCCCTATCCCCTTGCTCGCGAACCCACTCAGACCGCGTTCTCGGCCCGAGTGTCCCCGGGCATCTGGTCCACCGCGATTCCAAATCAGCTGGACAGTCGCGAACGAATCGGAACGACCTTGCCAATCGCGCACGGCCTCGACTTGTCACCTCGGATTCTTATCCTCTGCCTCGGCCATCGTGCGCAGCACCGACGTCTCGGAGAAAGCAGCTAATATCAACGGTTCTCGAGTAATCGATCTCGCTCCTTTCTCTTCTCGCTTCCTTCGCAATAACCTGCCGACGATATACCGCGGCGCATTTAAATGCCCCGAGGCTAGGAAGCCTCGGCGATTGCGTGTATAGCAACTGCGTCGCGGCTTGGATCGCGTGCGTCGATGTTCCATTCGTCATCAATGTTTACTTGGCTTGGGCCGTGAGGCCAAAGTTCGCGGGCCCCGTTCGAACCCCTAGGTGCTAACTGAGCGCCCGCTTTTGGGACTTGAGAGGCGCGCGTCCTCGCCGAAAAGCTCGACCATAATCATCGAATGAACGTTCAATATTTCCAATATGGGCCGATTTGTTGCGCGTGTGCGAGTTGTGGGTGCGAGTGCGGCGCCGGCCGGCGGTTGTGCGCGCGCGCGCGCATCGGATCGACAGCGACGTCGAAAGGAGGTCAGTGTGTCGGGCCGCGTATGTCCGGGGTACGACGCTAGTTGTGCGTGTACAGTATTTCCCTTATGTGGCCGCTCCGATTGCGCAATTTCGGCGCTCGCGCTCCGTGACGTGGCCAATTCAGCAGCCATTCCGTGCACCATATGGCTGCTGGAGGAGCACCCGTGGATGGGGCCCGCGAAGCCACTGAAACCGCGAACGGGGTTGTCGGTGGGTGACCGATGGCGGGGCAAGTTTTACGGGCGTGGGACGGCGGCCGGAGGGCAGGATTTTGGGAGTCGCGGATCGACTGTTTGTAACGATCGCTTCGCGACATTCCGTGAGAAGACCGGCGATTCACCATCAGGCGCGCTTACCCATACCGGATTGCCCGGTCTCCTTAACGTCTCCTCTTCCTCCCCCCCCCCGTATGAGCGATGGATTGTCCCCTGTGAAGCCGTTGACGGAAAGTAAAAGTAGCCTTGCGCTGGGCAACGTAGAGGATTACGCGAGCCGCCGAGAATAGGTGAGAGCAGAGATCGAATTTTACTGGTGCAGCCGCGAGGACTCAAGGTCCCCCGGACAATGCATGCCAAGATAAGCATCAGCCTCCCACCTGCCGTCGCCTTCTCCTCTCAAGCGCCCGCCGCCGTCGTCGTCGTCGTCGCGCCGCTACTCGCCGACGTCCCCGGCGTATACCAGTCAAGCCATTAGGAAAATCTTTTTATCGAGCGCGTTCGCGCACGCTGAGGAAAATTTATATCTTTATCAGAGGGATAGAAGTCTCTTTTCAACTAACTCATGTGCCCTCTCACTCATTCTCTCTCTCTCTCTCTCTCTCTCTCTCTCTCTATCTTCGTCTGTACCCCTGTCCCATCTCCCGGCTGCCCTCCCCCTACCACCTCGCGGTACCGTGACCGCGCACCAACTTTATCCAGCCATCTATCTCGCTCCCTCCAATTTATTTATTCCCGCGTTGGCATTGTTTCGAAACGTTTCTTTAGCGGAGTTGAAAAGAAAAGAAATAAGTTATAAGTTGCGCGTGTTAGTAGAAAGACGATGAGCGTTGAGCAAGAAGGAAAAGTAAGAAGGCTATCGGAAAACAAAAGTGAAATCTTCACAGATCTTGCTCTCATCTCCTGTCCCGTCCCGAGTAAACTTTTTAATTAGGGATGGATTGTGCTCCGAGCGTTGATTTTGTTCAACGTATTATCCTTGGTTCGCCTTACCAAGGATCCAGCCAAGCAGCAACTCGACGGGCCATAATAATCCGATGAGCGTTGTACGTTGCTACGTTTTCCACGCTGATTTATATATTTACGAAAACGCTCTTACCGAATCGAGGCAATTAAATCCGTAAAAGTTATGCACAACATTTCGTAATTGCTTTCCAGCGATAATTTTCAAGTTATGACATTCCATTTCGCTTGTACAAGTACAAGAAATTTTATGCTAATTTATTACAACTCTGCGTTGGCTTATACAACAATCGCGACTCTAGCCGGCCAACCTCCTTTCCCCATTAAACTCCTCCGAGGTAGATAGTCGAGCCGATATTTCAGTCGCGAGATCCTGATGCGAGTCTGGAGAGGAAGAGGCGAGCACGGGAGAAATCCCGTTGGCTCGCATGGAGGAGTAGCCCCGTACGGCACTGGGTGATCTCGGAGGTGAATGAAGACACGAGTTGCGACGCCTTCGCGGCAATGTGGCCCCTTTCCATCCGACGTCTAATCGTCGCGACAGTGCGCGCGCCTCTCGAAAAGAAGAGAGAAAGCGATATGCAAGCGGAGAATCCCACGCGCGGACACCGCTGCGATAAGATGTCGACGACGATGCGCTCGAGTAGCGGCTGGGGAGTCGACGGGGCCCCGGATTAGCGTGCGCGCCCTCCTTTGAGGTACGTTCGACCGACAACTGCCCCATGACCCAAATGATAGCCATAGGAGTCGTAGCTCTGTTGGCTCTCGAGGTGAAAAGTACCGGCGGATTCCGAGGAGAGCCCGAGTAAGAGCGAACGCACAACTGCGCGTTATAGGTGAGAGGAAATTTCACTTTCGCTCGCTCCCACATATAACTTACGGCCGTCTGTGGCACTCTACACTTGCGACCGCGACAGCTTTCATATATATCTTGGGCCGCGCCTCTTATAACTATTCTCACTCTCTCTCTCTCTCTCTCTCTCTCTCTCTCTCTCTCTTTGTGTGCGTGTCTCAATTATTTTATCTATCTCTATCTCTCTAATTCGCTTGCAGTCGTCTTGTCTTACAAAAGCGAGCGAAGGCTCGAGCAGCGAGTTAAGGGACACGGCGAGCTAGAACGAGCCTCAAGGCCGCGGTCCGTAGACCCAATTAGTCGGCGCGCACGAGGACGAGTTTCAATTTTCTTTGGATGCCAACGCACCGAGATGACGCTTCCCCATCTCACTCGCACTCTTTAACGTGCTAAAGCTCATAATTCAGCACGCTCCTTCCCCCTCTCCTCCCTCACCGACTATCTTTCCATCTATTCATACATCAGCCCATCCATTCCTCTATCCGTCTGTATATATATATATATATATATATATATATGTTTATCTATCTATCTACCTATCTATCTGTATATCTATTTATCTATCTATCTATCAATCTATCAATCTATCCATCTATCCATCTATCTATCTATCTGTCTGTCTGGCTAGCTGTCTGCCTGCCTGCCTGTTTACCTACTTGTCCATCCGTCAATTTGTTCATATCATTCGCCCTTCCCGCCCCTCCCCCTCTCGCAACAACACTTCTGTTCATCAGCTATCTGTGCAGCAGGCCAATTTTTTTCCTTTATTCACCGCTACGACTGCACTCGCGCGTACACGAGGATAGATCGGAGCGTAACGAAGGAGGACGTGGGATCGGCGCTAACTTTAACAACTGCTACGGCTGCAAGGACGGAAAACGCGAGTCTTTTTCACTCGTACCGTCGAGGGACGAAGTAACTAGCGCGAACAAACGCTAAAACGGGAAGTGGAGAATTGCCTCGCGGTCGTTCCTCGGAGGTGGCAAATTGACGCTCAACAGTTAGCGGAGGAGAAAGCATCGTTGACTCGCCACTCGTTGGAATCGCATTTACCAGTTGCTGCAGCTGATGAAATATGTCTTATCAGTGCGTCTCGCTGAAAATCTGCCGAGCGATTATTTTATCGGTGCAAGAACCCGACGTTTCGCGCAAAGATCGATGCACGCTCCCACTTTGGCGAAATATTTCCGACGATTGCACTCTCGGGCTTCGCGTTCTTTATCGAATGAATAGAGCTCGAGCGACGATAGGCTCGACTACTTTCGTTTCGAGTGGAAACGGCTCATTGTCGCGTGCAACGCCAATAATGCCGCGCGTCCCTCTTACGCACAGCGATTGTTCGTAAGCCGCAGATTGAAAAAACAAGACAATTGCGCATCGGCCGCTGTTAAATTCAATAAACGTGACAAATACAATATTACTGGAAGGTTCGTAGCGAGATCCTAGGAGGGGGTAGATGGAGGTAGAGACTTACGAGATACGAAGGTGGATGTGGGATCGAGAACGCGAGCAAGTGCGAGGTTGAATGTCGGCACTCGTGTCGCTCTCGGCGATGAGCGGCTCCATAAAATTCCTCGAGCGCGGTTGCGCAAAGTGCCGCCGGCGTGAATATCGCGGAAGCTCGCCGCTCGCGGCGACTGCCACATGGAAGCAGAACTGCAGCCTCAGCCGTAATTGGGGTTCTTGGTGCTGGCGCAGCGGAAGCGAAAAAAGCGGGGAAAGCCGAGAAATGGAGGAGCGGACGATACGACGACGGACGGCTCGCGTGCGCGCGGCCAATCGGTGACGTCAGCATTGGCTTCGACACAGTGACACCGATTGCCGGTCCCCTCGCTCGCGGTTACCGGCCGGCAACTTCGAGCCTCCTCTCGCGGCTCCTTTTTCACCGCCCCCGCCTCGTGCCTCGCAACCCGAGTCCCCCGGATTGCCGTTGCGCAATAACGAGTGACGCTCTCGACAGCTGTTTGACATCGTCCGTTAGATGCGCGCGGCTCGATCGACAAACGGTTTTGGGGGTGGTCACGGGGGTGGTACGCCGATGGGCGGAGATGGGTGGGGAAATGGTCGTCGCTTAGTATTGCGCTCCAGTCGAAAATCGCGGCATTACCAGCGAAATATAAGCTTGAGTTGTTATTGACGTGCGTGCGTGCGTACGTGGGTGCGTGACTGCGCGACTAGCTTGGGACCCCGTGAGTCTCCGACTTTAAGGAACTTGCAATTCAGCGGGGAATAATAGGATCGAAGGATCGAGGCTAATCGTACGTGTCGCCAATGCACTTAGTCTACAAGTGTTTTTCCATATATTGCATCGAACGTACGTGAGTATTGGTATTGAGATTTGTGGAAAGGCGATAGAGCGCCGGGAAAATGAAATGCAAATCGCGCGGCTTGCGAGCTGCTTTTGTTAAATCGGCGATTGAATTTTCTTGGGTAGTGTTTTTGAAAAACGACTAACTAAAGTGCGCGGAATTCCCGATAAAATTGTAGTTGCACGTTTAGAAAGCGAATGCTCGGCCGTCACTGCTCGTGGAAATTGAAATTGATTGAGAATTTGGTGGAGAAGTGGTTGTTAAATGAATGTTTATTGTGAGATGTGAGGGGCACTTTTACGTTCCCTTGTCAGGAGATGTTTTTCTCTTCTCTTCTTCTTCATCATCATCATCGTCATCATTATCTTCATCATCATCATCATCATCATCATCATTATCGTCATCATTATCATCATCATCATCATCATCATCATCATCATCATCATCATCATCATCATCATCATCATCATCATCATCATCTTCATCATCATCATCATCATCATCATCATCGTCATCATTATCTTCTTCTTCATCTTCTTCATCTTCTTCTTCTTCTTCTTCTTCTTCTTCTTCGTTTCAGAGGTCCATTCTTTTTTCTCCAAATAATTTATAGCCAGCGAACAATGTAACGTTATGATCGTCGTATTACTACCGCTTCTACGTATTATCTACCAAGTGAGTTGGCGCAGCAAGTACTTTTCAAGGCGACAAATCGGAGCGTTTATTAATTTTTGAGATATCATTGGAGCCAATCTCGAAAACGTGTTTTAGCGATAAAACGCGTTTACAGCTTCAAAAACATCTCGAGTCGAAATTATTTTACTTGTGATTATTTAGTTATGCCGGCTTTAAGCACGGAATACATTCCTCTTTCTCAAAAATGTCTTGCTGGGCCAATAAGTCATATGCTGTCTTTGGTTTCTCGATTTTCTTCGTTATCTTCGACAAGAGCAGCTCAATCGACTGGTTGATTTATACTTTGCAGTTTTGTCTCAAAATCCGCCTCATTATGCCCAAAATAATTTGTTATTGTAGACGATGTAAATAATAATAATAATAATAATAATAATAATAATAATAATAATAATAATAATAGAGATCGTTTATAGAGAATTGGCGATGGGGAAATAATTGGTGGCCATTTCAAGTTGTAATCGAAAACGTTTTTCAGAGAGAAGTATCAGCAGCGAAGTAGGTTTAACGACTCATTGTTGTTGGGACGTTCTGCCTTTCTGCGCCACGGATACCTTTCTAATAAATTGGCAGTTGTTAAAAATTTCATAAATCGACACGATCATTCGAAAAAATGTATCGTTCCAAGGTAATCGGTCACGATAGAAAGTAGCAAAGATTTCATTTACCTTGGCTTTGCGTTATTTGCATGAATTGTATTTTAAGTTTTGCCTGATCGGTGGAGGAGCCTGGAGAGGGGGAGGGGATGATGGCGGCAAAGGCTGCGAGTGCGCGGCTTCTAGTTGTTGGTCAAATTCCTGTAGATGATAGATTATAGCTTGCGGTACTTTACAATTTAGATTATTCGTTACACTAATCTCATAATATAACAATGTAGATCGTCGTTTATAACGTCGCACGATAAATTTCATCGGTGATTTTGGCAACGATTCCATTTCTATTTCCTTATCACATTTCCTTGGCGATACTTACGGATACTTACAATTACGTATTACATGCGCCTAACTACGAATGTATAAAAATTCATGTCTATTATATCTATATATAATTGCTCGTGCGATCGTCGCGTCACTGAGGCAAGGATCATAGAGCAAGAGAGTGTGAGACGCTCGTTATCCCTATTGACGTAACGGCCTTCAAAATCTCTGGCATTTAATCCTTCGTGGCGCTGAAATACGTTCGCGCGCCTACGTATAATAAACCTTGGGATAATGCAAAAAGTATTTTGATTACGTTTATCCGTCACACCAAATATCCCCTTAAGCAAATAAACACCGTTAATAATCTCTCTGGCGTGCCACGATAAACGTCGACCTTTCGTCCCCCGCCATTGTTTTTCCTAAGCGAGCAGCAACATCAGCATGCGGCCGCAGCAGCGCCGTTACAAGGACGCGAAGCCGCGTATACCGGTAAAAAAAGGAGTAGCGGCGATTCGTCAGATTGTATTTATGGGAATGAGCCTAACAACGTTGCGATCGCAGCAGAAAAGAAGTGGTTGCTCGCTCAACTCGATAAGAGTAAGAAGGTGGGAGCGAGTGCAAGAGTGACGAGCGTGCGGAAGGAGGTGGGACGTGGGGAAGAGGAGGAGGAAGAGGAGGAGGAGATGGAGAAGAAGGAGGAGGAAGCAGAGAAGAAGAAGAAGAAGAAGAAGAAAAAGAAGAAGATGGAGGAGAGGAGGAGGAGGAGGAGGAGGAGGAGGAGGAAGAGGAAGAGGAGGAGGATGGGGATGAGGATAATGAGGAGTGGTATGAGGGGAGGGGAGGGGAGGCGGAAATGTGGAAGTGAAGGAGATGGAGGATGTTGACGAGAGGGTGGGAGGGGGGCATCGAACGAGGGTGAGAGCAATGGTGAGCGATTGAGATGGCGGGAGGGAGGGAGGGAGGGAGGAAGAGAGGGAGAGAGAGAGAGAGAGAGAGAGAGAGAGAGAGAGAGACGAGACGAGACGAGACGAGGCTGGTGCACATGCGTGCGGGAGGTGAGCGTAATCCGACCTAGGCGATCGACCATGGACGGATATAGGCAGGCCTCGATGCCGCCGGCCTGTGCTCGTTCTTTTATTCTGGCCGTCGGCTCTCGTGCGGGGTACGTGAAATCCTTGCCTTCCTGCAAGGCATCTTGCACGGCCTCCTCGACCGTTCGTCTCTCCCATCGCTTATCGGCACATTGGGGCTTGCCGCGAATAACGAACCGCGTCGCCGTTAATAAAGGTCGAGTTGGGCCACGCCGGTCCTGTTCGTATCCTCGAGGCAAACTCTTTGCGCTTTATTGGAAAACGTTGCGCTGTCCCGGGGTCCCGACATCGATAAACTTGGTGCGTCATCGCCGCTATCCCGTAGAAAGGAGCTATCCGCCCTTTGTCCATCGATACGTGTCTGTACGCGCGTGTGCTAAGACTGGATAATTGCGAGTGCCCGAAGCCGCTATGCCCCGTGGCAATCCGCGGTAGAGCTCGTCGCACCGGTGGGAGATGCGGTCACTGATAAATTGGAAGATGCATCGTACATCGACAGGGAGAGTCCTCGCGTCTTGGGAATCGCGAGGATCAACGGCTAAATGTCCGCGTGCGTGCAATGGAACTAGGTGCCGCTGGTGTAGTGGGGTGTTGGGGGCGGGGGAGAACGGTAAGAGAGAGAGAGAGAGATAGATAGATAGATAGATAGAGAGAGAGAGAGCGAGAGAGAGAGAGAGACAGAGAGAACGATGCCGGGCAGTCGACGAGCACGCAATCCTTCGCTGAAATATTTAAGAGGAGCCGTGACTGGAAAATCGAGCCCGCGCATCTCTCCTCGCTCTCACTCCCCACACTGCGGCCTCTGGCGTCGATGAGCGATGAGAACTCACGACGTTCATCGGCAAGCGAAACCTCGGTTCCTTAGGCTTAGGCGTCTAATTCCCTGACCCGTTCCGAGGGGCGGGACGGAGGGCGGATCATCGTTACGCTCTCGTGATCAACTCGCGCGATTTCCGCGAGCCGCGGTACGCGCGCGCCCAGGCTTTTATCCGATCGTGGATGGGCGGGAGCGCGGCCGAGCGGGACCCGGAACTAGGTTAACTGGATGTTCGCGCGGGCTCAGTAGAATCTGCTTGGTTATTGGTATTGGTGCGGCCGGGCGCATCGAGGAAAATATTATCGTCTGCCGTTGGTGGGGTTCGCACGCGGGTGGAGTGGCGAGGGGGTGGTTGCGACCGTGGAAATTGGCCTCGCTATCCGTGCGAGGATCCGCTAATAAGCCATTGGTTGCGCTCCTTGCTTTCGACTCGGCGGGGCGTGGGTAACGCGGAAAAAGAGAGAGACATGGGAATTGCTCGGGACGCGTTTCATTTTTATGAAACGGAGCCGCCGAGGCGCGTACGAGACTTTGTTTCGCAAGAGCGAGCTCACTTTTATTCGCTTTCGCTCGCACGAATCGCGCGCCGATGTTTTCTTTCGCGAGCACATTCCGCGTGCCAATATCGTGTTTTTGTTTACGTATTTAAGTCCCAGGAAACACGCATTGGTTCGTTATCGTTGAGCCCGTGGCGCGATAAAGAAGAAGCCTGGGGGGAGGCGCGGCGACGGCGGTAACGGGCGGGCAGAGGGCGATGGAGCGAACGAAAGATGCTCGCGGTCATTAGCTCGAGTATTATCGGTCGCCAACACGCGCAGGCAACGATTTCGGCGCGTTTTAGCAATTCCGTCGCGCCTCTCGCCAATTAAGCGAGCGAGCCTAGAGCGGCCAATTTAGTTGCCGAGTTATCGTTGAGCGGCTTTAAAGGGCACGAGGCTGATTGCTGGTTGGGGTAGCTCGTGCCGCGGTGCTCAAGGACGTGGTACGTGTGCATATCCGCGACTGTTGTCCCGAGGAGTCAGCGACTCGTAAGCGCTGACGATCTGCGCCGGTAGAAGAAGTAGGAGTCCTTGAGAGCAGCAACAACATCGCTCGGAGAGGCACAATTTGTCAGAGCGAAAAATACGCTGACCCGTTATGTGAAATCTGGCATTATTTCCAAGCTGGTTATTACTTTATCGCGGTCTTTCGTTCCTTTATCTACAGATAAATATATACCTAATGACGCGCAGAAGTTGATTGTTTTTGAAAACAAACGAAACGTACGAAGCGTCGTCGTCATCCGACTTTCCCAATTTCTCTGAAAACAGTGTCAAGAGGAAATGCGTCGTTGAGAATTTCGCCATCGTCTCGCATTGGAATTTCGTTTTCGTTTTCGTTGTCTTTTTCTCTTCCCCCTCTCCCACTCTCCCATCAACACCCCCTCCCCCTCCCTCCCTGTTTATTTTGTCCCGTCGTAAAAATAAAGCTGGTTCGCCGCTTAAGCGCGCGCGCGCACGCCACAGAGATAAAGTCACTTATTTTCGCCTCGACTCGTTTTTCCATCGCTAAAGGATAAATTTCGCATAAAGTAGCATCCGACGATAAGAATATCGCGATGTAAGCACCGAAGCACTCATTATTAAATTAATTCAACGCTACGTACGTATGCGTAAAGGGTTCCTTTCTTTTCATCGCTTTTAGCCGATTCAATTTACCTTTCCCAACAAGCTTCGAGGACAAAAGACAAAGTCCAAAGTACGATAAGACGAGTAAATAGGAGGCGGAAATGGTGAAGAGCGACGTTGAAGAGCCTTCGAATGGTGATGCGCTTCTCGCTGGAGGTGGCTACGAGTTAAAAAAGCAAAAAAAAAACAAAAAAAAAACAAAAACAAAAATCAAAAAAAAAAGAGAAAAAGAAAATAGGCAGCTCGAATGAGTTACGGGACAAAAGAAATCGCTGGGCCGTCATTTCCCGAATCGCCGGCGCGCGCACGTAGGAAATCGAGGAAAATGGTGAGCGATCGGCGCACAGCTGATTCATCATCGGTGACGAGTAGCGACGAAGCAACGAACGAACGAACGAACGAACGAGCGAACGAACGAGCGAACGAACGAACGAACGAACGAACGAACGAACGAACGAACGAACGAACGAACGAACGAACGAACGAACGAACGAACGAACGAACGAACGAACGAACGAACGAACGAACGAACGAACGAACGAACGAACGAACGAACGAACGAACGAACGAACGAACGAACGAACGAACGAACGAACGAACGAACGAACGAACGAACGAACGAACGAACGAACGAACGAACGAACGAACGAACGAACGAACGAACGAACGAACGAACGAACGAACGAACGAACGAACGAACGAACGAACGAACGAACGAACGAACGAACGAACGAACGAACGAACGAACGAACGAACGAACGAACGAACGAACGAACGAACGAACGAACGAACGAACGAACGAACGAACGAACGAACGAACGAACGAACGAACGAACGAACGAACGAACGAACGAACGAACGAACGAACGAACGAACGAACGAACGAACGAACGAACGAACGAACGAACGAACGAACGAACGAACGAACGAACGAACGAACGAGAATGAGAACGAATGACTCGAGCGTTACAACAGTGACAGCGACAATGACAAAGGCCATCCTTGAGCTATCGCTGCCACTCCGATTGCAATTGCTGCAGCGACGCTCGTGCAACCATTCTATTCTCTCCCCTCCCCTCCCAACTCGGCTCTCGTATCGCGAATCGCCGAAATTGCTTTGGTATTTTCCTTAGCGCACGGACTCTGAAATAACTTGCGGGCGATGCTTAATTGCCATTTAAGCGTATCAGCGACAATAGCGCATACTCGTTTTAATATTCCCCAAGCCATATTTTATCTAAAGGAGGATTCGATTAGTATTTACGGCCGGCGCCATTGTTTGATTCTTTACGCTGGATTATCGCGTGCTCCGGTGGTAAGTTCTGTCAATTGGCAGGGATAGTGACAGAGTTAGGACACGAGGCTCCAGTTGCCGGGCGATCCGAGCGGCATACGTAACCTACTTCGACGTAATGGAATAATTAATGCCACTAATGTTTATTTATCGTGTCGTTGATATAGTCGATTTTCTCAAAATGAGATTTATGCAGCGACCAGACTTTAAGCATTCGTAATGGCGACCAAGTGTAGCAAGGATTTTAGGTTCGAGTCATGAAAGTCACTCTCCGTGCGAGGATATCGAGTCCCGTGATAAGCTCCGAGCGGAAAAGGCAGTCAATTATCAAGGTCGCAAAGTGCCTGGGATTTCCTACAATTAGCCAATAAAGCTCGGAGTGCGGAGAGGACGCGCGAACGAAAGTATTCATCGATGTTTCATCCCATGACGAAGATTGCCAGACGTCGTCAGCGTCGTCGTTCCTCGCAACTCGGCGCGGCTACCTAACTCGGCTTTTCCCAACATCCAACATGGCAACTGTATTGTACCTCTTTTTATATGAATTTTCGTGCATTGGCGTGTAGTGGCGCAGTCAGAAGCGCCTTGCACGTAATCCAGAACGTGAGAGCACCGCTAACTTTCGTTCCACTTTTCCGTGCCGGCCTTTTTCCCCTTAGTGAGTCGCTGGGCCGGCAAGAAGGCCCATCCTCGGCACGAGCCTCGGTAAATAATAATCTCGTCGGCGCATAAATAGTTGATTGTAGACGCTTGGTCCACTACGTATTACGGCTAACGGAAAGCGTTTTCACCGATTTTCCGTTACGCGTTTAGACGCGCGCTTGAAAACCAAAGGGAAATACCGTAAGGTGACTCGCTGCGGATGAGGCCAAGCGAGGAAGTACCGAAGCTGGCAGGAAAAGGAGAAGGGCAGCGACCGTGGTATGTGCGCGGGGGGGGGGGGTTGCAGCGTGGGTAGCGTGGGAGGTATAAGGGAGATGGTAAATTGATGATGAGGGGTGGGAGAGAGATGATGAGGTAGAATCGTAATTTTTTCATGCCGGCTGAGTGAAAATGAGATCTAGTTGTGTCCTCCGCCTTTGACCCATCCAGTTGCCTTCCCCTTCCCCTGATGCCTCTTCCCCGCCACGTTAAACATACGATGCGCGCTCGGTACTCTTCGTATGATTATCGAGTAAATTTAGCGAGCTGATGGGATGAGCCCGCGTAATAACAGGCAAACTCTAGTTTCGCTGTATATACAGCTCTAGTCTTATAATTATAATCTCGTAAAGTTGCTGTACGCGTTGCTTAACGACACCGTGGAGAGTTCATCAATTAAGGTGCTCCTCGGAACCTCGTTATGTGCGCTCGCGCATTGCATACTTATAGCGCGTTTCGTATCGGCGACTTCCTTCTTCCTTTCTTTTTCTCTTAATTGTATTTTAATAATAAGCTTGGCTGTGTATGAAAAAGCGGGACGTGCGCGCGAGCGCTGCCGCTACCGCCCCGGACGTCAATCGAAATCCATTAGAGGAATGCAGAGGATCGAAGAGTCGGGCTGCCTCGGGCATCAACCGTTTCGGTACAAGTGGCCGAGGAGCACATTTTTCCAAGCAAATCGCTCGCCATTTACGTAGCGTTTTATCGTTAAATAAGCGCTTGTTCTTTCGGAGTAGTCAGAGTATTGCGAGCCCCCTGCGGTCGAAAGCCGCGGGGTTTACGAGGAAGCGTGTAGTACCGGGGCTGGGAGAGGGGAGTCCCACAAGAAGCGACAAGTTGCGGCTGATAATTTCATCGTACTCGCCGTATTATCGCGGAAAGTGCTTCCCCTTTTACGCGCGCATTCACAAATAGACTCGCCGAGTGAGTTAAAGCCTGACGTGCGCCCATTGTATGCGTATGCGTATGCGTACAGGACATCGGCGCCGCATGCGTTTACAGTTATCGCGTTCTTTGCTGGAATGCGGTCGTCTTTTCCTGTCTGCTTTAGCGCGTATCGTTTTCTCTCGCTCTGTCTCTTTCTCTCTCTCTCTCTCTCTCTCTCTCACACACACACACATACACACACACACACACACTATCTGTCCCTCTGTGTGTGAGTGTGAGTGAGTGTGAGCGAGTGTGAGCGAGAGTGAGCGAGTGTGTGAGCGCGCGCGCACCTCTGTCTCTCGCTGGCTAGATTAGCTCGTCGTGTGCATCACCTTGACGCTTATCGTCGTCGCTACATATACGCGCTCCATCCAGCAGTCATTTTCTTCTCGCGACAATTCCCTCTTGGACCCGCGAGCTCCGGACGAAGATTTACTCTTTACAATGTCGCGAAACACACGTATGTGCATGCGCATGATCGTACGTCCATCGACGTCGTTTGGACAATCGGACATTTCGTGCCTTATCATCCGCTCACGTACGCACGAACGCCGAGTTATATATTACGTACGTGCAAACTTAGCCTTGCGAGTTTTTCAATTTTTCACTCATCGTTGATCGTTATCGCCTCATCGGTTTACTTCCACGTGGCATCGGCACGGGTACGGACATTCGACATCGTGAATCATCATTCGCGCGGCTCTCAAAGCAAAAATCAACCGGCCTTAATATCGATTAACCCCGCTTAACTTACTCGTTGGCAGTTTGGATGGGTTTTTAACTTGTCTTCGCGCACGTGAATCCCAAAGGACGATCTACCAGTCTCGGGACAAAAATATTTCTCCATCCGTTGAATCTCGGCCCGATGAATCCAGTTCCAATGTAAAAGCAGATTAATTAACGGCTCACGTCGCCCTCGAGCTCAACGTGGATTGTATATGGTGTACCGATACTTCCACGGTTGCACACAGTTAATTGCCGACTGATCACGGATGGATCAGACGAATCGAGGATCAGGATACAGACTGCACTTTCACCGGGCACTCGACGCTACACGAATTTTCCTATTGAGTATATTAAACGCGCGAGGACTAGCGACCTGTCGGATCACGGAATCGATCCAATCGCACCTCCATTTGCCACTTTAATTACCCCGGCGTCTCCGATCGTGAACTTTTCATTTGAGTCGCGCGCACACGGACGAGGTCCATCCATTTTAATCCAGCTTCACGCTCTGCGCTACTATCGTCCATTCGCTCCCTTGACTACTCACAATGGACGTTTTAATCGGCGCCAATTTTATCCTAACAGCGGGCCCTTAATTAATCCTTCTCGGGGCACGAAGTATAACAGCCGCTCGGTGCCGCCTAAGAGGGCGACTATCGTCGCTTAGCGAGCAGCGAGTCTTCCCGAATTAAAACTTAAAATTGCCACTTTTTAGCCGAGACACAGGTTCTTCGAGGGATGAAGCTCGGGAGCCCCGATGAATACGTCGTATTTTTCATTCGCTCGTGTCTCGGTGGGGGAGCGGACTCTCCTTATGGGAACGTCGACCAGTAGTGGCAGGTGCCTTTGTCGAGAAACTAGTGGTGAACCCTCGTGGTTATCCATCGTGCCTAGCCAGAAGGAGGAATCACCCATGGTGATAGTAGCTCGGATTACTCAGGGCTGACGTCGTGCGAGCGCGCACGAAATGAAAGAGGAGGAGGCTCGAAGACGATCCTTTTACTCGAAAATTTGTTGGCCTCTTACGACTCCCTGCTGCCCCCCCCCCAACCCTATCCACCACGCTCGCTACTCGCTCACATATGTATGCACGCACACGGACACACGCTCTCTCTCTCTCTCTCTCTCTCTCTCTCTCTCTCTTTCTCTCCCCTCGCAGACGGTAATTCGCCACTGAGGAGCGCCGTCTGTCTAGACAGTCGCGCGAATCTTTCCAGATGCACACCGACTCTCCTTATTTTTTTTACCCTCCTATTTCCGTCCTTGGAGGATGGCAACGACGGCTGTGGGAATCCGATTTTTATCGATTTTTAAGCGTCTAGAGTGGGGAAGTTAAACTACTAAGGCGACCCGATCGATGATTATGAGCTGCGTGGGCGCTTTGGTGCCAAGGCGTGAGTGGCATTTTCGGGAAGCCGAATCAGGATTCTCTCGTTTCCGTGTTACGTACGTACGTACGTCCGGGCTTCAACGATTCCTCAGTCTATTTCGAGAACGATAAAATAATTTACAGATGTTGGAGTTGTGCGGTGTCTTGTAGCAGCCCCGTGAAGAGCGAAAAAATTGACAGTCCTCGAGAGGAGCGATATCGTGTAATCGGTTAACGAACGCGTTAACTCAAGAATCATCATCGACTTTGAAATAAGCTTCGATAATACATAATGGCAGCGACCTTATGGAATATATAATTCCAGCTCGCGAAAAGCCATAATCCCTACTTCTTGTCTATGTCCTGCGCGGCTTTCTATTCGACCGAGCGAAATGTGACGTAAAGTAATTCCTCGCCGCCTGGAACGAGCTCTCGGGCCTGGATTCTGTCGGGGTCGAGAACTCGGAGATATAATATCCTATCGTAGAATCTATCTTTGTCCGTGCGCTCCAACAACGACACCGAGCCACTCCGGGGCTTGAATCACTCGCGCCGAGTCTATCGCTCAGCTCCCATAGCCCATTGCGTCGTGTTTAAGGTCAATGACTGTAACCGTTGCGCTGTAGCGGCACAACAGCCTCGCTACGACTGTTCGCGCGCGCGCGCGCGCGCGCACGCCCGCGCAGACACGCACACACGCACGCAAAACCACCACCATCATCAGCATCACCACCGTTAAAGCGTCGTCAGCGAGGGAGTATCAAGAGAGCGGTGCTGGGGGATTTGCCGGCGAGAGGGGGTGGGAGGTTCATGGGAAGGGATTACGGCTAGGGTGATGGTGAAGCGTTGGGGGGGGGGAGAAGGAAATTTGAAAGTCGGAGAAAGTGGCAGCGCTGCACTGGCTGCTTCACGTGGCTAGTAAAAGACCCAACTTGCGGATAGTAAGAAAACGCAGACTCGCTGCTGACGCTCTATAGTTTCTATTTCTACTACGCCGCACTAGCATGCCACCGAAGAAGAGGTAGGGAGAGGTAGAGTGGTAATGATGTAGAGAGGTGGAGAGAGAGAGAGAGAGAGAGAGAAAGAGAGTAGACCGTTACAATATCGCCGCGAGTATGCAGTAGTTGTATTCTTTGCCGTTACGCTGCTTCCTCGTCGCCCCTCTCGGTCTTCCTCTCGGCCGTCGTCGAGGCCTTTGGAAACGAAGGTGAAGAGCCGGGGATTTGTTTTCAAGAAAGTGACACCTGCCGAAGAAAAGAAAAACGAAAAAAAAACGCACACGCGTAAGTGTGTGCAGAACCAAGCTAATATTAATATGCTCTGCTTTTATCGCTGATTATGCTTGTCTCTCGGTGACTATGACGGTGACTTTTCTTTATCTCAGCGACTCGGACGTTTTAAACGGCTCTACTACCGCCCATTCACCGAGAATACCTTTGTCTCGCTTTGTTTGTTTCTCGGCTTTGTTGTTGGATCTTAGCTTTTTAGGAACTATCTTCTATCCAAGATAAATCGTCACAATGATCGATTAAGAACACAATGTAGCAAGCGATAGCATTGTACGCTCTTTGTTTTTACATATTCGTCATTCCCAGAGCAGTAAACATATGGCTCAAATCCTCATCGCTAATCAAGATGAATATTTTTATATTTAGAGTATTTTTAGGCTTCTCGTATATTTTTCCGTGTTTAAATAACATTATTTATTGATAATGAAGATAACAAAGATGGCGGTTTGGATAAGCGACACTTAAACACTTGCTTCGTTTTCACTGTGGTAGTGAACGACGAATGCATAATAAATTAATTTCATACTCTTATTCATTGGCTCAGATTATTTTGCAAAACAATTTTTCTTTACGACCTCGTATCTGTCGTTCGCTGTTTGCATATGATAATCGCGCATGAAGCGCCCATTTGGCACAATATCTCCCAACGCATCTCGGCAATAATTAATTGGCCGACCGGTTTATCAATTAGCTCGATTGGAAATTATCGTGGCGTTCAATGGCCGACATACGGCCGGTGAAACAAGTGTAAAGACTCGCACGAGTAAAAGCGCCTCCCGCGTCCACGCCATACTTTTCAACACAAAATGAATATTCCATGCGTACGGCGTCTCGTAAAGTCAATTTTACTGGTTAACTATAAAAACCGTGCCGGCCGCGCATCCATCTCGCGTCATAATTTACTTTCTCCTTCTGGCTACAGAGGCGCGTTAATAATTTGCGAGAGACATGATCGTGTGCAGCCTGGCTGTCAGTATCAACGAATCCCATTCACCGCGCGCGTTCCTACCTGCAACGCCGAGTACATTTCTCAACTTTGTGGGCTCCCGTGAGCCACGCTCCTTCCCCCGCACCCTCGAGCATCGCAGCTTACCAGCTTACCACCAATAATTCCCCGACCCGTCCCATCGAGCGAGCACGCTAACCTAGCCGGCCGGATCAATTGGACGCCATTTTCGAGCGTTTGGTGATCAACGAATGTCGGTATGGTGTGTGCACCGTGTCCGCGCGATCCAACATTTTAATGTAAATGAAAGTAATCGAGGACCGGCCAAAGACTAGCTAGCTACCTCCTGCCGGATAATTATACAGGCGTTTGTGTGCGGCGCGGACTTCTGTTGTAACTCGTCGAAGGAACCTAAGCGCGTTCTCTCTCTGTACTTTCGTTTTTCCCTTCCATTGCCGTGGCGTGAGTCGACTTGCAACACACCATTGCGCTGATTATCGAATTATGTAGCTTTAGATGTAGAGCCGAGCGCTCGTTGACGAGCGCGAATAGCGATACACTATCACCAGTAGATTGATGGATAGATAGATAAAGAGAGCGGGGATGGCAAGTCGCGGTGGCGGAAGGGGGATGGATGGGATAGATTGATAGCGTGAGGGGGAGAGAGAGGGAGGCAGCTGTGCCCTTTCGATCCAAAGGGCGCGCGCGACTCTTGAGAAAGTCCGAGGAACCTGGAGATTGCCTCCGTAACTTTTCCGATGATGTCTAGTGTAATGGGACTCATTTGTAACGCTGATCCGTCTTAAGGTAGTTGCAGTCGACTTTACGTAACTTTACGGTATCTCGTCAATGCTGTAAGATCTCCCTCTTTCTCCTTTATCCGTTCTTTGCTCGGTAGTGTGACGCGACCGATGCTCACTCGATGCTATTGAATAAAATCGATAAGCTTTAGGGCTGGACCCGAAAGCCCATTGATTTCTGTCACTTTTTGTACGTTGCGCAATATCCACATTACTCGTTGTACTTGGAATCGCCTTCTGGCTTGCGCGAATGTGAAAGCTTGTCGGGCGCGAGGACGCTTACCCGTAACGAGAGTATCCTTCTGCTTGTGCTATTGTCGATAAAAGAGAATCTGCCGGTTGTTTAAGAGCGTAAGAGAGCCTCTGTCGGTCGTAGTTACGGAACAGGATCCCAAGATCGCGATGACCCCATTGGTTTGTCAATTCCCCAATGTCGTCGCTCGTTCACTCGCTCCTACGAGAAATGATTCCCAGTCGATTACGGTCTGAGAGATAGAGTGAGGGATAGAGTGAGAGATAGAGTGAGAGATAGAGTGAGAGAGAGTGAGAGAGAGTGTGTGTGTGTGAGAGAGAGAGAGAGATAGAGAGAGAGAAAGACTGAGTGAGTGAGCGAGTGAGGGAGTGAGTGAGGGCGGGAAGGAGGGAGAAGGAGCACGCGCTAAGCATTTGGGGATTTTCCCTTCGATATTTTTTAGCGCGAACACTGTCTGGAATTCAGCGGAGCTCCATTCGAAGTGACAAAATCGCGCGCTCGCTACTCGTTTCACGTCTGTTTCACCAATTCTCACATTATTCTCTCCTTCCATAAAGTCTCAGGCCAAATTCATAAACAAGCCGCAGGCCTCGAATTTCTCACACTCTTACCCGTAGCGAGCGTTACCTCCGCGGCAGTCTTCAGCTCGTAATTCCGATGCGACTCGTAACCGCTCCGCTTCGCTAATCATTCCTATTCCACGGTCGATATTTCCCTGAATCGCGCTACTTCGCCGTCTTCTAGTTTCGTCGAAAATAGAAATCCTCGCTTCTTAAGCTGGAGAGCGAGTGCAATGCCTACTCCCGAGGCAAGCAAACGCCGCTCTCGCCTTTATTGCACTGGTTCGTAGCGATAAGCCAAAAAGGGGCGAACGCGTAAGCAAAGGTTGAGTGCATTCCCGTTAGTCCAGCGAATAGCGGTTTCGCGAGTAGGTAGAGTATTTGCCGGCCCGTTTACGTTGTGTAAAGGGCAAGGATGGGAACGCGAGATCACCGGCGGCTGCCGCTGGTAGCCATCCGTCTCCTGGGAAAAAGCAGATGATCCGGGATGAACCACGGGCCCAGGTATACATATCTGAAAGTGGAAAGCGCGCGTAGGCGTTGCACGAGATATAGTGGGAAAGCCGGCATCGAGACGAGGGCCGAGGCATGCATGTGTCGCGGGTTCGGTGACGTATAGTCGTCCTCGGCTCCGCTCGAAGTCTTCTAGCCGCCCGTAACGGCGGCGCGCCATTATCGCATCGGTACCGAGTCCCGAGGTCGTCTAGCGGAAGCGTCTAATCCAATGAAATCATCGCTGACCGTCTGACATTTGCGTCTGTTGCAGGGTACGATGAGCCTGACGAAGCGCATCGACGAGGTGAGGCTACTGGAGTCGCGTAAGAGCGCGCGACTCGCGGATTCCGACACGGACTTTGCCAGACTAGCGGACATGGGCAGCGACAGGAAGCGTGCTTCCTCGCACTCCATCGACGTGCCACAAGTCATCGGGTGAGTACATCACTTTTGCTACATTTTTCCGTTCAGGCTCGCAATCGGTAGGGGAAGATGGGAGACTGAAGTTCCGGGGACAAA
>NW_011948415.1:3473960-3480309 GCF_000503995.2 Ceratosolen solmsi marchali
AGGGAAAGATGGGAGACTGAAGTTCCGGGCACAAAAGTAATGTGTGCAATTGTGCAAATTGTGCCAGCACCTTTGGACTTTATTCGTTTTTTTTTTTTTCAATAATTGCGGCGACAGCACGTAACTGAGCCCTCGGAGAAGGAAATCGAATATGATGCAATATGGATAAAGCTAAAGGGCGTTGCATCGAATGCGTCTTACCGCGGCTAAAATAAAATGCTCTAGAGTTGGTAATTTATTCTGATAAATAGAGAGTGAGAGAGAGAGAGAGAGAGAGAGAGAGAGAGAGAAGCCGGAGAAGTTGGTAAGGTCATTGGGGCTAGGCAAAATTTTTTGAGACTGGGCACGTTTAAGCCATTGTAGGCGCTGTTTCGGAATACGCGTAAACCGTGCGTGCAAAGCCAATTTGACAAGATATTGGCTTGGGGGATGGGCGAGCGACGCCTCGGCGTGTCTAGTGAAAATCCACAGCACCGAGGGCCACGGATGGAAAATGATTGCGACCGTGCATCTAGCTGTAACAGTGCGAAAAAGTGGGGAGGCGGGAATACGGATTGGGAAATATACAAGGATATCACGAGAGAAGCGCTGGTCTGGAAAAATAATGAAGTGTGCGTGGTGCCGAAAAAAAATGGCGCGTGCGCGCGACTGTAAATACCATTGGAATTGGAACGAAGGAGAAACACATATTAGCCAAGCATTGCGCACCTTGGTCGCTCAATGGCTATTGCGCTAATGGCGCGGACAATTGAAAAGCTCGTGGCGATTGCGACGCGTCGTCGAGGACATTCGCGGGCCGCGCCTCTGCGTGCGTGACGTGGAAGGACGAAGGGGAACGCGAAGCGGGCGTGAGCAGTCAGTATGTAGAAGAAAAAGAGGTGATTCGCGATTATCGAGACCTGGAGGCTTTCGTTTGCTCGTGCGCAAGCATGAGGAGAAGAACCGGTATGGCCGGGGAGGATAGGTGAGGGTATCGTCCGATCTCAGTCCCCGGTGGAGGCGAAGGTCCTGGTTGCGCGTAAGCGATCGACCTGTTACTCATCTTCCGCGCCAAAAATTGTCGAAGCGTGAAAGTGCGGGTCTCATCCTCGTTGCGCACCTGTCTTCAGGTCTAGGCTCGTGTGAAAATTCCGGTGTAAAGAGACGAGCCCCTTTCGAACGAGCGTCTCGAGTCGAGGGATCGGCGTCCAAGGACGTCGGACGTGCCTAAGGGGGATCGAGTATGGGGAATGGCACAGGCGAGGAAATTGATTAAAGCAAGGGTAACTATTCCGTTCCGATGGAATGATGCAAATGTCGAATCTGCCCACGACACGGATGCGTACGGATAGGTATTTACAAATCTGGGTTGCCGAATACTCGACATTTACAAAGAGAGCGAGAGAGTGGGAGGGAGAGAGAGAGAGAGAGAGAGAGAGAGAGAGAGAGAGTGCGTGTGTGTGAGTGCGCGTGTGTGTATGCGTGTGCGTGTGTGTGTGATGTTGTGAGGAGGGGGAGGGGCGAGGGGCGTGGGGATGAGCAGGTAACGTAATGCCCGAGCCTTTCTTCCACACGTGTTACAGGTTACTCGGCTGATCATTTTCCGTGCCCCGATCGCGCGGATCATTTCGCTCTTCAGCAGACTTAAGCCAACAAAATTGCAGGTGAAGTTTTCTGGCGAATAGTCGATATCTCTTTTTCCTTCGGCTTATGAATTATGCAAAGACTATTGCCTCTTACCGGGATTTTACAACTTGCCGCTAGGAAGTATGCGTTTCAGTCCGTACTCTCGTGGTTATTGAACTTTTCCAAGTAAATTATTCTTTAATTGAGTAATCGTGTGCTTAACTCTTCTATTTACAAGCTGCCCTTTTTATTCTTCAAACCCAAGCCAATTTATGCTCGCATTCCCACTCCTAGAGGGAGCGCACATATCGTTTTAGAAATACACAAAGCCGAGGCAAGAATAGAATTGTCGGCTACGTCATATGAAAACTCACAGTTGGACGGAACCGCGTTAGTTAGATTTTCCCGCCAGTAAAATATGTTTCCTTTATTTTTTGGCCCATCCGGCGTCAATAGCCCACAAGACAACACGAAGGAAGGAAAAAAAGAAATAACAAAATAAAAAAATAAAGAAAAAGCACGAGCGAGCTCGTCATTGTATCTTCCCTCTTCCCTTACTCTGCCCATAACTCTCCTCGCCTCCGCCCCTTGCCACAGCCGTCCATCCACCCATCTATCCATCGCGCTACCGCGCAATTCCCGACAATTGATACCTGCGCAGTTTCTCGAGCATTTTAAGGACGCGTCCAAGGATTTCCAAAGAGATGCGCAGAAAAAAAAAATAAAAAAAAAAAAATAAATAATAAAAAAACACAAAAAAAAGAAGGATAGTCGTGGAGGTGGGGAGTCGACCAGATTCCATCGAATGCCGGCCGGCATTGGCTCGAGGCGTTTAAATGCTCTCTTCGTCTACCTGTGCTCCGTCACTCGTCACTGCCACCTGGCACGACTACTTCCCAACCCACCCCCGCCGATTCGTGCGCGACTCATCGATGGAACGACGTACAGCCAAAGGCCCGAGTCGTGGGAGGGATGCAGTCCCTCAGCGATTCACAAAGAAACGCTTCGCTTCGACGTACGCCGTGAGCCTCGACATTTTGTGGAAAGGAGAAAATCCTTTTCAAACGTTTCTAGAAGCAGTCCCTCGTTTGCGGAAGCTCGTACCTTTTTCAATGCTAGCGACGAAATTTCAAAGCTCTCCTTGACCAAGGGATTTGTTAATTTAACTTTTTCTTCACTCTCTCTCTCTCTCTTCACTCTTCACTCTTCACTCTCTCTCTCTCTCTCTCTCTCTTCACTCTTCACTCTTCACTCTCTCTCTCTCCCTCTCTCTCTTCACTCTTCACTCTTCACTCTCTCTCTCTCTCTCTCTCTCTTCACTCTTCAATCTTCACTCTTCTCTCTTCTCTCTCTCACTCTTTTCTCTTCTCTCTCCCTCTCACTCTTCTCTCTTCTCTCTTCTCTAGCCTCTCTTCTATTACCACTTCAACTTCAACGTCGCATTTTCACGTCATCCTGGCCCGGCATTCGCTTTATGCTTTGCGCTTTCATTATTCGATACTGGCTCCCGCTCGTTCTCTCACGTTCTCCAGAGCGTAATAACACCGCTCGGATTGATGCCCAGAGGAATTTCTTTGGAGCGGCATTTCAAATGCATCGATAGCATCGTCCATCGACCAGTATTGCATTAGAGTTTCATTGATCCTTTTCGATTTATCATTCATTCGCGCGATACGGTTGAATAATTTGCGGACGAGCAAATTGCCCTATGCGCCTAATCTATTTGCAATCGAAATTTCATTATGTACTTAACGAGATTTTAGCAATGTCGATATCGAACGGACGGACGTTTTTCCAAAAGAGTCGAGTATTATAGGATGCGCTGGTAGGATGTCATCCTTCTCCACCGCGTATTTCATTACCTGTGATAATGCATTTTCCGTGTGCTATTGTTGTACAGCACGGTAGCGCGAGGGTTGACGCGTAAAAGGCGGCGATGGACGGTACGACCGAGAGTCAGACAGACAGAGAGATAGAGAGAGTAAGAGTAAATACTAAACGTTCGAGCAAGCTACCTTCTCGTTTTCTTTGTAAAATCAATGTATTCCAACGAAGAAACACATAAAATTACTTTCATCTCGCTCCCTCATCCCACTCTATCCACGGCATTCTCTTTGTCAATCTTTCAGGTTACTACTTGCCTCTATCCAGTCACCCTCTCTTTTCTTCCCCGTGCTGCGGCCGATCGGGCTCGGCTAGCTCTCGGAGCAGCGAGAGAGGAAAAATGTAAGAAATGGAAAAGGCATAAAAAGACGGCAAGTAGCGCCGCGCGAGTTTCGTGCGAGGGACACCGACGTAGCGCAGGAAGGGCCGGGACAGCTGAACGAGCGGAAGGGACCGGGGCCGGGGCCGAGGTTTGGGTCGGGGCAAGATCGCCAGCACGGGGTTGGGGCGGAAGGGGAGAGGAGATCGTTGAACTTTATGACGAAGCTATATCTATGGAATAAAGGATCGGAAGCACAAGCACGTACGGCTATGGGCCTGGCTCCTCGGCATGGGCCCCAAAGCCCGTCCCGTCCGTCCGTGTAGTATACGGAAACAACTCCGCGCTCGTTCCTTAATTTTTTTTTCTCGGACAGCTACTCGCCTTCGACGGACCCGCTCGATCTCTCTCCTCTACCCCTCCCGCCGCCACCTTATCCTCAAATCTTCTGGCAATACAGTCGTCGTGCATTTAACACTGCCTCGAGACCGTTATCGGGCACAGCAGCGGCCATCTTAAGTTCTTGGCTTCCTCCTCGCGGTCTTTTTCCCTCAACTCGTCCGTTCCGGTCATGACGCTCGGCGCTTCGAGATTCTCCCTTCCCTACCCCTTCACACCCCCGTCATAATCCACCGTCCCTTACCCAACTTCGACGACGAATGCGGGTCTTCCTCCTAAGCTGAAGCGAGTAGGAGGTCGCACGGTAGAACGGGTCGTTCGATATTGCCGCGAACGAAAGTGAAAAGCCGATGAAGCTCCTTGACTACGCGGTTGAGAGGGGCGGCCGCGAGAGTGCGAGAGCCACCACCTCATTCGCTTCAGGGCTTGAAAGCTCCAAGCAAATAATCCTCGTCGTGTGCTCTTGTGCATCCGGACTGGGCTTCGCGGCGACCTTGCCACTGGGCGCGGCGTCGACTCTCCGTGTTCCCTCTTTATGTTTGCGCGGCAGGCAACGAGTTTCCCTCCTCGCGAGTTTTCCTCCAAATCCTTTCACGAGCGGGAAGAGTAGCGCGCGCGTGAGCCTGCCAGAACGCACGGGAAGGACGGATTATCGAGAGAGTGAGTGAAAGGGGGGTGGATGAGGTTCGGTGGGGGGGGGGGGAGGGGGGAGGGGGCTTACGGTACAGTGCACGACAGGGTATCGTGCAACGGTCCAGTGCTCCGTACGCTCCTTTCTTTTTCTCCGCCTAGTCCTTTCTAATTCTCCGGGAGTCGAATTCACTGGCTTGTGACGACCGAGGACTGCGGTAACGCGGAGATGCTGGCTATCGCGTCGACGTATTGACTTTAATTCTCGTTAATAATGGGAGCATCGGGGCTTATTATCCTCGAGTATTCTCGGCCGTCCGGGTGACTATTCCTTCGAATACTCGAGAGGATGCAGTCTGGTGTTGCGCAACGAGCGACTTGCATCGAGAGGGCATCCGATGGGGCAGAGAGCGGCGTCTCTGACCCGATTAAGATAATCGCTCTGGAAGAATTAACGAGTCAACGGAGCGGGCCAAGCTCGCGAGAGAGGCGATAGAGGATAGAGAGAGAGAGAGATAGAGAGAGAGAGAGGAATGGACGCAGTTTCAGAGAACACCTATAGTTGCAGCTCCCGCCCCCGGGCGAGGGGCGCACATAGTATGGTGGGGTCGACCTCGCGCAAGGGTGCTCAACCACGAATGAACACAAACTCCACGCCGCCCCTGCCGCGGTGGATAAAGGCCGCTATCGTCGAAATTAGGTCGATCAATACGCCCGCGCGCCCCGGCTAAATGGGTCAGGTGCACGGGTGCGCGCTTCCGCCCGCTTGCTTTTTTCGTCCTCGGCCTCGCTCTCTCGGTGAGATTCGCGAGTTAACGGAGCCGTCGACCGTCCCGTTTTCCATGATTATATCGGCCATTACGGCGAAGGGGTTTCCAAACTCTGTGTATTGTAATAGTCATAGTTCTTGGTTGGGACGGTGATTGGGATGGGGTTGCGGTTGAGGGTGTGGGCAGGGCGAGGGGAGGGGGGTGGGCGGAAGAGAGTGGTCCGTAATGTTCAACATAGCAGGTAATATTTGAAGGGTCTGGAATTTTCATTATTTATAATGGGATGGACAACTTGTGCATTATCAGTCGGACTAATGCACCTTGATGGCGTCCACGACGCAGCCCACGTAATATCGACTTTCTATACGCGGCGGGATGATAAAAGATCTCGATAATAGTACGTTAATGGGGCAATGTCACCTGGACGAGTATAGACGTGTTCATCGGGAGCCATAGCTGGCCATTGGCCGAGATTCGCAGCCATCGTTTTAATTGCGTAAAAGGCACGTTTCGAACAAGCCAAGCTGTGCTCGCGGCTGTCGTTTTGTATTACCAGTATATTTAAACGGAAAAGGTATCGATCGTAACGTTAGACGGTGGATGCTGCGACTACTTCGGGGAGATGCGTATGGATTCTCATCGAGGTGGTCGACGCCGTGTGATAATGGACGACGGCAACGTTTAGGCAGACCTGCCGGTTGGAGAAACGATTAGTCAGGGTATTGTGAATAGGGGGCGCGAG
>NW_011948415.1:3480409-3484406 GCF_000503995.2 Ceratosolen solmsi marchali
AGGGAGCGAATCCCCGGTTGTTGGAACAAGGTGCCGGTTTGCGTCAATCATCCTAATCCATCCCGATTAGGGTCGTTGCTGAGTAGGTACGCTCTCCTATCAGTGCCTTCCCCTCTTTGGCCCTGCTTGCACTAGCCGTCAAGTAGAACAGCTGACTCACATAATCGAGTATTGGGCATCGCGATTCTCCACGATAATGGAAATCGTGCGAGATAAGGGAGTCCACATGCTCGTTGTAAGCAGAACAAGAAGGCTCCGTCCTTCCGCCTATTCACCGAAATATGCGCGCTTACTTTCTTTCTTTCTTTGTCGCGCTCGTCTCGCCCACCCAATCACTTTCGCCCTTGCTCTTGACGCTGCGCTTTCTCATATTATTTTATTATCTCATGTTATCCCCAATGCGACATTCTTCCAAATCGATGCGTACCGGTTTGCTGGGACATTATCCCAGGAGTCTTCTTAGGACAAAGTGGACCAGTCTCCAAATGAATAGTGTCGAGGTTGTGGCACGTACGTACGGGTACACTCTATTCTCTATTCTCGCATGAAGCGATAAAAAGGCGATCCGTGGAAGCCCCCCGAGGGACCCGTGACTAATGGGGTCGAGGGCGGGTCACGGGATCGCGAGCTTCGACACGATCTTTGACGCCGATCGGCATCGGCATCGGCAGAGTCAAGACCTTCGGCGCTCATTGGGACGCCATTCGCGCCTCGTAAAGCATAGGCAGGCTGAAGCTCGTCGCCGAGCGCATGCGCCTCGCGGTGAAAACGAACGAGCCCGAAGGTTCGCTCGAGCCATGGCTTTCGAGATTCAACTGTACATACACGAAGGCTGTCCTAGAGAAGAAAAAGACAAGATAAAGTAGAACGCGCCGTCTGTCCGGCAGCGTTGCTCGGGCCGTAATGCCAGCCTGGAGGGACGGGGTGGGGCGGCGTCACAGGCTGTCGCTGGCGATGGCCGTAGCGGCGTGGCGAGGGGAGAAGAGAGGAGAAGGCGACGCGGCTTCATTATTCACTGTAGCGGCGGAGTCCTTGATTCTAGAGACTCGACCTAGGCCAACGCGAGCGTCCGCGTACGGCACATCCGAATGCGCCCGAACGCATTTATCGAGTCCTAGGACGCGCGCGGGGCCTCGTCTTTATTCCAGATGTGTGCGCTGCTTGAACGACGAGGTACACCGATGTATCGTTGCAACGGTAGTGCGAGCGCCACGACGAAACAAGGCTCTTGCGTTACATTGTCTTTTTGCGATGTAGATATTCGCCAGCGGCTTGGCAGTATTATTGGCACTCGTGGCAAGATAACGACGCTGCTCAAGGGGAAGGAGAAGGTGAGAGGAGAAGGCTAGCAGTGGTGCGATAGAGCTTGGCTCTTTGGCTCTTGGAGCAGTGTAGAGAAAGGCTTCGCCAGCCGCTTAGAACACTGCACATTTTTGCAACTTATAGAGAGAGAGAGAGAGAGAGAGTGAGTGACGAGAGGGAACGGGGCGAGCAAGGCGGGGAGGTTGGTGGAAGGGGTTGTGGAGGAGGATGAGAAGGATGAGAAGGAGGAAGAGGAGGATGAGGAGGAGGAGATGGAGGAGAAGGAGGGGTTGAGAAACAGATACAGAAAAAGGGAAGGAGGGGGAGTGAGAGAGGTTGAGAGCGCTTGTATATATGTGTGGCTGAGAGAACGGGAGAAAAAGATTACCGGAGCTCTTGTGCATGTGTAGGCCAAACTAACCTAGACACGTTCGCGCGCATTGCCGCGACCTTGGCATGCACTACGCTGAGCTAGAGCGAGACAGACAGGTAGAGGCAGACAAAAGAGAGAGAGCGAGAGAGAGAGAGAGCAAGTCAAAGAGAGAGAGAGAGAGAGTGCGTGTGTGTATGTGTGTATGCGTGCGTTGCGTGTGAGGGAGAGAGGGAGTGAGAGAGAGAGAGAGAGAGAGAGAGAAGGAGGGAGGAAAAGAGTCATATGCAATTGAAGAGAAAGAAAAATAAGCTAGTGAGGCGATTGTTAGTCAAGGAATATATCTACGGTTGCGCATGTAAACGTGCGCATACATTGTATAAAGAAGAAGAAAAAGAAAAGCGTAATATTCTCGTATCGAGCCTAACAAAATGATACGAGAGGCGTCGTAAGCATGAAATTTTCAAACATATAATTCACTGTCTCCAATTATTTGCATAGGCATTATTTTTCACGAATCTTTCACGTTATGCATTATGTAATGGTGCATTGATTTCAATGATTCTTAATAATAGTGCAGCGACGAACCAGATGAGCTTACGTAGAACCTGAAAAGGCCTTCCTTATACCTAAGGATCTCTCTTGCCATTGCGCTAAACGAACTCGCTGCCTTTCGCGCGATCTTTCACAAGAGTTCGATTGCCACGTATTCGTGCTCGCGCCTTTAATAGAATGGCATTTAAATTAGATAAACAGAATTTGTAATGGGCACCCGTGTTTATGCGATACGCGAGCAAAATATGTACATCACGCGTACGAGAATTATGCATATATGTATAGTGATTCGTGTTTACGTGTCACTTGTGTGACGGAAACGCGCGTGTTTTCAATCTAATGCGTATAGGTTGACCGGGTATCATCATTATATTGTTTTTGTTTACTTTCTCGAGCTGTGCGCAACTGCATTTTGTGCACCAATAGGCTGACAATACTTTCATGATGGATTGACGAAATGCCATAATGACACCCGCTGCTGACAGGTTTGCCAAAGTATAAAACGAAGGATTAAAATTACAAAAAGCCTGTGACGTATTATTTATTCAAAGAGGTGAACGTAAATTAGCTCTACGTTTCATATTCTCTCTATCTTTCTCTCTATCTTTCTCTCTACCTTTCTCTCTCTCTCTCTCTCTCTCTCTCTCTCTCTCTCACTCACTCACTGCTCGACCGTTTCTACAAAGTCAATAAAGAATTAGTGTTCCGCGGCACACGCTAAAATGTACAATGTAATTTCTAAGCTATTATTTAGTATTAAAAGTCTAGTAGAAGTCAAATTTTTACTTCATCTTCTGTTCTTACTTTAATTAAAAACTTAAATAACTATGTCCAATTTTGCTTCGTATAAACGTAATTCCGTTTTTACATGTTTGATGTGCTAATAGACAACTAAGGGAATATTAACAATTTGAGCAAAGTAATTTTTCTGCTTTTAAAAATTCATATTTCCTTTTCTTGTTTTGTTTCAATTTTTTTTAATTTTTTTTGTTTACTGATTTATTTATTTATTTTCTTTTTAAAGTTGAAACAATATTTTTGGAAATTTATAATTTTAGCAGCGGTAGCAACACAGTAGTATTAAAAACAAAATAACAAGTCCTTGCTGATTTAACGATTAATATTCATTATTACATATTTGTCATTTTAAGAACAATACGGACTATTTTGCGCTGAATAATTATTGAAATTGTAAAAAGCACTTGATTCGACAAGGAAATGCCGATCATCGTAACTTTCATCGATTTTCGATGGACGCTCATCTATTTGGCCGAAAAATGAGAAAATAACGAGAGACGAGATAGTCGAGACAGTCGAGATCGAAAGGCCGAATCATTGCTCTAATTAAGCCTCGTCCAAGGCACTAATGTCAAAAATTCGAAGCTTTAGTATGAAGGAGAAGTTAATCGAAGTCAAGCGTGGGGAAGCGTGGGGAAGCGTGGGGAAGCGAGGGAGAGCCAGAGGGAGGTAATTCACATTGGCAATTGGAAGCTGTCAAAAGAAAACTCATGCTGCTGCTGTATGTTCGAGAAGGCTGAGCGAGAGCGACGCTGTGCCGTCGGCAACAGTTAGCACTTACAGTATAATACACTTTCACATTGCTCTAGTCGCTACGGAGGCTAATGCCGCGACTAGCGATAAGAGCCTCGCGATGACTTCCGCGTTAAGAGGAGGAAGAGCACGGGATGTGGCAGGGGCAGCCGGTGGTAAAGGAAGAATTGTTCGGCATTGAAAAGTCCTGGAGGTGATTTGGGGTTTGCGGGGGTCGGT
>NW_011948415.1:3484631-3493342 GCF_000503995.2 Ceratosolen solmsi marchali
ACTTATGTACATGGGGGATACGGGGGTGGTGATGGAGAGAGTGGGTGGCGAGGGTAGGGATGAGTCCAAAGAAGGTTTCCGGATGCCGAGAACTGCGCAATCTGAGGAAGTGGAAATTCCGGCGTTGGACGTCCTTGACGCCTCGAGCACACTTTCGTCATCGCTTTCCAAACGACTTCGACATCGGGACTCGCACTATTATTCTGGCACCCTTTATCTCTAATTGGGTTGTGGGGGCCTTGGGGCCACAGTTTACCGTATCACGCGGCGGGAACACGAAATTGCGAAAGCCGCTCTTTAGCTCAGCTTGCAAACAACGGGTATGCGTATGTCAGCAGAAGCGAAGCTGTCGAAATTGCCACTCCCTCCCGCAAATTGAGCGTATAACGCTTTATAATAGTGGCAGCGATTTGTAAGGTAGAAAAAAAAATTCGAAGCACGATGTTTCAAGGCCAGAGTCAGCCCCCACAAACCTTCTCCCCCCCCCCCCCCCCCCCCCCATCCCTCTCTTCTCTTCACCTCGCTCTATGTCACATATTGTAGGCGAATCGTAATAGCACTCACGCATAGGAATTCTCACAGTGCGCGTATTCGTATGCGCAGTGTGCCTGGTTATTACGCTTGGCGAACGGAGAGCCACGCGGAAATGGTCCCTGAAAGATACCAGAACACCAGAGCACTTAAACTTGAAAATTTAGTAAGCCGGTGTCGAGTGCTCAATGCATTTGTGACTCGCTCGACACAACGGGCTATGGTCGTCTGGTAAAAGCCTTTCTACGAAATCTGCATCGTCGAGTCGTTGTTGTCGATCTCTCTTTACTTTATTAAATATGAGCTTTGTTGTTTGGAGTCAAAGTCAAATTGAAACGATGAATGTTGCACGTTCGACGTGCCGGAGATTTAAACAAAGTTCCATTGTTGTTTAACAAGACAAATCTTTAAGAATCGTACGACAATGTTTAATGTTTCATGTGGTAATTATTTTCTGCCGTATTTACTCGCAGCTTGGAACAGAATTGCGGGAGTTATAGGCACTCGCTGAAACGCGAATTTCCTTCTGAATAGTTAATGAACATTATACATTACCTTTTCACCTGACCTTACTTACACCGAGCAAACTTAAGTATCGTTAATAATGAACAAAAATGCCTAGCATGAAATCGTACGAATGCGACATCTTTTTGTTGAAAAGTATTTTTAGACACTTTCGCATAACTCACTGACACCAACTCCCAATTATATAAATACCAAAACGACGTTTTGAGCCACATGGCGTCTTACCTCTCTCGCCTATCCCTTGAATTAAGCGCTTAAAAAGCCTTAGACGGCCATTCGACAGAATCGTTTATCCGTACACCATTGCGCGAGGATTACTCATGTTTCAATCAATGCGATAGGCGAGCAGAATGCCAAGCGAATGCAAGATTGATGTATGCAGCTCTTTATTGTGCCAATCTGCATTGGAAGAATGTGTAGCGAATCGATGGAAAAAGAGTGGGGCTGCGATTGGCTGGATTAATCGAGATTTTGCCGTCATACGTTAAACGCCGGAGAAATGAAATGACAGTAATGAGAGTAATGCCAGTAACGAGGCATAATGTCGTTTACGTTCATGTTCCTTCATAACGTGCATGCGCAAGATAAGACTATGCATTCTATCATTGCAATTATGGCCGTGTCTACAGTTCGTGGGGCAATTCTCAGCGAGTAAAGCGAATAAAAGGTCGGGGCGGCACGGACTAGGAAATGATTTAAAATACCGATCGTAAATTCGGAATAAATTTACATGAATTGTTTGCTCCAGTTATTAAGAAACGCGTCGGCTCTCTCCGAGTTAATCGTCGAGTTAAAATCGAGTGCTTAAGAGAGCCAACGGCGCGGAAATGCCGCTTTAAAGGAATTCAGCGATCGACGCTCGTACAAATTGCCCATTGTGCATCGAGGACGACCAAAGTTTTAAAATGCCTGGAGGTTATACTACAAGCAAGTCCATCTTGTGCCCAGCTGCGTATCTCCCAGCAACAAGGAGTCGCGGCCGGTGCTCGGCGTCATGGATGTGCGGTGGGTGGCGAGCGGCGGGGCGGTGGTCGGGGTGTGCGAGCGCGTGCCGCGGTGGCAGAAGGAATCGCGCGGGATCGAGTCGGTGCCAAGCTGGGTAGGGGGTCGCGAATCGGGGTCGATCGATGCAGCTATACGACTGTAAGCAACGCCGCACCCCGCGCGCATAAGCGGCTATTTTTATTTGCATAAGCAGAAGAGACCCGCAGGGGGAGAGAGAGAGAGAGAGAGAGAGAGAGAGAGAGAGAGTCATAGCAGGTTTCGCGGGTCCAGTATTGGGCTACGCGCAGGAGTTGCGGCCCCAGAGGCCGGACAGGACGCGTTCCAATGGCCCACGGGGTTCGGGAGGGGTGGGCGGCGCCCAGAGGGGCTGGATCGCGCGTCCCACTGACGCCGCGGCCAGCGTAAATAGGTCATGTACTGATATGCACGCCCCCCTCGTTCCATGTGCGCAGGGGTGAGGAGCGGCGACGGTAGTGGCGGGCGAGCGTAGGGCGGAAGGGGAGGGCGAAGTCAGCGCGCAGCCCCCTTGCTTAACTCGTTAAGGCGACGTCGCGTCCTCGTCGACTACTACTGGGTCGCCCCTTTCCGTCCTTGGCTCCTTATTCGGCCTACCTAGCGCTTTCTTTTTGAAAAGCGGACTCGCTTTTTATGCGCCGGCGGCTTTTCCGCCACATCGCCCTTTTATCGAACACTCGACATTTCCTAGCTTCCTAGCTTCCCAAAGAAAGCGGGCAGCGTGGGTATGTTGCGAGCGTGTACGAAAGCTCCGTAATTTTGCGCTTCATTATCGATGCCGTGAATGAGAGAGCTTTTACCGCAGCTGACTTAAAGTTAACTCGTTACCGTCCAGTGTAACGCCCATTATCCCTGCGAATAAAACCCATATAAAATGAAAATTTTTTTTTCTCTCGTCTCCTCTTTTTCTTTTGCTTTTTGCTTTATTTTTGTTTTGTTTTTGTTTTTATGTTTATTTTATTTTATTTTTTATTTGTTTTGTTTTTTGTTTTTTTTTGTTTTTTTTTTCTTTGAAGGGAAGAAGCGAGAAAGAGTGCACGTTGTGTAAAGGCCAAATGGAATGTTATTTATTACAAAGGCAATACTTTACCATACGCTATAAGTAGTTAAGCTATTTTCCGTATAAGGCTTTGAAGTTTGTTGTTTCTAAGTAAAATAAAATCTTCATTCGGTTAAAGTCCATTCAATGCGACAGGGCTTAAGCATTTTCATGCATAATTATAATATTACAATGCTTGTCTTGGAGCGCCTACCTCTTGCAGATGTTAATGTGATTACTCATCGTTGTGGAGTGCGTGAAAAAAACATTAAAGCCTTAACTATTCTAAGCTATTGTAATTTTGCAATTAGGGTTTAAAGCGTTGTTTGCTGATGGATTATGAGCTATCGGCGTGGTAATCCATCGATTCTTCGAACACAAATAGCGGCAGGAAAAATGATGCCAAGCCCGAAGGCACAAATTACATGGCTCGAAAATCATTTGCCATGGAACGCGAATTCTATGAGAATATAGTTTGTAGTGGATCGCTGGAGTGCACTCGTGGCGTTTTTAAAAAGCTATTCAATTCTACGCATTGGTATGCGTGAGTGAGATTACGATAAAGCGGTCGATAGTACGTAACAACGGGGCGGCAGCGGCGGTGATAGCAACGTGGCTGATGGGTAAAGGAGGAGAAGGATCGAGGAAGTTTTGGGTCGGGCGAGAGGCCGGACGCGTAGCTTGTCGCGAAAAGTTCATCATCGAGGTCCACGTTGTTCTCCTTCTCGTCCTCGTCCTCGTCGTCGTCATCGTTATCGTTGACGTCGATCGCGTTGCGAGCCCAACGAACAATACCACTGTAATCTAGGCGATGTGGGTGGGGGGGGGGCTGCCACGTCCTCCTCACCCACTCCGCGGTGCCGGCCTTTGTCGGAGTCGTGGGTACGGGGGCGAAGAGGGACGCCGGCAACCGGCATCGAAGCTTGCTCGTGCGGTGATTCCCCGCACGCATCGCGAAACTAGGACAATGGGTCGAGTGCAAGAGGCATCGTCGTCGCTGTAGACGTGTGCGGCACGTGCACCAACACCAACGACTCGCCGGCCGGTTCCTCCTTCCGACGCGGCCCTTATCAGCGTGTTGTGCGCGCGCTGCAATACTCGGACGAGCCCTCGAAGCTCCTCTTATCGAAGGACAGAAGCACTACGTCGTCACGAGCGAGGCTCCCACCACCACCGAGCGCGCAACCTTCGCCCGACCTTTGGAGCTTATGCCCGGCATCCTTGCACTCGCTTCGCAATTGCATTTCTCCTATGCGCCATACAGCCACTAGGATTCCCGCGCCACCCCACTCCGAGCCCTCCCTCCTTCTTCTCCACCTTCTCCTCCACCACCACCTCCTACCCCCCTCACCCCCCGGCCATCGCTGCATTCTCACACCCTACTCCCGCCAGACGCCCGCTCGCGATGCGCGCGGCTTTCTTAATTTCGCCACTGTCGAGGGAGGGGAGGTGCGCGCGGGAGAGCAGCTTTTGTCGACGCTGCGGAGGTGGAGCGTTGGCTCGTGGTGGCTCACTTTAAAGCCGCTCAGAAATTGCTCGTGTGCTTTTTTTCAAGGTTTCTGGGACGCTTGCATTTCTGAAAAGGCGCACGTGTGTCGTCGCATTACATACGGCTAACATCTTTCTTTATTATTACTCGTCTACCGATCTAATACCACGGCTGGCATTACGGCCGACCCACCCTTTACCACGAGCCAATGGGTATCTCGCCTCGGCTGCATTACTCACATTCTCCCAATGATAAACAAAAAGAAAAAAACAAAACAAAAAAAGCTCAGGTTTTGTCTGCGGTAAGCGCTCCCTCGAGGACTTTGCCCAATACTCACTCGCTCGAATCCGAGTCGAACGTCGAAACGTCAATTTCCACTCACTCCTATGTTCGTTATAAGCTTCGACGCGGGTATTCGCAAGCGTACAAATTCAATGTAATGAATGGCATTCCTAGCATACCGCGAGCGTTGTTTCTCGTTTTGGGCAGACGGAAATGGGCACCGGTATTGGAGCGGTAGCCAATACCCAATGACTTTGGGCAAACTTGGTACGGTGAAAGAGAGAGAGAGAGAGAGTGAGAGAGAGAGGGGGGGGGCTTCGAGGGTAGTCCGTCCGAGGACTTTCGTCGACGTCCCGATACCAGGAGCTGCAGGGAAGAGTTGGCCACTGTCTCATCAGGATCATCCTAGCCGTAGCCACGAGCCGCTGGGGAATCGAGTGGGTATTGAGCGAATTAGGTGGCAGGGCATTGTTGGCCGTTGTTTGGGTGGCGCGGGGCGTCGATGGCGAAAATGAAAGTAAACGGAGGGAGACGGATGAGCGCTCGTTATTAACGCCGCTATGAGAAGGAGCCCATCGTTGACCCGCATCACTCGTCGTCCGGTTGACCCCATTCTCGTAGCGAGCGCTTGGCGGGGGTCGCCCCGTAAAGCTCGACTCCGGCCAATTCCAACTCGTCGCGGAATCGGGTCGATCCTGGGGATGCGCGCGCGCCCCCAAAACGAAATTGTGTTTCGGGTCAGCCGGAAATGGGGTCGCTCGATCCAGGGCCGCCCCCCCCCCCCCCCCACACACACACACCCACCCACCCCGCCCGTTTCTCACCCTTACGCCGCCATAAAGCCCCCATTCGTACCAACCCTACCGGTGACACAACCCCTCGCCACGGCCCTCGCGTCGCTCCTAGGGCTGACCCTGCCTTCTTCTGACTGGGTAACCCGGATGCCGCTCGGCATTAGAAACTGGGTCAATGCTCGCCCCACCTCGACATCACTTCCTACCGCGAACGCGTGTGCAGCGCTCGTCGCGCCCCCGTGGACGCATCGCGGGACCCCCGGGGGTGACGGGAGCATGGACCGAGCGATAGCGCCGACGTTGCCACGCAACCTGCGCGCGGATTAAAGTCGTTAGGCACGTGAAACGTAGCGATGCGCTACTGCGCCGACTGGAAGGGCACGTATGAGCGCCCCTGCAACGTCTTATCGATTTTCCCGGCGCTTTTCCAGTTTTGCGCTCGCGCGCCTTCGGGGCTCTTGAGGCGCACCAGAGCCTCGTGCGACACTTGGCTCCCTCGACGATCTAAGGCCAGGAGTCCTGTCCCTTCTACGCTCCCATAAAATTGCAGTTTATCGATTACGTCACCGCCGAATGCTGCTCAGATGTCAAGGAGCCGTCGGTGCTTTCCCTTTCCCGAGTCGGTCACTCTTACCAACTCTCTTTTTTTTTAGCGGCTATCATCGCTCGACCTACCTACACAGCACCAAATTTATTCGACTCGACGAGCGAACTCGCTGCAATCCAACCACATCGCGGCCTATCTACTCACATCTTTGGCACGTCATTCGCGGCAACGGCTTTCACCCTCGTCGCCCCACCCCCCCTCTCTCTCTCTCTCTCTCTCTATCTCTCTCTATGTATATATCTCTCCTTTACTCGCAGCGACATAATATCAATACCGAAAATCCAAGGATTGCCCGATGCCGAGGGTGTCGAGTCGTTTGAATTCTCTCGATGTACAGTGGCTAGTAGTGAATATGGGTGCCCTTACTATCGAGCTTATCGTCTGATGTTTTAAGCCCTTTACCTTTAACTCCATAAATTTTTCACTTCTTCGGTAGCGCTTAGACGGCAGTAAACGTTATATGACTCTCCCCCCTCCCCCACCAACCACAAACCACCGCTGCCGTTACCATTATGATCCAATACAAATTAAAAATATCCGGCTCATGATGAGGCAGGCGACGATCGCAAAGTCCGCAAAAGCAAATGTGTACGGTGGATGAGCGAGCGTCGTCCGCGAGACATCAGCGACGATGAAACTAATGAAAATAGCTGAGCTCCGATGCGACGGTGATTATCGTACTTCCAGAGCCCAGAGTATCAAGCGATGACCAAGACGCGTCTCCCGCTCGGAACGCTCGCTCGCGCTGAAAAGTGAAATTGTATGTAATGGCACGCAACAGCGCCACGCCCACGACTCGACCTTTCATTGTCTCAGGCCGGTTTGTCCAGGAATCCATGCAATCACGCATCCACGCACGCACTCGGGCATCATGCTCTTATGCGCGCATCGTATTCCATTACGCAATCAACGTCAACCGGCCATCGTGACTCGGTGGGCGTCCGCGATTGCGAAGGCTGCAAAAAGCCGAGCGACGAGCGTCTCGCTCGTTCTCAATCTTCAAGCCGCAAGCTTGGTTACTCCCTCCCCCCCCCCTACAAATACCCCACTCAATCATCAATCCGCCGCTTTTCAATTATCCTTTAACCGTCGCCAGCCTTCCGCCAGCAGTGCCCGCGACATTTCTTCTCTCGACGCTCTGGCAACCGACGACGACACCACGAGCTCGCAGTTTCAATGAAAATAAGCGAGGGTCGGAGTGCAATTTTATCTTGTTTACTATTTTGCGCGGCATTTAATTACGTAGCTCGGTTTGCCGGCGCGCGCACTTACTCGACGCTCTGCTCGCATGCACGCGGCTGTGTCTTCGTGACTCGCGATGGGTATTCCGAGCTCCGGAGCGGTATTAGGTAGGTACGTCGAGCTGCTTATCTTTATTGTCGATCGTAACTTCGGCCTGGCAGCCGAAGCGCAGCTTTTTCGCACCGACGGCGCTCGCTCTATAGCGCAGCATATCGCTCGATACCGGCGAAAACTCCCTTGTTCGAAGCTCCGGAGTCGCGACGCCTACGCGCCTCGCCATGGCTCGGAACGAGTCGTTGAGCGCGCCGGTTCGCTCGGCCGCGGAACCCACCGCCGTGGCGGAGGAGAAATATAGAGCCGTTATCGGGGTCAATCCCGAAGGAAGGGGCGCACTCGCCCCGAGGAGCAGCTCATGGGGGCCGGGAAGCTGGCGGCTCGCGGCGTAACCCAGTTCGGGAGAAGCGCGAACGACCCAGTTTCCTCGCCCCGGGAATTCCAGCCAGAGTGCGGAGCTAGTGCCGCCTCGACCGCGAGTGCCGCTGGCATCGGCGTCGGTGCATCGCGCCTGACCCATTTTCGCCTCGCGTGTCACCAGCAGTTTTGAAAGAGGCGCGCCGATTAACGCTGGCGCATAGCTATTTTTAACGTTCGCTCCTCTCCTCCATCTATCGTCGGCCGTCGTCGGCCGTCGGCGTCCGAGGCGTCCGAGGCGTCGCGACCGCGACTCCTCCAGACCGGGCGGCGACGACGATATTGTCGCCGGCCACTTGCCCAGCGGATCATTCCAATGGACGGACGGTGGGTGCGCGCGCGCCTAGGACTCCCTTGGCCAACTGGCCGATGAAAATGAGAAGCTTGGAGGTGTCGGTGGCGAGTGTGTCGAGGTAAATGTCGAGCGAATGTCCTCGTGCTTGGGACTCGAGATGGCCGAATCGATGGAGTGCACGAGCTGACGGCGGGGGTTGTCGAGAAGTAGTTGCCGGCTGAGATGGGTTGGGCCGTGACGGCTGGATGCTAAAGGAAGAGAAGGGCGAGAAGGGCGAGCTAACGGTAACGGACGAGCCTCGGGTCCGAGCCCCTTCCCAACGAGAGCTCCGGTAATCCGGAGTTGCAGTCTTATATTCCTGGCCCAGTTTGGCCGATCGTGATCACGATGCGTTTACAGATGGCTTATACAGGGGG